>NW_024870755.1:2152500-2752500 GCF_019054845.1 Dipodomys spectabilis | reverse complement strand
CATATTAGCTTTACAATAAACTTCGTCTAATATTTCTTTTCTCAAAAGAGAAATCTATACAGTTGATGTCACTTAGCTTTCGTATTATCTTAATTCAAAGCCAAACCAGGCAGGAGAATCTGTCAAACTCTTATCGCGAATTGAACACCAAAAAACCATAAGTGGAGTTTTGGCTCAAGCAGTAGAGTACTAGCTTTGGAGGCAGGTGGGCAGGAAAGACAACTGTTCAGGGACAGGATCCAGTCTCTGGATTAAAGCCCCAGAACCAGCACAAACTAAACAAACAAGCAAACAAAAATCCCAGATATTTCTTTGGGAAATATCTTAAAGGAGTACTGGTCAGAGAAGAGGCTCCTTTTGTTGATCATACTCACTGGATCATGCTTTTTTGGAATTCTTATTGTTTTGGAGAACTCAGGACCAGACCAAAGGAATTGATAACTGACTCTTGCATCAAGAGAATCATCTCAGGGGTGAAATATCCATCCATATGACACTTTAAAATCTCCATGTCTTTGTTCCTTTGCAGAACACTTTTTAAAACAACGTTATTTCCTTTTGTTCTATGCTCGCCTTCAAATGATACATTATTTCCTTTTTTAATACTCTCAACTAGAAGTTTACAGAAAATTTTATATGAGTAAAGAACACACTCGAAAAAGCCAACGACAGAGTTTCCTTCAAGCCTTGGGATACATTTCTTGTACAGTAAAAAGGAAAGCACAAGGTAATTTGAACTTTGTTATTCCTCTATGTTCCATTCCTCTCCTGGGGTCAGTTTCCACATCCAGTAAAAATTACTTCCAGTAACAATCGATGGTGCTGCTTGAGGTATAATGAATGTTTTGTGGCTTCACTGAAATAACACTAGGACACCTTTGGACCTGGGGTAACACGTGTTTCAGAGACAACTCAGTAAAGAGAAAATATGAAATTTATATTGCTTATAAATACATTATACATGAGTACATTGAGTTCAAACTTTGTAAGTTCTCTGAAATGGCAAATTTTAAATGGGAAAAAGATTCTCAGAACATTCTTTTTGTGAGTGTACGTGCTGTTCATAATTTCCAAAATGTACATGGGCTGACAGTAAGGGAAACAATAGCAATAATAGGAGAAAGAGAAGTTCTGTGTTTAAGTATAAGGGTTCAATACAATATAGAAGACTACAAATAAGACAACATTGAAACACTAAATCCAAGTCCAGTATGTAGATTTATGGGAGTGATATACAGAAATCAAGACTCCTAGATAGAACATGAAGTATGTGGCCACTCTCATTCTAAATCATGCTTGACAATCATGCAACTTTGTAGAAAGTAGAATGGAAGTATAGTCCTGTTTCCAAAGCAAGTCAGATATAAGAGCATGGATTTCATTGGAAAAAAATTGTCCATCTTGTGACAGCAGGGATTATACTAGCAATGAACTGGTGGCTAAGATCACATTTCTTTTTTTTTCTTCACTTATATATGTATATGCTTTTGTTGGCGGTGGTCTTGGCACTTGAACTCTGGGCCTGCGAGCTGTCTCTCTGCTATTCAGCTCAAGGCTAATGCTCTACCACTTGATCCACAGTGCCATTTCCAGTTTTATTTTAGTTACTTGGAGAAAAGAGTCTCTGAGACTTTCATACCTGGGTTGGCTTTGAACCCCAATCCTCATATCTCACCATGACCCAGCTTATGATCACATTCCTAACAGTGAACACTCATTATATGTAATGTGTGTGTTCATCTACCTTTATAAGAATTCTTGAGTTAGGGGCAGGGAAGGTGGATCAGTGGTAGAGCGCTTTCCATGCATGCATGAGGCCCTGGGTTCGATTCCTCAGCACCACAAAACCAAAAAAAAAAGCCAAAAGTGGCTTTGTGACTCAAGTGGTAGAGTGCTAGCCTTGAGGTGAGTGCTGAGGGACAGCGCCCAGGCCCAGAGTTCAGGCCCCATGATCGGACACTCCACCAAAACAAACAAAAAAAAGAATTCTTGAGTTAAAAATCTGGCTACAGATTAGACATTACCCTCACAAAAATGTTTGTAGTTTAAAAGTTGATACTCCTGGAGAAATAAAACCTAAGAATGTAAAGGAGTCTGGGAAGTTCTGTTTGCATCCAGTTTGGGCAGAACAGTCTTTGCAACAGCACATATAATAAAGCATCCAAAAGCTGTATTGGAAGAATGGCTCAGGTGATGGAATACCAGTTATGAGCAAGATTGCTGAATAAGAGCTTGAGGCTTTTGCATACATACATACAAACATACACATGCACACAGATGCACTTATATGTGCACACAATACATAAATGAAACAACTCAGAATGTGTAGAAAAGTTAGAAAACAACAGAGTTCATATCCTGAATAAGACTAGAATCAAGTGATAATTTTTAATATTAGAAAGTCCTCAAGTGAACATCCTTCAAAAAGTTTGATAGGGATGTGAAGTGTAAACAAAGGAGGAGGCTGCAATGCTTGATAAGAAATGTACGCATTATCCTGCCCATGTAATTGTAACTCCTCTGTACAGTATGTTCACAAAAAATAAAATAAAAAATAAAATTTAAACAAATGTAAAAAACATGTAAAAAAAATGTTTGACAATATTACATACGTGGGGACCAGAGATAGTAAGAATCAATTAATCATTATTAAAGGGATCGCATCCATGAAGAAATGAATCAGAGACCCCACAGGTGCATCTGAAAATATTCATATCCTGTGTCAAATGTTAGAACATCTTTGAAAAAGGTACATAAACAGTCTGAACAGTCACTATGGTGTAAAGTATCCCTGGAGAAATTCAGAATCGGTAGTCTGTATCTAGATTAAATAAACCAAAAAACTATGGCAGGGCAATATGATACAATTCTAGAATTCTAGCACTGAGATTAAGACAGGAGATTAAAGAGTGGAATTACAGAGTGATACCTTTGCTGGACTAGGTAGTATAATTTTGTCTTAACAAAACAAAAGAAACAAGAATACATAGTTGGAAGTTTGGGCTAATTTTGTCATTGTGTTTTGAGAAGTCAAATTTTCAGTTGAAATGCAACTCATACTTAATCCTCACTTGAGTTTTAAATTCTCTCTTCATTACAGAACATTCCTAGATGCAAAATGATTCATGACTCCCATCCAAAATTTGAAAAAGTAAGTAATCATCATTCTATTGTATCCAAAAAAATGATGAAGGATTACAAAACTTAAGCCTGGAAAAATAGCAAAGTTCGTCTAATGTAGGATTTTGAAGATCTTGCTAAATTAGAATTTAGATTTAAAATAAATATTTTGATTTTGTTTTTAATTTCATATTCTATAGGATACTAAAAATTCTTTTTAAGTAGAGGGTTTAATTGACAAATTCACAAATGATTTTGCATTCTATTTGCCTAGAATATTCTTTCAAGAGAGTTATATTTAGAACTTAGTTAATAGATCATTCCAATAATTCATGTATAAAATCATAATATGAATGTTGTAGACAGAGTTTCCAACAAATTGATGATATTAATTTATAAATTTAGAATAAGAGCAATTTTTGGAGTCTTTGGTATAACATGGTATGAAGAATAATCGTGTGACATCTTCTTTCTTCTACCTATATGTAACACAGGAAGCAATTTCCTTAATTATTTGCCACTGTATACACTGAGAAAAATGTTAGGTTTGGGGTTTGTTTTATTTTTGTTTTTGTTTTATTGGTATGTCCTAGGGCTTTAACTCTGGGCCTGGACACTGTCTCTGATTCTGTTTGTGCTCAAGGCTCGTGCTCTACCACTTCAACCTCAATGCCACTTGTGTCTAGCTTTTGCTGATAATTTTATTGGAGATAAGAATCTAGGGAATCTTCCTGCCTGGTTGGGCTTTGAACTGTAATCTTCTGATCTTAGCATCCAGAATTTTTATGATAGTTAAAAAAGTATAAATATAAATAATATTTGCAAGTGTTCGGATCTCAAGAATAGCAGTGGGGAAGGGAATGATACACCCCAGTTTATTGTGGTGTTCTTTCCAAATCATGTATGGCATCACATTAACGGAGTTGTATTTTTTCACAATAGAGATAAGCTATTCATGATGTGAATTAAGGGAAGTTTGAGGTGCACCCTAAAAGTTCTAAACTGTTGGGCTAGGATGACTCTATATCATCAATATTGGGATTGGTGGTCATAAAAATAATAGCTTTTTGTTATAAACAATTGCTTACACTTGAAGAATTATTACCGATGCTACATAGTTTTATCTTCAACCAGAATGTGGTTATTCTTCTGTTGACTCTCAATCTGTAACACCCCATTGGAAAATGCATCTATTGCAGAATTACATAACATGAAGCCGGTACTGTTTTGAATCTCTCAGGTATGGAATCTTCCTAATTTGAAAATGAGTAATTATTAGTCATTGTAATGTTGAAGAACACATATATTCTGTCTTCTTAACAACTTATTTACTTTTAAAAGTTATAGGTTTCCATAGAATTAAACTGTTTTTGCTTTTAGTATGAGAAAGTAATATATTTATTATTTTGTCAAAATATTGGTAAGTATATTGTGAAAATATTTTCTAGTCAGATAGCATTCAAGTTGATAGTCCTCTGATTAAAAAGGGGTAATTAATTCAAATTAGACGCCAACCAGTATTGATTTTTAAAAAGTTACTACATAAAGAATAATATTTATTATACCAATACAGTGTAATTTTATTTCATGCAGCTTATTTTTTAAATTTACTTTTATTGTCAAAGTGATGTACAGTGGGATTACAGCATTTTTAAGGTAGTGAATACATAACTTTTCAAACTTGTTACCTCCTCCCTCATTTTCTTCAGTTTTCCTTCACCCCAATACCCCTCACAAGTTGTAATGTACATTTACAACATATTGTCTTGTGAGTATTGCTATTGCGTTGGTTTGCCTTTGTCCTTTGTCTCACCGTTTTGCGGTTCCTCTTCCCTTCTCTAATAAAGGTAAATATATACACAATACACAGGCTACCATAATCAAATAGAGCAGGGAATAAAGCATAGGGGAAAAAACCCCAAAGAAAATAGAAATCACATAGTACATTAAAAACAATAGCCGTAAATAATACTCTCTGTTTCCATATCTTGGAGTTCATTTTGCTCAGAATCAGCTTATATGGTTATATATACGCATAACAAAACCACTGGAAAATAATAGTTTTATGGAAACTATATCATGAAAACAACATGTTAACTCTTTCTGATGGTAAAAGTGGGGTTAGGATTGGTGAATTCGTGGTTTTAATAAAGGAATTTCAAAAGAGTTTTAAAATTATAACAGGTAAATTTTTATTTGTTAAAACTTTTAACAACGTAGCCTATTATGAAAATTTAAAATTGCCTGGGAAAATAGGATTTCATGCAAAGTAATCCATGGAGACTTAGCTGGGAGGGAGCAATGTGGGTGAAGATGGCTCATTTTCACACTAAACAATCAAACCTCAGAAACCTTGCTATAAAAATCAAGAACTCTAACAACAACAGATGCTGGAGGGGATGTGGACAGAAAGGAACCTTACTTCATTGTTGGTGGGAATGTAAACTTGTTCAACCACTTTGGAAAGCAGTATGGAGGTTCCTCAAAAGACTTTACATAGAACTCCCCTATGACCCAGCAATCCCACTTTTGGGCATTTACCCAAATGATCACAAACAAGGCCACACTAAAGCTACCAGCACAACTATGTTTATTGCAGCATTATTTACCATAGCTAAGATATGGAACCAACCCAGATGCCCCTCAGTAGATGAATGGATCAAGAAGATGTGGTATATATACACAATGGAATTCTATGCCTCCATCAGAAAGAATGACATTTCCCCATTTGTTAGGAAATGGAAAGGCTTGGAAAAAATTATATTAAGTGAAGTAAGCCAGGCCCAAAGAAACATAGGTCCCATGGTTTCCCTTATTTGCAATATCTAGTATAGGTATGAGTCAAGTGGAAAAAGTCAGAGAATGTGATGTTAGGAAAACGAACCTTCAAATATGTATTTTAATGATTTTTTTCTTTCATGCATGTGTTTCTAACGCATTTATAAGATTATTTCTTTGTTGCTTTGTATGTCCCTCCCCCACAGTGTAACCCCCACTTTCACTATATTTGATGTCAGTATAACATGTGGAGGAGACGGGGACAAACAAGTCGTTTAAGGATTCAGGAGGACCTGTTGCAACAATGAGAAGTACAAAATGTCATGTCAAAACCAGCTTTACAATGTTGGTGGGGGGGGAGGGGGGTATAATTGGGTGGTGGGAGGGGGGAGGCTGGGAAGGGAGGAGAAGGGTAAACAAAGGAGGAGGCTGCAATGCTTGGTAAGAAATGTATGCATTATCCTGCCCATGTAATTGTAACCCCTCTGTACAGTATGTTCTCAAATAAAATAAAATAAAATTTATAAAAAAAAAAAAAAAAAGAAACCTTGCTATAAATCCTGTAGGTTTCCTTGAGAATTGTCCTTACCCAGGAAATATCTTCTTACTGTGTGAAACAAGATTGTAGTGGAATTTAAATTCAAAGTTCTTAAAAAAAATGACATCAAAATTTGTGAATTGACTTTAATTACCAAACAGTAATTCTCTGAAAACGATAATTTGGTTCCAAATATTTAGGGTGAAAATGCCCTCAACAATGAAAGCAGGTATTGGGTTTACACTTTTCTGTTTGTAATACTTTACACAATGTCTTTGCACGTGAAACACTGAACCACAGAAAAAAAATCTGATTCGATACTTTAAACCAATGATTTCACATTTCTTAGTAGCGCACAAAATATAATATCCTCATTAACATGAGATAGTGAAGACTTCTCTTATTACATAAGCCAAAATTTTTGAGATCAGAAAAGAATTGAGCAAATAGAAAAGGCAAGTAAACGCGTTCTTAGAAGCCCTAGCTAAGCATATTTGTTTCATGAATGGAGGGAGTGATTTTACAGAGCCTATTTAGCTCACTACAATGCAGAACAGGTTGAATGAAGACATGAAAATAAATTCCACATCCAAATAAAAGAGTTTTGAAAGGAAAAACATGAAGATGTAGTGTGGGTAGAGCCGGTTAGATCTGGTTGTGTCATCTAGAGAAGTAGTTGAAGCACACTTCCTGCTCATAGAGACGTGACCCACAGCCATGTCTGACTAGCTTGCCAGCTATGAGCTGTCCATGCTCACTACAAGCCCCTTAAAAGTCTTAGAATATATTCCTAACTACCAGTTTTATAAGTGGCTTTTTGCAGTGGTTTGTGATTATTTTATTTTATATGGGATAATATTTTCTACTACCTATACGTTTTGGAAAAGAAGAAAACTAAAATTTACTACTATAGAGGAATATGATAGAAATAGAAGACAGATTTTATGTTTGTCAAATCTCTGATGAGTACCCATATTAAAGACTTAAAGTCATATTTCTTACGATGTTAGACAGATAGGGAAAACATAAAACACCATATGATAAGGCAACTATTTGTGACTTTTAAAATGTACTTATTATGTCATGAAATTTACTTTATTAGCTAATGTTTTGGATTGAAATATGGAGGCTGATCTATTTAACAAATTTTTGAAGTCACCTAATGAAAAACACAAATGGTTGGGGGGGGGTAATATTTCTACACTTTAATGAATGGTTGAACCTGTTTGGCATTAGTGCTGAGTAAATAAATCAACTCTATTTTAACTTGCTCCCTACACTTGAAAAACTAGTAACGTCACTAAATATCATCTACTTGTAAAGTGTTATTTGGCAAATGTGATTTTAAAAAGTTTTTTGAAAAGGAACATACTTTCAGGATATGAAATGTAGGTAATCATTTGTTTGACAGTGACAAAATTTCTATACTACAGAACCAAGTTTTACGGAATACCAGTGTTTTGAAGCACTAAGGATCTTCTCAATGAATGTTTTTCTGAATTATATTTGACCTCTATGTCAAGTATTCCTAGCATTTGTAGACCAATTATGGATCTATTGTTCCAGGAACTCTTTTTTGGCCTGCTGATGCTGGTCTGAAATCATTAATCATTAGGAGAGGGGTATTACACATAATCTCGTGACATTTGTGGTCCTGTTCAATCATATGGGATGGTCATCTGAAAATTGAAAGTTTGTACTACTGTACTTTCACATTTTGTGATTTCATCTTGCATTTTAAGTTGCCTTTCATTTCCCAATTACTTACTGCTAATTCCTGCATTTCAAGGAATTAGGGCCCTGAAATATAGGAAATGAGAATTTGAGATGGGTCTTCAATTACTTTCTGTTGGCATGTTGCATGGGCCTAGGTAAGAACTCTAGCCCTAGTTATCTGATGATGCAGATAACTGGGACCTGGGATCCTAAGACCCATGGATCCTGTGGAAGAATAATACCTTTTATACATCATTTCAGCAAAATTTGAGTATAATCAGTAGGAATACTTCAGAAATATGGAAAAAAAAACAGTTTGGGACCAGCAAGTTAAAACAATAAACAGAGCAGCAGAGTAAAATCCCTTATAGATTAGAGGAAAACAACATTGTTTTTTTACCATGTGAATTCAGAAGACCAAGAACACTTAGAAGGTATCACAAGTTTATACTGAAAACATTGCATTGATACTTTTTATATTCTATTATATATTCTAATCCTGATTATTTATATTCCAATCTATTTATTGGAATAAATATAAATTGATTTGTCAAATTATCAATTAATTCTAATAAGATTCACTGTGTGAAATATAAAATCAGCACATATAAGTATAAAACATATAATTATATATAATGTAAGAAAATGTTTTGCATTGTTCTGTTGTGGTAAGTGTATCAAAGGCAACTATTTTAAAGTATTATTCCATTACGTCTACCTCAGTGTTTGGTAGAATTAGAGCTAAAGCTTTACCATTCAGAGATATACAGCCTAGAGGCAAGAGGAAACACTGTGATTAAAATATTACCAATTTAAGGCCTAATAACGAGGAGAAACATATGGACTTCTCCTGGAGCTATGGAATATATTTGGTGATAGAAAATCAATGGTGTAAGTTCCTGCCTGATTGGATGGTAGACATGCCAAGACATTAGGTAATCATACATATGAACATTTTTTCCCGTTCTTGGCTTTAGCTACTTTTGAAATGAAAAGGTGTAATAAACAATTATATTTTGAAAAAATACCTTCTGTCTGAACAGTTCTGTCTGAACTGTTCGTCTCTCTATGATCCCTTGTAACTAAGATTAGTTTTGCTCCAATAAGTCATTCTATGCTGACAGGATAAGATATTCTGGTTGGTCTGTTCCTACATGGAGCAAGGGTAAAGGGTCAAGGACACATTTGTGCCAGTAAGACTTCATTTGGGAAATTTTAAGCTGGAGAAGTTTAGAAGTAGCTATTAAGCAAGGCTTACTTTGACTCCATTAGCTCCACAAAGCTAAATCAGTTAATTAATAAGTACTTGAAAAGTCATCACCTTTGGACCTAGCTATAAAGTATTATCAAAGTATTATCAAATTTCAAATGAAAAAGACTTAAAATAGTCATAGAAAAAAATTGCAAATGTGAGCAATCAAACAAGCAATATAAGTTTTTTTCCACCATACACAGAATTTTACAGAAATAAGATAAATGGCAATTTTGGGAACAATAAGGTTTCCTTGTTACAAATAGGCAACCAAGGATATATGCCTGTCTTAAGATTGCATCATTAATTACTTAAATTTACAGGATACTACTTGGTTCAGCATCACGTCTACCTGAATTAAAATACAAAGATTTACATGGCTCTTGCACAAGGATGATATGAAAATTTGGGAAGTATTGAATATTTTTCATTCTTCAGATGCAAGAATGAAAAGCAGTTATTAAAATGTTGATTACAAATATACAAGTGTAATAATACATGTAATTCATAGAAACAAAAGTTAGTTTGACATCATTCAATCTTCACCTTTTTAAAAAGGCCTTTACATAGCATAACCTTTATAAAACTTTTGAAATAACATAACATTGTCATTTTATCCCAAAGAAATAAAATGATATAAGGACCTAGGAATTAAAGGAATCTTAAACTGTTTCTATATCGAATGCAATCTGAAAGGACACATTTATTAATGAATCTATATATTATAAAACAATTTCGAATTCAAAGTACTATATCTAGGAGATAATGAAATAGATTATGGTCATTATACAAACAGAATACTAAATATTTTAAAATATACTTTTTTAAGACAAGCACCAGAAATATCTTTAGTTTCTGCACTACTCATTTCAACAGATCAGTCAAAATTATTTCTTATTAAAAAATCACAAACTCTACAGAAATCATTATAGATGTATACAAACAACTCAAGTATATTTTGAAATCAAAGTCAGGCAATTCATTTGGAAGAATATCATGGAATCCATGAATTTTTAAAGTAAGATATTGCTGTTGCTTTGTATTGTGAAAATATTTTGTATGGACACATAGGATGGACTGGAAATTTTGAAATTTAAGAAACTTAACCGAACCATTAGGACTGAGGAGAACAATATGTACAGCTTTCCAAAACTTCAAAGAGGTAGTGATACATATTTATCCTTTTGGCAATATCAAATGCAGTTTCTTCCAAGTTGTGCTTCAGACCTGGTTTGATATAATGATTCACCATAAAGAGATCCAGCGTATCTTTGCTATATCTATTCCCAGCAGCAAGATGCAAGGGGGTCAAGAGGCCTTTAGTTTGGCCATTGGTATCTGCATCATGATGAAATAAAGAAACCACTCTGGTATTATTCCATGTATAAGTACTGTGCATGGGTGTCCAGCCATTCACAGTTATTACATGAATATCTGCCTTGAGCCACCAACTCATGGACAATGTCTAAGTTTCCACTGTAGGCTTCTCGATGTAGAGGGGTATACTCATTGTTATCCCTAGTATTCACATGAGTGGCCTTTTGGAAAGTAGTCTCTGCACTGTAGTAAGGCGATTATTTTCATCAGAACAAAGACGAAATTTACCTGGATCCTATTCCATTTTTTTCTTGCAATTGATACCATTTCTCACTTTTTCATCTTGTTCCTCAACTTCATCAGAATTGCCTAACCAGAGAATTTGAGTGCCAGTGAGAATGAGGTGTCCATGTATTTCCCCAATAGTTCACATTGGATGAACTGGTCAGAAATATCCAGTGAATTTTCTTCATCTGTTTTTTCACTATTATTTATTTTCTCTTTTTTCATTTTTACTATTCTAAATTATTCTAACTGGAGAGTAGGGAATTTGTAGAGAGCAGAGGAAGATTTTCCTCCGTATTCAAAGGTACAGACTGAAAATGAGGACCAGTGGTGTATTCATGTGCAGCTTATTCTAGGAATGAGAAAATAGGAAATAATGCCTTCAATGTAAATGAATTGGGAAATGGCAGAGCAGAAAGTGAAATGATGCAACCAAAAATATAAAAGCAAAATAAATTAGGATAATTATGGAGCAATCATATTACCTATGAGAACCATGAAAGGGAGAGAGGAAGAGAGAGACAGATGTGCAATGATCTAGCTCACCACAAAATCCATCCCTCTGATCAAAGTATAGAGCAAATAATTTTATTTTTTTAAAGAGAATTTAATGTCAGATATTTCCATTGTTTTTAATTATATTTTATTATCTTAAATACTTATACCACGGAATTTCCATTCAACAAATCAGTTTTTTTAAGTATAATGGACCTTTATATAACTTTTCCACAGCCTTCCAAACCTCACCCCACTTTAATTTTTCTAGTTTCATACTATCTGCATTGAATATTATACCTTCACTCTCTTCCTCCATAACTCTTTTTATTCCTTCATTTGACTTCCACTCACATGTTCCAAGTGATATTTTGCTGGTATTCATTTTGTTGGATTAAAGTTCAATTTCATAAGAAATTACACCTTTGAAATACTCCTCTGCAAATAGCATGCTTTGGTTAATATTTTTTGTAAACTTGTATAAATTTCTAGCTTCCAAATATGAGACAGAACATGGGTCCTTTGTGTGTCTCGCTCTGACTTAGTTCACTTAATATATTTTTATATCTCTCCATTTCCTTGCAAATAATTTAACAGTCTTCAAAATGGATAGGTGCAATCCAATTGTGTATATGTGCCATACTTTCTCCAACCATCACTCCACCAAAGGGTATGTGGGCTGTTTCCGTAATTTGGCTACGGTGAATAGTGCAGCAGTGAACATGGTTGTGAAAGTGATTTTACTGTAACCTCTTGGAAGAATTCATCACTACCTTTGTGGGAGCAATCCTCTAGCCAGTTTTTCAGAATAAGAACATCCCTCCTTTCATCTTCATCAGAATGTATTGCAAGTCGTCAAAAGCACATTTCCACCTACAGGTCTCAATAAGCTAAAACCACACTGTGCCTATATGCTTTCAATACATTTTTTTCATATAATTTATTGAGAACCTTCTATAAACTTTCCTAATGTGGGAATGAGGGACATGACAGAGTAAAAGTAAGAAATATGCAATTTAATTAGCTATGATCATATTTAAAATCATTTTCAGCTATAATTCATAGCCTCAAATAATATTATTTTAAACTTTATTGGATTACTTCATGAAATCCTTAAATTATAACAGGTGAGTTAAAAACAAAGGCAAAAAGTGTGGTTTGATTTTGACACTCATGTGTGAGGTTGCACACCATGGGCAAATAGATGGATTGGAATTAATAGCTCTTATCCATTTTGTTAACGTACAGATGGTTTTCCCAAACTGATTCTCGCAATTCATATTGCATTTAGCAACAAGAAACATGTGATAATTTCCTTTGTTTTTCTCCTTATTAACTTTTATTTCCATTTTATTTTATACTGGATGATTTCATAAATCTACTGTAGATACAAAAATATGTTAAAATATTTCTATCCGTATGCATTGATATATACATACACACATATATTACACAAGTTATAATGATAATGTATAACTTCAGTAACTGTACAATTTACTAAATTATTAATACTATCGACGGCTCATGCCTGTCGTCCTAGTTACTCGGGAAGCTGAGATCTGACGATCATGGTTTGAAGACATCCTGGGCAAGAAAGTCCAGGAGCCTCTTATCACCAAACAACCAACAGAAAATCAGAATTGGAACTGTGGCTCAAAGTAGTAGAGTGGTATCCTTGAGAGAAAAATCTCAGGGACATCATCCAGGCTCTTAGTTCAAGAAGTACAATCTACCCAAATAAAAGCTATTTAATTTACACCTATGTAAGTAAAGTATTTCCATCACCCAAATGCACAACCATGGCATTTGCAGGGTAACTGTTTTGTCTGAAGTACCATAAAACATTTTCACTTAAGTTGAAAACATTGCAACATGGGTTCATTCTATCTCTCTCATGCATTTTTCTACTCAAATACTCAAATCTTACAATTATTCCAATTATTTAATATCATTGCTTTTTACTTTAATACCCAAATATTAGAGTTTGAATTGAGTGTCTTGTGTCCCCTAAATCAGTGTTCTTACCACTTTGTCATGTCCCCAGCCCTAAATTATTCTGATTATTTTTCAGATACTTGTGTATGACCTTGGGCTCAGTCCACGTTATGTTATCCTTCCTGGAATTTAGAGTAACAGGTGCATGGCATTGTGTAAAGATCTTTCTTTCCAGTCTGGGCTTTAACCTCTATCCTCAAAAGAGTTGACTCAAATGTAGTGAGGATTTTCATAAGCTTGTCATAGGTGATGTGTTTTTAAGTCTTTGCATTTCCTGCAGGTTCTTGAGTACTGAATTAATCTGATTTCTTGGGTTGTTTTGTTTCATTTGAATGCATGTGTTGGGTTGTTCCTCACTTTTCCTTTTGTTTCTTTCAATCAAGTTCTTACCTAAAATGCTGAGAAACCAATTCTTCTTTTTCACGATAATCAAGGTGAACATGACTTATTCCAAAGAAATTTCAGTAATATTTAAACACCTTCCTATCTATGGATGGTATATAAATGATAAATGCTGCGAAGGGTCTTTTTATTTTCACAGCAGTCTTTGTCATACACAGACAGATCATAAAATATATGAAGATAATAAAACTACAGATGCAAGCAAAGAGAAGAAAAACCTATTATTAATTGTTTGAAAGAGGCTTCAATTCTAGTGAAAGAAATACGTTGATTGATGTAGGATTTCTCAAATTACATTGCTAGGATGAAGCTAAAAAATCATCTAATTCTACAGAATTGAGGGAGAAGAATCAAACTCCTGAATAGTTTACATTTGGGTCAAATAAATCATGTTTCCAAAAAGAGAGTTGACTTTTGAGAAACATGATGAATTGTAGGTAAGTAGGTGCTTAGCTGCTTTTGTTAATTTGTAAACTAATACAGGGAAATAGATTACTGCAAGGTAAAAAAAGAACTTCGCATTGCAATACTTATGTTTGTGTGTGTGTGTGTGTGTGTGTGTGTGTACACATGCACATGTATACACGCACGCGCATGTGCAAGTGCTCATTCATTCATCATCTCTATGCTTCTGTGACCTAGGATATTTGTTTACCACTTGAAACATTGTTCCACTTCTGTTTTTCTGGAGATAATCGCATTTATTTTCATGATTGGACTGGCTTTGAATAATGGTCTTCATATCTCAGCCTCCAGAGTAGCTAGCTAAGCTTATTCAGCCTCCAAGAAGCTAGTTAAAATTGGGCCTGTCCTCAATACTTCACTGCTCTTTTATTCTTGTCCTGAGGTGTTCACATGCGTAAGTCATATATATGTCTACTTGCTTTAAGAAATACTCTTACTGCTTGGTACCAGGGGCTCCCATCTGAACTCTTAACTACTTAGGAGGCTTGAGAACAGAAAGTTTAGTGGACTTCCTTCTCAATCTATAGCGGGGTGCATTGGATTATTTCCACCATCCTGCACTATCTACAGGTTAAGATTGGAAGGACTACAGAATCCAAGCCAGTCAAGGTAGGAAGCTAGACAAGTTAGTGTGCAACTCGTATGCCATTGATAATGGGAAGGCTAAAAAGACAGATCACATGCATGTTCTTGTGGAAAGGGAACCTTTATCCTAAAATTAACCACTGATATGACAGCAGTCTAACAAAAACAATACCCCAACTTGAACACAATTTCCCACAACCAAAATAAGTATATACTTTAACGTCCAAAAACTTAGTACAATCTGCTCTTTGCTCTCATATCACCTTCATCTAATTATCATATGATGTGACAGGATAGTTTCTTCATTAAACTTATTATATATTTAAAAAGACTTAAAAAATTCTTTCTCACTTATTAAGTGCAAACAAATGGCAAATTGCCTCATTTCTTACATATTTGACTACCACTATAAATTCATCTTATGATTATTATTAATAGTAATATATTCTGATTTATTAATTTACTTTGTAACAGTTTTTAAACTTTTGGTTTCTCTGCTGAAATTGAAGTATTTAAATAGTATCATCAAATTATATTTGGGTTCTTAGGGCAGTTTTTCAAAAAGTTTTTAACCAATTGTTTCTAGTAATTCTGTTTTTTTTTTGGGGGGGGGGGTTCCGGTTGTGGGACCTGAACTCTGGGCCTGGGCGCTGTTTCTCAAGGCTGGTTCAAGGCTAGCACTTGAACACTTGAGCCACAGCACCACTTCCAGCTTTTACTTTTCTGTTTATGTGATGCTGAGGAATCGAAGCCAGGGCCTCAAGCATGGAAAGCAAGATCTCTACCACTGAGCCACCTTCCTAGCTATCTACGAATTCTTAATTGGTATATTATTTAGTTTATTTTCAATTTCAATTTAATTTTATTGTAAAGGCAATGTACAGACGGGATACAGTTACATAAATAAGGTAATGAGTACATTTATTATGGAAGGAGCATTGTTATCTCTTCCAATGATTTTTTTGCACAGTCAAAAAAAAATTACTGATGCTTTTCCTGTCGCTATTGACCAATGGGTACGGTTCTTTCTTTGTTCATGCATTTTTATTATAAAATTGATATAGATAGGGCTTACAGTTACTTAAGTCAACTAAAGAGTACACATCATTTTATTTTCTAAATTTCAAATTTTGAACTTAATTATATTCTATTGGGTAATTCTTTTTTCAGAGTTGTAGGATTAGTTAATTTAGTTTTGCATAATTTTAACACACGTAAATTATTCAGACATATATTTTGCTTTCAAAATAGTTAACATGTGAATATTTAAAAATTATTTTCTTAAATTTTATATGGTTGGTGAATTTAAATAAATTTATTTTCTTATAGTTCTAAACGTATTTGTCCAGGTAACAAATACTGTATTTTCAAGAAGCATAGACTGTATTAAAAAAGGCTTCATTACATGTTCACTTTTTGGAAATATTTGTACTTGAATTAAAAAAAAATGTTTGACCTGGGCATAGTGATTTGTGGTTTCCATTTTCTAACTATGGTGGGAAGTGTAAATAGGTTTTGTAATTCGGGAGAGACTGAGAAACCATGAGACCTTATCATAACATTTCCAGAGTGGAATGATTAGAGATATAGCCATCCCAGGCAAGATATAGAGCGCCTGGTTATCATATTCTAAATCTTGAGTTAAAACACCAGTAACATCAATCTTTTGTCAAAATAAAAGGATACATGTTTCAAAATGTTTATTTAAAAATTGTTTGCAAATGTCTCATGTCTTTTATTTCTTAATTTTCAATTTACTTAATCTATAAGAATCCAAGTATCTTGTGAATATTTTATTTCTACTAACTTTTAAATAGTATAAGCAATAATATGATTTCATATTTTATAATACTTTTACTGTTTGTGATATTTTCCTCTGTTTAATATAATAATAACAATATTCCAGATGTGTGTATCTGGTGTGTGTGTGTGTTTGTTTATGTGTTTTTGTGTGTGTGTGCTTTGTTTGTACTTTGTAATGCTTGGGAGATCACAAAATTGCTTCACATATGTTAGGCCAATGTTTTACCACTGAACTATACTGTCTAGTTATTATACAAATTGTGTTTTAAGTTATGACTTTTAAATTTTCATTCCTAATATGCCATTTCAAAATTATATATGATAAAATGTGATCCATCTTCTATCCACGTTAGCAATTGTTATTGTCATATTTTCTCTTATTTCATTGGAAATTAATTATATTCCTATTACAACTTTTTTTTTACATTGTAACAGCTCTATAAAATGCCTTATTTTCTATTTTATTTTTTCCATGTTTTCTGACTTTCAGTCCAAACTATAAGGTGGATTAAAAAGGAACTTGATTCAGGACACTTTTTCTCCTTCTCTTCTCTGAAGTCTTTCTGTTTTTTGAAACAGTACCAATGACATACAGCTCCTATGTGGTCAACCATTCTTCCCCCCCTCTCTCTTCTGCAGTACAGCTTAAGTCATTACCATTCAGCTTTATTATGCTATAATGTTATCTAAAACTTAACTCATTCCTAAATTAATTTTAGTTGCATTGATCAATCTCTAAAGACATTTTTCTATATATAATATCGGGAGTTTGTGTTTTCACAAGGTGAGAAATATGAGTGACTATCAAACATCTATATAACTCTGGAGAATATTGGTCCACTTGCTCAATAATCTCGTATGTAAATTCAAGGAATACAGGTCAGTCAGAACCATCTTGTAAAATGGTGTAGCTTGAGCATTCATACTAGCTTTGAATCATATTACCATTTTTAGTAAGATAACATAATTTTACTATAAGAGCAGAGGCATAGAAGGTAACAGATTTTTCAAAAATAAATTCTTAGTTTTATGGTCCACAGATTTTGAAAAGGATGCTATGACATTATGAAATAAAAACAGAATCTTAAATGGTTGTATTGGCACTATTGCCTCTCTAGATTTAAAGAATGTTCTGAGACTACTACCTCAATCCTTTGATTGTTTGTTTGTATGTTGATCATGGGGTTTGAACTCTGGGCTTGGGCGCTGTCCATGTGCTCTTCAGCTCAAGTTGAGTACTCTACCGCTTGAGCAACAGCAAAACTTCCTGTTTTCTAGTGGTTTATTGGTGATAAGGGTCTCATGGACTTTCGTGCCTGGGCTGGCTTTAAACCACGATCCTCAGATCTCAGCCTCCTGAGTAGCTAGCATTACAGGTGTGAGCCACTGGCACCTGGCCTACCTCAAACCTTATAAAGAATGATTATCAAACTAAATGTGAGATGTAAAAACCTATAAAACATAAATGTAAAAATTCATGACATTGGATCAGTAAAGGTTTCGAAAAATTTGACATGGAAAACATTAGTGGCTAAAGAGAAGCAAGAACTGGATTATATCAAGTGATAACGTTTCATAATTCAAAGGACACTATAACAGAAATGAAACCATAACCAACAGATAGAGGGCACATATTTGTCAATGCTACAATGTTAATGCTACAATGATTCTTAAACTTAAGTATTTTTATGTCTTCTAATTGTATATAAATTTTTTTCCTGAATAGGATATTTCTTTAAATAACATATGTAAATTAATAGTCAATAGGAGGAGCATATGAAATAAGCTCCTCTTTAGTGTCTAAGAAATAATAAAGAGAAAACTCACTAGTATGATCATAATATAAAAAGAAGATGCAAAATATAGTAATGCATTTGTGGAGAAATTGTATACTTCTCATAGTGATCGATTTGTATAATACTGCAATCATTTAAGCAAACAAGTTTTCAAGTCTTCAAAAGGTGAAACAGAATTGTATAGGATCCAGGCATTACACTTCTATGAAAGTATTAAGCAGAAGTAAAAACCTTTTTTGGACAGAGAATGTAGTTAATTGACAGTGAACTTGAATAGCATGTGTGAAACCCTGGAAATGATCCCCCAAAACAAATTTTGAAAAGACACACTATAGAGGATGTATGCTGGGCAAATTCTTGTAACTGAATTTTAAATCTATTTCAATGTCTGTTCTAAAATTTACAGCATTTCTATTTGAAGAAATGCAAGTTTGTGAAAATTAGGCTTTGAAAACCTATGAAGGTACAATTCATTTCCAAAGCACTAAAATGTATACAATAAAAGGAGATAATATATTGTAAGTGAATTGCATGTCAGGAAAAAAAAACTTGTTAAAACTTCTTCACACAAAATTCAGAATTGCTAAAAAGATGGTTTTGGTGCTGGATAAAAACTCTTTGTAAACCTCTGCATTTAAAACAAAGATGTGATTTCTGTTTATTTTGAGGGTATTTTGTCTGTTTGAATTTATACAGAGATAACTCAATCCAAAAGTATATGTGATAACTGGAATACCTAGGAATTATGCATCGCTTCTAAGTAATTTTATATTATTTTTAATTTCTATTGTGAAAATATTGTACAGAGGGGTTTTTACAATTACATGGGAACATAATGAGTACATTTCTTATCAAGCACTCTAGCCTCCTCCTTTGTTTCCCCTTCCCATCCCTTTCTATCCTTCCCCGCCCTCCCACCCAATCCTCCCCGCTACCCCCACCACCAAAGTTGTAAAGTTCATTTTTAGACATAACGACTTCTACATCTCATTGTTGCAATGGGTCCACCAGTATCCCTATTTTTTCCCATGGTTTCCCTTATTTTCAATATCTAGTATATGTCTGAGTCAAGCAGAAAAGTTCAGATAAGGTGATGTTACGGAAATGAACCTTAAGATATGTATTCAAATGTTTTTTTTTCTTTCATGCGATTGTTTCTAACACATTTATAAGATTGTTTCTTTGTTGCTTTGTATGTCCCTCCCCCACAGTATAACCCCTGCTTTCACTGTATTTGATGTCAGTATAATTTGTGGAGGGGAAGGAGAAAAACTTCTAAGTAACTGACAAACTTTTCGGAAGAAAATTTTAGCAAATGACAGTAGACACTAATCTATGCATCTGCATTTTATGGAAGTCATATGTTACTTGCTCAATCCAATTGCTTATCTCTACTTTGCTAGGAAAAACGTATTCTCAAGATAAGAGCCAAAAGCAGTGAAAGGAACAAAATACACAATCATCTTGATATATTTGTGAAAGTAACAAATGAAATAAAACAATTCCACTTAAGGGACTCCAATATTAGTGTATGTGAAGATGTTCCTGAATGCCAATATCCATTAAATTTTTGGAATTTTAATTTCTACTAACATATGAAAACTAGAGCAAGAAAACAAATATAGACTTAGAGTGAACCAGCCTTGAAATCATTTTCATAATTGTTTTGAAATTACAAAAAAATTTATACTACTTTGCTTTGGAAATCATTTAAAAATATTTATCCTTTATGATAATTCAAATAGCAAGCAAGAGTAATTTTATGTAATCATTATAAATATCATTTTATTACTATTGTAAAATAATATAAAAATAGACAGTCTCAATATATGACCTACCTATCATTATTCTTAACTTCTAATCATTACCTAAATATCTTAAACAATCTAAATAGTCATGTCTTTAATATAGACGTAAATATTCTATACTATTTTACTTAACATTTCCCAGAGGTATGTATTCATATTTCTAAGAAATGTTCACAGCCGTTAAAAGATGCTTTTGTGAAATTAATGTGATATATTTTGTTATTGTGGGTGTTGTTTTTAGTGGTTAATTGGAGATAAGAATGTAACAAGTACTTTTCTGTCTGGGCTAGTTTCAAAAACAATTCTAAGATCTCAGCACCCAGAATAGCTCTTATTATAAGGGTGAGTTACCGGCACTTGGTTTCATGAAGTTTTTTGGTTTTTTACTTATATTTTAAGATGCTTGTTTCACTATAATGTATATCATTCTACACATAAATTTAGATATATGTATATATTTCTGAGGACAAATAATCCCCGAAAATGTAATATTCTACACATAACATTTATATATATATATATATATATATATATATATATTATATTGTATATATAGAAGACACACACACACACACACACACACACACACACATAGAAGAAAGACTCCCTCTAAAACTTTTATTCTACAATTTTTGACCTTTTTCATTTCAAAGAAATACAGTCTATTTTTCTAAAAATTTCCTAGAATAAAATAACTAATATTTCAATATAAAGTTGAGTTTTTTACTTTCAAGGGAATTTTAGATATACACATGCTATTGTAGTAACATTTACAGTATATTACTTGAAAAGGTTCTGCCCAAACTCTTAAGTATTTGATTGTAGTTAGGGAGAGAGAGTAAGTTAATTCATACTGATTAGGAATTTGCAATGCTTCCAAAAATCTATTCCATAATTTGTTATAAGCACATAGTCAAGCTAACTGACATGTTTTAGTTTTTTATTTGTTCAGAATTTCAATATGGATGCATGCACAGTGGAAACATTAAAATTATTAATCAAAAGCAAATAATAATAAAATCATAGAAACATATCCGACGTTCAATAATTAGTACTTATGATGCTAATAATAATTTGGATGGAGAGGATGATGACCACAGTTTAGCCTGATAATGAGGATGTTGTGATTGAAAAGAAAAAAAAAAACTTAGACATCTTTGAAGCTGGATTTCCCACATTGAATGCGTAGTTATAAACAGCGTTGGATTACATAAATTAAGAATAACAGGAGGAGGGCTGGGAATGTGGCTCAGTGTCAGAGTGCTGGCTTTGCCTACATGAAGCTCTGGGTTTGATTCCTCAGCACCACATAAGCAGAAAAAGCAGGAAGTGGCACTCTGGCTCAAGTGGTAGAGTGCATTGAGCTGAAGAGCTAAGGAACAGTGCCAGGCCCAGAGTCCAGGCCCCATGACGAACCAAAAATAAAAAACCAACAGAATAACAAGAGGAGAGTTTGAATATCAAGAAATACAATCACATAAACTGGTAGAGAGTAAAAACCCCAATGTTATTCCAGCAGTCTTTGTAAGGTATACTCACTGTTCTTGGTGGTATTATTTTCTTATAAATAAAATCGTTTATTTCCACATTTTGGTGGACTAAGATGTAGGTTTCAACTTTGTGTGGTTAGTTCAAATAACCTTCTCATATACATACCATTCAATAACCAATGTTTTCCAATGATATATTAAGAGTATGTTCTTCATTACAGCTGTAAATACATGACACAATTTACATAATACTACTTACATATCTGCAGTTACCATAAAAGGACACAAGCTATAGAGCCAGGAGTTAAAATTTATTTTTATTTCTGCATGAAACTATTTCTGACTTTATACCAACAAACAGAATTTGACACTTTCCTTATTTGAAAGCTAAGTTAGAAAATGTAAGGATTCTTCACTTTTCTTTTTCCTTGCTCTAGAATTCAACAAATACATTCTTCAATATTTCTGGTAGATTACATCCATTTAAAGATGAGAAATGTAAGACCACCAGTCAATGTTGTGAGTAAATGAAGATACTAGAATTTTTGTCTGAGTTCTTCACTCTGTGTGCTTACAAAGAGAGTCATTGGGTGATGGACAGGAACAATATGAAAAGACTATGGGGAGAAATGCATACTTTGTAAACAGTTGTTATAGGACTGAGTGACTGGTGATGAGTATTTGCAATAGGCTGATATCAAGGGAATAAAAAGGAGTACATAGAAATTACATTAGTGACAGAAACTGAGAAAATCTTGATCATTCATCTTATCTAATGGATCGAGGTAGGGTAAGAATAAATCAAAAGCTTTTCCACATCTCTGTCTCCTAACTGTGTTAGTTACATTCTTGGTGATAAGGACTACAGGTGGAAAAGATGGATTTAGAGGAAAAAAACTCACTGATAGTTCTAAGGTTTATGTTAAGGAGATGCAAAGATACGTCTGTTTGCACATCATCAAAATATTCACGACCATGAATATGAAAAATAATAATAAAATCAGGGACATTATTAAAGGGAAGAGGAAAAGGAAAGTTATGACGAAGTGTGAACAATGTGAGTACCAGTGTGGACAAGATTGGAGGAAAGCGATAAATAAGGAAACAAAAAAGTAATAAACACAGGTTTACAGAAGAAAGGGAAGGAAAGAATTTTCAAGAAGATATGGAAGGAAATCTACTATTTGGATTTGAAAAGTAAAAGGACATAGACAAGTTCAATAAGAACAGTGTTTTGGTGAAAGTCATATTGATAAAATGTTGAGATATGAATGTGAATACATAAAATTCTGGATCCATTAATTTAACAGATCCTATTGATTCTAAATGTTGGGAACAAATGCTTAAATCCTGACCTTAGAAATGTTATACAGATATAAATATTATGAACATTTCTTAGTGATACTCTGTGAATATTTTTGAAAACTTTATTTAGCCAGGAGATTATAGATTGAACTACAGCACAAACAAGACTAATTTGTCCTACAGTTCCAATTAGTGGCCCACCTATCCATATCAGTTTGGGATTTTATTGAAAAATATTTAGATATGTTTGGATATCTTATCAGCGTACTCATTATAAATATGGGACAAGTAAAACCAAGTATTAGGTTGAACATACAGCTTTACTGATGTGACTGAAGACTCCTGGAATTGATTCCTCTTTAGAACAGAAAATGCCTCAATAGCTATTGACACATCATAACTTCCATATACACTATTGAAATCTAATTCTTGTTAGGTATATCTCCATGCTGTGTGAACAAACCTGACACAAATTCTTATATGTAGGAAAATGTTCTTATAAACTTCAAGCGTTTATTGAATGGAAAAATTCAGACATTACTCTCACCACTAGGATTAAATGACTAAAAAGATAAGATATTTTGATTTAATGTCTTTCTTTCATTTTCTCATACACATTGTCAAGGACTGAAAGATTCTGATTTAACAATAATACAATCTTGACTTGTATTAACACAACATCTAGGATCTCATGTTAATTTGGATACTTACTAATTAGCTCCAAATTTTATGGATATTTATATTTCTCCTGGGTAAACCAATGAACTCCAGGAAAATGTCCCTAAGGAGCCTTTCAATTCTAATACCACTGTTTGTCTCAAAATGCTTTAAATTCTACATCCTTTAATGTGGGCATAGGGTTATATTGTGGCACTTTTCTTCTCAGAGAGTTAGTATTACCCTATTGCTTAACATGGACAAAATACCTTCATACATAGACTGGGCGTGTACAAATAAGAAGTGGTAGTTGAACAATGTTCTGAGCATTTTGTATAGATGAAATGGAAATAGAGCAACTATGAACTCAAAAGGCATATGCAAAGAAGACAAAGGCACAAAGTAGAATGTGCCAAGAAAACCTGAATTATAATTTCAAATAATGTTTTCAGGTGCTTGTGTGTGTTCATAGTATAGGTTCAGACAATATTAGTTGGATATCTTGGGTGGAAAACTGCTTTAAACTATTCTGGGCTAATTGTACAAGTAGAAGCCCCTAACTCTGACTCTAATCAGTCACAACATCATCAACTTAGGGACAATTTTCCAAGTACAAAGTGAGAAAAAAGGCCTGATCACAATTAGTGTTCAAGTTGAAGCAATTGCAATCACATAACTTTTCTTATAAGTGTTCATTTATTTTGGAGCATTAACTAGGGAAAAGCCAAGTAAATATTTTGCATGTACCTAACTTAAGTGGGACATATTATATTGGTCTCTCTTTAACTTGGAAGTTAAAGATTATGTCTATTTATTCTCTAACTTGGGACAATGATCTGCTGTCAGTTATTTTCTTCTCTTACTCTTCTTTTGCCCTTCCACTTACATAATTATTATTTAAAGAGACATAATTGAGCTTGCATTTCTAAATTCTTCAAAATTATCTGAACTACTTCATACTTCTGGCAGCCTCCTATATCTTTCTCAAGGGAAATATTTTGTCACTACCACTTTAGTCCTACATGATATTGGATATCTTCCTGCCTAATTCAGTGCAAGATATACATTAGACTCATCCTATATCTCAACACTTGTACCACCATAAAATACTATCTTACTTAGAAATCATGATATTATTATATCTGGTGAGGTGGAATCTGTCATTTTTAAATGGCCTTAAGTGATATTTACATGCAATCGTGTTTTAAATGAATATGCCACTCAGTAGATGAACGAATTGACAAAATGTGGTTTGTATATATACGGAGCAATTCTATGCTTCCTATTCATAAGGAAATGGAAAGACTTGGAAAAATCCTACAAAGAAAAATAAGCAAGACACAAAGAAACAGATTCCATTGTATCCCTCATTTGTAATAACTAGGAAATAGTTATTAATAATAATAATTAATAATAAATAGGAAATAGTCCTAGCAGATGAGTAGAATGGCTCAATAGCTAGGTATAAATGACCATATAAAATGATGCTGAGCAAAATAACCTCCTAGATATGGAAAGAGAGGTTTTTCTTTATGGATGTTTTTTTTTAATATACTATGTGATTTCTTTTTTCTTTTGTGTTTTCCCCTATGGTTTGTCCACTGTTGTATTTGATTTCAGTATCCTGTGTATTGTATATACATTTATCTTCATTTGGCAAAGGAAGCAGAACAATAAAATGGCGAGAAAAAGGACAAAAGGTAAACCGATGAAATAGCCATACTCACAGGACAACCTATTGGAAATTTACATTACAAATTGTGAGGGGTATTGGGGTGAAGGAAAAGTGTGAGAAATATGAGGGAGTGGGTAAAAATTTTGACATGTTATGTATTCAATACCTAACAATTACTGCAACCCCTTCTATATATCACCTTAACAAAATTAAGTTAAAAATGAGCTACATAAAATATAATTTCACTGCATTGGTATAGTAAATTTGGTGGCTAACTTGAATTAGCTCTTTCTTTATCAGAGAGACATCAACTGGCATGCTATCAAACTATACAATATTTTCAGAATATACTTCCCATTGTTTTGAAAAAACATTATTTTAGTATTGTCACATACTAAAACAGAAAACAGTTCAATTCTATGGAAACTCCTAACTGAAAACTGACTAATTGTTAAGAGGACAGAATATATCTGTTCCTCAACATTCCTAAGACTACTAACTACTCATTTTCAAATACTGAACATGCTATACCAGAGACATTCAAAATAGTACCTGTTTGCATTTTATTTAATTCTGCAATAGATGCACTTTTCAATGAGGCATTACATATTTAAAAGCCAACAAAAAATAGACACGTTCTTGTAGAGGATAAAACTATGAAGTATCTATAATAATTAATTCTTTTTTTTTTCGTCAGTCATGGGGCTTGAACTCTGGGCTTGGGTGCTCTCCCTGTGCTCTGCAGCTCAAGGTGAGCACTCTACCTCTTGAGCCACAGTGCCACTTCCAATAAATAATTCCGTAAGAGTAAACATTTGTTCATCAGAGTAAGCTATTATTTCTATAACAATCATTCCCAAGTTTTTATGCCGTAAAGTCATCCTAGCCTAACAATTTCCAACTTGTAAGGTGTGCCTTAAAATTCCCTAAATTCACATCATGACTACTTTAACACTATTGTGAAACAATACTACACTTCTGCTAATGTGATGCCCTTCCTATTGTGGAAAGAATACTACACTAAACTTTCCTATATCATTTTCCCCGCAGTGGTTTTCTTGAGATCAGAACACTTGCAAATATTATTTATTTTTATTTATTTTATTATATACATAATCTATCATAGATATTCAAGAGATCTGTACACCTTAATATTAAGATTAGAAGATTATGATTGAAAGCCCACCAGGCAAGAAATTTCCTTGGATTCTTATCTCCAATAAACTCATAAGGAAAAGCCAGACCCAAGTGGCACTGAGGTTCAAGTGGTAGAGCAGTAACCTTGAGCAAAAACAGGATCAGGGACAGTGCCCCAGCCCAGAGGTTAAGCCCTAGGACAAACCAAAAAACAAAAACAAAATAAAAACAAACCTCAAACGTAGCATTTTTCTCATTGTATACAGAGGTACATAATTAAGGAAATTTCTTCCTGTGATATGTATAGGTAGAAAAAAAAAGATGTCACCCAATTACTTTTCATACCATGTTACACCAAAGTCTCAAAAGATTGCTGTTTCTATATTTATAAATTAATATAATCAATTTGTTGTCTATTTGTCTAGATTATTCACATTATAATTTTACACATGAACTGTTGGAATTATCTACCAACTAATTTCTTATTATACCTCACTTGAAAGACTACTCTAGTCAATTAGATTGCCAGAATCATTTGTGAATTTGTAAATTAAATCTTCTACTTGAAAATAATTTTGTAGTATCCTATAGAATATTAAATTACAAACAAAAAATATCTATTTTAAATCGAAATTCTAATTCAGCCAGGTCTACAAAGTCCTACATTGAATGAACTTTCCTATTTCTCCAGGCTTAAACTTTTGTAATCCTTCAACATTTCTTAGGAATCTAACATAATGATGCTTACTTTTTCAAATTTTTGGTTCGGAGTCATGAGCTCTTTTGCATCTAGAAATGATCTGTAATTAAGACAACATTTAAAACACAACTGAGGATTATATATGAGTTGCATTTCTATAGGAAACTTGACTTCTCAAAACATAATGACAAAATTAGCCCAAATTTCCAACTCTGTACTCCTTTCTTGTTTATTTTTATTCCTTTCTTGGTTGGTTTTATTGAGAAAAAAATTATTTTCTGCTAGTTCACCAGAGTTTCTGATCAGCTAAAGTAACTTGGGAGTGGAGTCCATAGAGTCCATTAAATACAAGATCATGTCATCTTCATGTTTATTTTTTCTTCTCTTTTTCTTTTTTTAAATTTATTATTTTTTCTTGTGAAAATACTGTACAGAAGGGTTAAAATACCTGGGCAAGATAATGAGTACATTTCCTGTCAAGCATTGTAGCCTTCTACTTTGTTTCCCCTATCCATCCCTTCCCATCTACCTCCCTTGTCCCGACCCAATCCTCCTCCCCCCACCAAAGTTGTAAATTTCGATTTCAACATAATGACTTGTACATCTTATTGTTGCAATGGGTCCACCTGTATCCATAGTTAAACGATTGGTTTTTGCCATTCCCTTCCAGAAATTATACCGACATCGAATACAGTTAAAGCAGTGGTTATACCATGGGGGAGGGACATATAAAGCAACAAAGAAATAATCTTATAAATGTGTTAGAAACAATCCCATGGAAGAAAAAAATTTGAATACATATCTTAGCTTTCATTTCCCTAACATCAACTTATCTGACCTATTCTGATTGACTCAGACATATTCTAGTTACTGCAAATAAGGGAGACCATGGTACCTATGTTTTCTTGGGTCTGGCTTACTTCACTTAATATAATTTTTTCCAATTCTTTCTATTTCCTAACAAATGAGGCAATGTCATTCTTTCTGATGGAGGCATAGAATTCTGTTGTGTATATATACTACATTTTCTTGATCCATTCATCTACTGAAGGGCATCAGGGTTGGTTCCATATCTTAGCTATGGTAAATAATGATGTAATAAACATAGTCGACCTGGAAGCTTTAGTTTGGTCTTGTTTGTGAACATTTGGGTAAATTCCAGAATGTGGGATTGATTGGTCATAGGGGAGCTCTATGTGGAGTCTTTTGAGGAACCTTCATATTGCTTTCCAAAGTGGTTGAACAAGTTTACACTGCCACCAATAGTGCAGTAAGGTTCCCTTCTGTCCACATCCCCTCCATCGTCTGTTGTTATTAGAGTTCTTGATTATAGCCATTCTAACTGGATGAGGTGGTATCTCAATGCTGTTTAGATTTGCATTTCTTTCATTACTAAAGAGCATTTCTACATGTGTTTATTGCCCATCCTTCATTCCTCTTCAGAGAAATTTCTCATTTTTAGGCCACTTATTTATTGGGCAGTTGTTTCTTTGAAGATTTGTTGTTGGGGGATTTAATTTTTTGAGTTCCAGGTATATTTTAGATATGAGACCCTTGTCCATTGTATGGCTAGTGAAGATGTTCTCCCAATCTGTGGGCTTTCTAGTGATCTTGCTAGCTATGTCCTTTGCCATGCAGAAGCTTTGCAATTGCATGCAATCCCATTTGTCCCATTTGTCTTTGATATTTTTGTGTTTCTGGATCTCTGTTAAGAAAATTTTGGACTGTGCCAAGGAGACTTAGAGTTTCTGCTATTCCATCCTGTAATATTTTCAGTGTCTGCTTTGACTCTGAGGTCTTTGATCCATTTGGAGTTGATTCTGGTGCAGGGTGATAAAAAAAGATCTAGCTTTAGTTTTCTACAAGTAGTTAACCAATTTTGCCAGCACCATTTACTGAAGAGGCTGTCTTTCTTCCATTCTATTTTTTTAGCTCCCTTATTGAAAATTAGATGCCTATGGGACTGTAGGTTCATTTCTGGGTTTTTAATTCTATTCCATTGGTCATCTTGTATATTTTACTTCATTTTTCCCTGTTTGGATTTCCTTTAAGTTTGCATCTTGTCTTATTATCCCAGCTAGTATTCTTATACTAAGTTCAAGAGGAGTGGAGAGAGCAGACATCCTTATCTCTTTCCTGAATTTATGAGAAATTACTTTAACTTTTCACCATTAAGTATAATGCTCGCTGTAGGTTCGTCATTCCTTAGCCAAAACAACAGCACTGGAGCAATATCCAAATTTCAAACTAAAGCGAAAAGCCATAGTAATAAGAACATCTTGGTACTGGCACAAGAACAGTCCTGAGGACCAAAGGAATAGGACAGAAGACTCAGAAAAGAACCAAGTGACCTATAGCCATTTAATCTTTGACAAAGGAGCTGAAAGATAGAACGGAAGAAAGACAACCTTTTCAGTAAATGGTGTTGGCAAAATTGGTTAAACACCTGTGGAAAACTAAAGCTAGATCCATATATATATATCAGCCTGGATGAGAATCAAGTCCAAATGGATCAAAGACCTCAAAATAAAAGCAGACGCCGTGAAAACATTACATGAATGATAAGAGAAACTCTAGGGCTCTTTAGCACAGGCCAAAATGTTCTTAATAGAGAACCAGAAACAATACAAATCAAAGAAACATTGGAGAAATGGGATTGCATGAAACAGCAGAGCTTCTGCAAGGTAAAGCTCATAGATAGCAAGATCGATAGAAAGCCCACTTACAGGGAGAAGTTCTTCATGAGTCAAAAAACAGACAAAGTCTTATATCTAAAATATACTTAGGACTCAAAATCATAAATCCCCCAACAACAAATCCTCAAAGGAACAACTTCCCAATAACTAAGTGGGCTGAAGACTTAAGGAGAGACTTCTTTGAAGATGAAATAAAAAATGTCCATTAGACACTTGAAGAAATACTCAACTTTTCTAGTCATAAAAGAAATGCAAATCAAAGAATTGAGATTTTACTTCACTCCAGTTAGAATGGCTATAATCAAGAAATGTAATAATGACAGATGCTGGTGGGGATGTGGCTAAAAGGGAACCCTACTGCATTATTGGTAGGAGTGTAAACTTGTTTAACCACTTTGGAAAGCAGTAAGGAATTTCTTCAAAAGACTCCTTGTAGAGCTTCCCAATGACCCAGCAACCCCACTTTTGGGCACTTACCCAAATGATCACAAAGCTACCAACACAACCATGTTTATTGCAGTATTATTCACCATAGCTATGATATGGAACTAACCCCGATGCAACTCAGCAGAAGAATGGATCAAGAAAATGTGGTACACACACACACACACACACACACACACACACACACACACACACACACACACATACACACACTGGAATTCTATGCTTCCATCAGAAAGAATGACATTGTTCCATATGTTAGCAAATGGAAAGTCTTGGCAAAAAATTATATTCAGTGAAGTAAGCCAGACCCAAAGAAACATAAGACCCATGGTTTACCTTGTTTTACCTTTGTTTGCAAGGATTAGAACATGTCTAGGACAAGCAGAGAAGATCAAAGGCTAAGAACATATGAACATACAAGCGAAATGTACCCCAAGTCAGAGACACAAGTGGTTTTTCCTTTCTTTCTTTGGTTTTTAATATGCTTATAATGCACTATGTGATTCTTTTGTAGGTTCATCCCCCCACGGTATACCCCTGTTTTCACTGTATTTGATTCAAGTTTTCTGGATCATATATAGATATAGATAGATATAGATAGATATATAGCATATATATATATATATATATATATATGTAATTTGGAGAGTGGAAGGGATATAGCAGCATACTTAAATGGGGATGCAGGTTGACCCATTGTGACAACGAGATGTACAGGACACTGTGTCGAAAATGAATTTACAATGTCAGGCAGGGGTCGACGAGGGAGGAGTTGGAGATGTGGGGAGGGAAAACATGGCAGGGGAAAAACAAAGGAGGAGATAACAATGCTCTATAAGAAATGTACTCATTACCTGGTCCTGTAACTCTGAGTCCTCTGTACAGTATTTTTACGTTAAAGTATATATTAAAAAATCCCTCCCTGGTGTAGATTTCCAGTACTGCCCTCGGAATTGCATTTTCAGCCTATTCTGGCTGTGGTTAGGTCCACCTACCCAATGGATCAGTATTCTTCAAGCCATCTTGGTCCTGAAGTGGGACTTGGATTATCCAGTGGTGGTTAGAACCAGGTCAAGGACAGGACAAAACCACTTCCAGGACATGGTTTCTTCATTCCCCATGCAACTAGGATTGCAAGCAGAATTTCTCTGAATTTGACTCCAGAAAACAATCAGTGAATCAAAAGGCAAGTCCACCAAAAACCTCATTCCTCCCCCCCCTCTATTTCCTCCTTTCTCCCTCCCTGGGAAAGTACAAAATAATTTTGAAGGCTTTGGCACACACACAAAATGCCCACCATCTCCCCTGGTAAACTAGGTTTTAATTCACTAAGTCATGTAAACGGATAATGCTCCATTCATTATTCTGGACAACATCTTCAGGCTGATTGATGCTTTAATTTTTATTGTTGTTGGTGGTGGTAGGGGGGCCTGACCTCTGTGTCTGGGTGCTCTCCCTGAGCTATTCATATCAAGGCTAGTGCACTACCACTTCAGACACAGTGACACTTCCAGTATTTTCTGCTTATGTGGTGCTGAGGAATTGAACCCAGGACCTCATGCATGCAAGACAAACATTCTACCACTGAGTCTCCTTCCAGCCCTAATGGTTTAATTCTTTAAAATTTCTTCTTGTCAGTCATGGGGCTTGAACGCAGGGCCTGGGTATTAAAACATCCCTGAATTCTTGGGTTCAAAGGGAGCCCTCTCCCAATTGAGCCACAGGGCCACTTCCTATTTGGAGATAAGTGACTCACAGACTTTTCTGCCAGGGTTTTCATTGAACAGGTGAATTTTTTAATTATCTTTGTTCTAGGTGTTTATTGGTACATTACAGTTTTCTGTAAAGCTTTGTCTTCAAGTAATCCAACAGCATTAAATATTACATTTCGGAGTTATCCTTTAGCACATCCATTTTGAAATTATTTTAAGGTGAAATTCTAATTCTTTGTAGTAACAACCCAGTAAAGTCCAAATGGGAAACATGCTAATTTCAGCAGCCTTGCCTCTCCTTCCTCTTTTTTTCTCTACAGTATCTTTTCTTGTTTTGGAACAAGTGTCATAGACTGTACAACCATCCAAAAGGAAGCTTATTCCATTAATTTAATAAGAAAGGAATCCAGCCTGCCTGTATCTCAAGGCAACTTTGAGTATAATATCAATCTAATAATTCATGTCAGTGGATTTTCAGTCATTTCGATAATTTTTTGTTTAACCACTCATTAAAGAGGTTCCAAAAAGCAAGAATCATGCTCTGCTTTCTAAGAATGTTTAAAAAGCTAGTAATTCAACAAGACACATTCTATTCTTCCAAGATTCTATGGTGAAGAATTTCTCTTTTATCATAGCCCTTACCACTGACACCTTCCCTTCGAACTTGTAGCTTTGTTCAGTTTTCTTGTACCAGCTTTCGTTTTGGTATTAGCCTCAGTAATCTCCTTGTAGTATTTGACAATGAAATTCCATTTATTTTTAGAGAGCTCAATTCATATTGCCAAAGGCAGAGTAATGAGCATATAATAAAGCATAAACTATTGAATATCATTAACATGATCATATGCAACTGTTTCATAAATTAATATAGATACCACGTAAATATGCATCTTAATATACTTTTTAAAATGCAAACTAGTTACATATCTATATCATAAATTAATACAGATCACTGGCACAAGAGACTAAGCTAAATTTTTATATCATCCCCAATATTTTTGTCAAATTTTCTTTTCTCATTAACTTTCACATTAGGGCCTTCTTTTCCTAGCAATAAGTTATAAGTTGATATACTTGGATTTTAGTCTCCTTTGAGTAACCTCTTTTCTTTCCACCACTAGTTAGTCCCTCATGAAAATACCTGAGGAATAACATCCCATTGTGCCTGCAAGAGGAGTACCCAAGTCGACTGTCTGTGCCTACTCTTGCCTTGCTTTGTTTGGGAATTTGGTAGCAGAGACAGGGTTGTCAGGGATCAGGTGGCTGGAACCATAGTGTTAAGAATTATGGGTAGCAAAATGAGTAGCATAGAAAGGGAGTACCAGGGAAAGGGTAATTGTGATTGTAATTGCTGAGTTGTAGTGGCAGGAAACTGGGTAGCAGCAACAGCTTTGCAGGGGTTGGGATAGCTAATACAGCATCCAGAAACATTTAGCAGGGAGAAACAAGCATAGAGAAAGTGAAAGATAAAAGTTGTGAGACACTGTGGGAATTCTTTGTCTACCCATGCTAAAAACATGGATGAGGGCTATTTTAAACTAAAACTACAAAAGAAAATTTAAGTTCTTGGTGCTAACAAATCTTCCCAGGTGTTATTACATTAAACAGATAATTCAAAATGGTTTTACTTCATGAATACAGACATCAAAGTTATAATCATAGTTATTTCAAAATGCCAATTAAATGGGAAAATCAGTCAGGAGGTAAAATTTATATTGAATGTTAACATTTAAGAGGAAAACAAGATCCTAGGCGGCAGACTAAAGATAAAGCAATATCAGAGCACTATATGTTCAATAATAATTAAGAAACTTTAATTGAGAAATTGAGCTGGAATGTACACATGAGGCAAATGCAAGCCTACCTCCAACAAAGAAACACCATAATGTATATCTCAGAAAAATTAACCAAGTTCCTTATCCTTGATTTCAATAATAAACATAACTCGCCTTACACACACACACACACACACACACACACACACACACACACACACACATATGCAACAGCTCAATTTACTCATATCCATTCAACGTGAATCAAAGATCTTCCTGTAATATTTGAAACTCTAAAAGTTTCAAGTTTTACTCTGAAAACATTACAGGACAGAATAGGAGAAACCCACCCAACTTCTCCTTGGCACGGTCCAAATTTTTCTTAATAGAGACCCAGAAATAAAAAAAAAAATCAAAGTCTAATGGGACAAATGGGATTGCATGAAATAGCAGAGCTTCTTCATGGCAAAGGACATAGCTAGCAAGATTACTAGAAAGCCGATTGATTGGGAGAAGAACTGCACTAGCCATACAATGGACAAATCTAAAATATACCTGGAACTCATATCTAAAATATCTGACATATATTTAAAATATACCTAAAGTATACCTGTAACTCAAAAAATTAAATCCCCCAACAACAAATCCTCAAAGAAACAAATGCCTAATTAATAAGTTGGCTAAAGACTTAAAGAGAAACTTCTCTGAAAAGGAAAGAAGGATGGCCAATAAACACATGAAGAAATGCTCAACCTTTCTAGCGATAAAAGATTTACAAATAAAAACATTGAGGTACCACCTCACGCCAGTTAGAATGGCTATAATCAAGAACTCTAATAACAACAGATGCTGGAGGGGATGTAGACAGAAGGGAACCTTACTACATTTTTGATGCGAGTGTAAACTTGTTCAACCACTGTGGAAAGCAGTATGGAGGTTCCTCAAAAGACTCCACATAGAGCTCCCCTATGACCTAGCAATCCCACATTGGGGCATTAACCCACATGATCACAAACAAGACCATAGTAAAGCTACCAGCACACCTATGATTATTGCAGAATTATTTACCATAGCTATATGGAAGCAACCCAGATGCCCCTCAGTAGATGAATTGATCAAGAAAATGTGGTATATATACACAATGGAATTCTATGTCTCCATCAGAAAGAATGACATTGCCCATTTGCTAGGAAATGGAAAGACTTGGAAAAAATTATATTAAGTGAAGTAAGCCCGACCCAAAGAAACATAGATCCCACAGCTTCCCTTATTTGCAATAACTAGTAGATGTATGTGTCAAGCAGAAAAGGTCAAATGAAGTTGATGTTAGTTGAATGAACCCCAAGATAAGTTTTTTTTTCATTCATGCAGTTGTTTCTAAGATATTTATAAGATGATTTCTATATTGCTTTGTATGTCCCTCCCACATGGTATAACCCCTGCTTTCACTGTATTTGATGTTTGTATAATTTGTGGAGAGGAAGGGCAAAAACAAATCGTTTAACTAGGAATACAGGTGGACCCATTGCATCAATGAGATGTACAAATCATTATGTCGAAAAATGAGCTTTACAACTTTGGTGGGGAGAGGAGGGGATTAGCCATCTACTTTCCAGCTGATCTATTGGTGTAGAAGCAATACAAAGTAATACAAAGCAATACAAACCATTTCTTACTATAAATAATTTTTCTCTGAACATCTTAAGAATAAATTCTGAGAACATGAAATAAAAAATCTGTAAGTTTAAAACAGTCTTGTAGACAAGTTAAAGAATTACTGAGAACATGTATTTTAAGAATAATTTCAGAGAGCTTGAACTCAGGGCCTGGGTTCTGACTCTGAGATTTATTACTCAAGATTAGTGTTGCCACTTTGAGCCGCAGTGCCACTTCCAATTTTCTCATGGTTAATTGAACAAAAAAGTCTCCCCAATTTTCCGCTCCAGACTGCTTTTTACTAGGATCTAGAGGTCTCAGATCTCTGAGTAAGTAGGATGATAGTCATGAGCCCCTTGCTAGAATAATTGCTTACCTGAGACAGAGACCAGTTAGTATTAAATGTCAATCATGTTTAACTTTGTAAAATAAAGTTAACTGAAATGCCTTCCGCTGGAAATAAGGACTCAAATGTGTAGGTGGGTTAAAAAGTTCTTAACAAAAGCCACATATTTTCCTTGTTTTTTTTCTTCCAAAATTGTGTGCTTTCCAAAATCATACCTTACTTATCTTTCCTTGCTGGATTCTTTAGTTTATCTCATACATGCCCACAGCTCCTTCAACTATGTTCTTTATGTGAAAGCTTGGAAATATCTATTTTCAGTCCAAACTCCTTGTATGAGCCTCTCATCCATATATTCAACTGCCATAAAAACTTGTGAAACAGTAATTATCTCTTATCATTACTGGATATTAATGTGTAAGAAAAATTTAAGAAAATAATGAATAGCAGAATAAATATAACATGATTTCAAAAGTAATGCTAAACATAAATAAAATGTTGATTATTTTCTGAGCAATTTAATAATTGCTCAAGGAAAAGAAATCAACTTTTTTGAGTGCTGATATTATGGTTTAAACTCAGGACCTTACCTTGTTACTTAGGCTTTTTCCCTCAAGGGTGGTGCTCTGTATTTGAACAACAGCTCCCTTTCCAACTTTACTTGTGGGATTATATAGAGATAAGAATCTCATGGAATAAAAATCATTTGTGTCCCTATCTTGGGGTTCATTTCACATAACATCTTCTTATATGGTCATATGGTACCATGTACTAGTTACTTCAAGTAAGATTAACCATGGGACCTATGGTTATATGAGCCTGGCTTATTTAACTTAATACAATTGTTTCTGTGTCTTTCCATTTCCTAGCAAATAGGGCGATGTCATTCTCTCTGATTGGAGGCATAGAATTCCATTGTGTGTGTGTATGTGTGTGTGTGTGTGTGTGTGTGTGTGTGTGTATCACATTTTCTTGATACATTCATCTACTGAGGGGCATCTGGGTTGGTTCCATATCTTAGCTATGGTAAATAATGCTGCAATAAACATAGTTGTGCCGGTAGCTTAGTATGGTCTTGTTTGTGAACATTTGGGCAAATGCCAAAAATTGGATTGCTGGATCATATGGGAGCTCTAAATGGAGTCTTGGAAAAAATTATATCAAGTAGAGTAAGCCAAACCCAAAGAAACATAGTTCCTATGGTTTCCTTTATTTGCAATAACTATTATATGTCTCAGACAAGCATAAAAGTCCAAAAGCTATGTACATAAGACCAGATAAGATGTTGTTAAGCGAAATGAACCCCAAGATAGGGTTTGTAATCTACCATGTGTTCTTTTTCTTCTTATGTTCCTCCCCCATGGTGTAACCCCTGTTTTCACTGTATTTAATGTCGTTGCCCTGCATCTTGTATACACCATTCTCTAGCTTGGGGAGGGGAAGGGAAAAACAAAAGAGTTAAATAGTGATACAGGCTGACACATTGTAACAATGAGATGCACAAGACTCTATGTTGAAAAAGGATCTTTACAATATACGCAGGGAAGAGGGAAAGGGAGGAGAGGGGAGTGTAGTTGTAGAGGTGGGAGGGGAGGGTTAGGGCAAAAAGTTCAAGACCTCAAATAAATAAAATGGACTAGAAGTATGACAAAAGTATTTGAGCTGCTTGGTGCTATACAGACAAAGTCCTGTCTAGTAAGCAGAGAACTCCTGAATAGAATCCTAGTAATATTCCTTTCTTCCACCAAAAAGCCTAAATAATTTTGTCCTATTTGAACATCTAATTTCAAGGCCACTGACAAATCAAGATGGTGATATTTTCTTAAAAATTAGGTATTCAAAAGAGACAAAACTCTTTATGTTTTGAAAAAATTGAAAAGGAAGGAAAATGCATGTGATTTTTGTTAGCTCCATAATTTTTGAAAACATAAAATGTACTCAAGTATTTAATATATATCCATATGTGTGCATATATCCATGTATGTATAAATGTGTGTATGTATATAATCATATATATACATACATATATATATGTATGGTTCATCTCTTTTCTGTGTAGCAAATGGTACAAATGAATCTGTACAATCACTACTCAAAGGGATGAATAGACAAAGAGAATGAGCAGAGAACTCATACTCAGGAATCTATGGTTATCCCATAACCCTGAAAATCTTTTACATCAGTCTGCATGTGTCAGTTAGTGCAGTACAGGGACAATACGATGGCAATGAGATACCAGGCAGATGACATGAGAAATGACAGATACAAATGGTACAATATTCTTTTTGATGCGTAAGTAGAATTTCCAGTGTGTGTGTGTGTGTGTGTGTGTGTGTGTGTGTGTGTGTGTGTGTGTGTGTGTGCCAGTCCTGGGGTATGAATTCATGGCCTGGATGCTATCCTTAAGTTTTTATGCTCAAGGCTAGCATTCTACTACTTGAACCACAGCTCTGGTTTTTTTGGTGCTTAATTGGAGAAAAGAGTCTCATATAGACTCCTGCCTGCACTTGCTTGCAGTTATAATCTTCAGATCTCAGCATCGTGAGTGCTAATATTACAAGGGTGAGCCACCACCACCTGCCCTCTACCTCTTACCTATAACCTCGGCCTTCCTCTGAGTTCCAGAAGTGTATGTCTCACCAAACTCATATTGTTTTTGCCAGTGTTGTGGCTTGAACTCAGGGTCTGGGCATGTTCCTGAGCTGCTTTTGCTCAAGGGTACATTCTATCACTTAAGCCACAGTGCCACTTTTGGCTTTTTCTGTTTATGTGGCACTGAGGAATCCAACCCAGGGCTTCAAGCTTGCTTGGTAAGCACTCTACCACTTAGCCACATTCACAGCCAAGGGATTACTTCTAACAGGAACTATGAGGGTGGGATTCATTGGCATACTCTTTTCAGCACAGAAATAGCTGGTCATTTCATATCTTTGCCAGGATTTGGGACCAGTGTGAGACTCGGCAATGAGGAATGATGAATGAGTGATAGCCACCAGGCCTCAGAGATCTAGGCTCACGTCCTACAGAGGGATAGGGAATATGGAGCAAGAACTTTCCACAACTGCTACAGCCTAGGAACAATGGTCTCCCTGGAGGCAGCGGGTGGCTGCTAGATGTCCCAATGAGACACCTCTGCCAGAACATGATGTACCCGTTGCATACCCCAGCCAAGGCAAGCCTTTTGGGCTTCAGTTATTAAATGGCAGAGAAAGATGCTTTGTTCAAGGCACTGGTTCAGGCTTAGTACTCTCTCAGGGCTTGTCCCAGCTTGCCCAGGTTGGGGGTCTGGTCATGGGCAACCTGAATACCCATCATACATAATCCATAAATACACAGAGACATGGAGTTACTGCCTTCTTTTTTTTTTCCTTTGGCAAGACTGAGGTTGAAATATGAGCCTAAGCCCTATCCCTGATCTCCTCTTTCTTAAGGGTAGCTCTCAGGCCTTTAGCCACAGCCACAACCCATGAGGATATTTTCCTGTGATCTCTTAGAAATAAGAGTGTTGCAGACTTTCCTGCCCTAGCTGAATTTAAATTGGCATTCTCTATATCTCAGCCTCCTGAGGAGCTAGGATTACATACAGGAGCCAATGCCACCTGACTTTCTTTTCTTCTTGTTGTTCTTTTTTTAATCGTGATAATCTGAAATCGTCATTGTCATTCCAATGGTTTGCATTCAAAGTAAACTTCCCAGGCCTGGAGTACAAATGCCAGGACTGCCACACACAAATGGAGGGAGATCCTGACAAACTCATTCCTATTTATGTGAATGCTAGTGGAATGTTGTAAAAATAATTAAATTTGCAGTTAATTCATGATTCTATTTTAGAAAACCACACAAAAATTATTGGAATTACATTGTCCATTCTAGCACCATGTTATGATTCCCCTAATGGAAGGATATTGATTAATTTTTAATTAATGTTTTTATAAGTATTCAACTATGATACTTCATTAAATGGAAACCTAACTTAATAACTAATTATTGGTAACTATATACATATATATTTATAATTTAATGATATCCTGACATTCTCTCTGTCTACTATATATATGCATGTATATACAGCAATATACACATCCCTCTCTCTAAATATATATATATATACATATATAGTATATATATGTGTATATATGTGTGTGTATATATATATATATATATATATATATATATATATATATATATACATGGCACTACTGTGGCTTCATTACAGGTCGTCAGAACTTCCTGGCAGCTCAGTTTGTCAGAGGTTGGTGTGCTAAGACTGTGACCCCATTTGTGGATTGGGCATTGTAGGCTGTGAGTTGAAATCCTAGCATTGCCAAAAATTTATTCATGTACTAAGAAGCCACTTTAGACACATTTTTTTTTTCTGAGAAAATGTCCTGGGTATCATAATGATGTATACTTCATATGCAAACATATCCTGTGTGATACGATATAATAAATGAAATGTTATATGTGTAATAATACTAAATGAATAAGTGTAATAAACGTCATACTCACTAAACTTATGTATGTATTTTTACAGTGCTGGGGCTTCAATTTAGGCCCTGGGAACTGGTCAGAATTTCTTATCTCCAAGGACGGTGAGCTTACCCTTCACCCACAGAGCCACAGAGATACCCAGATGCTGAGTTCAATTCCCAGGCCTGCCAGAAAAATGGTGCAAATTCCAAGCCAGGGCCTTATTTTATTTTATTTTTGCTAATCATGGGGCTTGAACTCAGGTCTTGGCATCTCTGCCACAGCTACTCTGGGATCCTAGGACCCAAGTTCAAATGTCGGGGTTTTCAAGAAATAAAATGAAAAGGAGAATAATAAAATGGAGAAATTCAAGAAGGTGGTTTTACATTTTTTCCCCCTTTGCATTGTGACCATTCTGCGTGTAAATGACAAGGCTCTGAAAGTGTACATGACATTGCATGTTGATGTTTGGCTGGCTATTAGGGAAGCCATAGCCAAAACCTACCTTAGGCCTGGAGGTCGAATCCCTGGACTACCACTAAGTATTGACATGAGATTCTAAGAAACCTATTCCCATGTACATCCATACGAATGGAATTTTATAAAAGTAACAAATTAGTAAATAGTGTATGAGTATACTATAAAATTATACACAACAATTATATTACATTGACTAATTGTCAATTAATACTTTATTATGTATTCAACCATGATACTTAAAACTGGAAGGAATAATTTGATTGTCAATAATGGGTAATAATATAATACATGTGATTTCATACTATACAGACACCTTTCTCTTGTTTTATACATATATATGTATATATATATATATATATATATATATACATATATACACATATATATGCCAATCTACACATTTATCTGTTCATACACTTGTCACTCCTGGGGCTCAGTGGTATAATGATGGCTAGTACATACAAAGCCCTGGATTCGATTCCTCACTACCACATGCACATAAAAATCCAGTAGTTGTGCTCTCGCTCAAGCAGTTCAGCATTAACTTTGAGCTTAAAAGCTTAGGGACTGTGTCTAGACCCTTACTCAAGGTCCAGGATGGGCATGAAAAAAAGAATGAATGTTGTTACTGCAACTCTATAAGGATAGAACTTCAAATACCTCATAACAGAGCAAGCCGGTAGTCGTGATGACAGCTGCCATCTAACCTGACTTAGTCAGAGGTATACAACTGCAACTCAACCCCACAGAATCAGATGCTGCTGGCTTGCTCACCCCTGTCATCCAAGATTCTCGGGGGCTGAGATCTGACACTGGTGGGTTTAAAAAACAGCCCTGGCAGGATTTCTGTGAAACTCTGATTGTGGATCAAAGTGATAGATATCTAGCCTTGAGGAAAAGATCTTTGGACAGTACCCCCAACATTTTAGTTTAATCCATGTGGCTGACTCCTCCCCCAAAAAATACCCCTCTGCATCATTAGATGTGAACTTTGTGCAGTTTGTGATGTGTTTCTGAAAGAATGGTGATACTGATGAAAGCACCCTAATACTGATGAGAGCTTGTGGGATACATCTATGTGATTAGTATTTCCTGGGGGTGTTAGGGCCCTCACGGGTTGCTATGTGCTGAGTCCTGCACAGGATGCTATGTGCTGAGTCCTTCGCAGGGTGCAGGGTGCTGAGTTCTGTATTGGGTGCTGGGTGCTGAGTCTTTCACAGGGTGCTGTATGCTGAGTCAAGTAAAGAGGGTTATTTGGAGCCGGGCACCAGTGGCTCACGCTTGTAATCCTAACTACTCTGGAGACTGAGATTTGAGGATCATGATTCAAAGCCAGCCCGGGCAGGAAAGACGCTGAAAATCTGATCTCCAATAAACCACCAGACAACTGGAAGTGTCGTTGTAGCTCAAGTGGTAGAGCACTAGCCTTGAGCTGAAGAGCTAAAGGACAGAATTCAGGCCCAGATTTCAAGCCCCATGACTGACCAAAAAAAAAAGAGTGTTATATATTTTCTCCTTCAAAGGGTGCATTCTTTCATCTTGTCCTTGAAAGAACTCCAAAACTAACATGACTATGAAGAAAAGAGCTCCCCCTATGACCCAGCAATCCCACTTTTGGGCATTTATCCACATGATCACAAACAAGACCATACAGAAGCTACCAGCACACCTATGTTCATTGCAGCATTATTTACCATAGCTAAGATATGGAACCAACCCAGATGCCCCTCAGTAGATGAATGGATCAAGAAAATGTGGTGTATATATACAACGGAATTCTATGCCTCCATCAGAAAGAATGACATTGCCCCATTTGTTAGGAAAGGGAAAGACTTGGAAAATATTATATTAAGTGAAGTAAGCCAAGCCCAAAGAAACATAGGTCCCATGATTTTCCTTATTTGCAATATCGAGTATATGTATGAGTCAAGCAGAAAAGGTCAGATAAGATGATATTAGGAAAATGAACCCTAAGATATGATTTTAAATGTTTTTTTTTCTTTCAAGCATTTGTTTCTAATGCAATTATAAGATTATTTCTTTGTAACTTTGTATGTCCCTCCACCACAGTATAACCCCTGCTTTCACTGTATTTGATGTCGGTATAATTTGTGGAGGGGAAGGCGAAAAACAAGTCATTTAAATAAGGATACAAGTGGACCTGTTGCAACAATGAGAAGTACAAGTTGTCATGTAAAAAACGAACTTTACAACTTGGGGGGGGGGGGGTTGGGGGGGGGAGGGAGGATGGGAAGGGTTGGGAAGCATAAAAGAAGGAGGAGGCTACAATTCTTGATAAGAAATGTACTCACTATCTTGCCCATGTAAATGTAACAGTATTTTCACAATAAAAGGAAAAAGAAAACAAAAGAACTCCACAACGGACATGACTATGCAGAAAAGAATATTGAGGCTTAGATCTTTCCCCATGGCAGGGACAAAATTATGTATTACTGAAGACTAGTCAGTTGTCTACAGGAGGCAATTGTTTTTTCTTGTTTTTTCTAAGTCATGAACCTTGAAGTCAGGGCCTAAGCACTGACCCATACCTTTGGGGTCATGGCTAGCACACTACCACGTGGAGCCAAGGAACCCCTTGCAGCAGAGTGCCATGGATTAGGGTTCTATAACCAAGGTCTGTCATCCTGCCTTCTCAAGAAGCTGAGATTTGGGTTCCAAACTATCCTTGACACAAAAGGTACCATGAGACTATTATCTCCAATCTACAAATAAGAAACCTGAAGTGGAAGCTAGGTGCTTGGGGCTCATCCCGGTCATCCTAGCTACTCAGGAGAATGAGATCTGAGGATCATGGTTCAAAGCTACCCTGGGCAGGAAAGTCCTTGAGACACTGAGCTCCAATAAACCACCAGAAAACCGTAAGTGGCTCTGTGGCTCAAGTGGTAGAGCACAAGATTTGAGCTGAAGAGCTCAGGGACAGCACCCAGGCCCAAATTTCCACTCCTACAATGACAACAACAACAAAAAAGACAGAAACAAACTAACAAACTTGAAGTAGAGGGCTGGGAATGTGCCTTAGGGGTAGAGTGCTTTGCATATATGAAAACCTGGGCTTGATTTCTCAGAACCACATCAGTAGGAAAAAGCCTGAAGGGGCTCTGTGGTTCAAGAGGGAGAGGGCAAACCTTGTACAAGAGAAACTAGGTACAGTGCTCATATCTTGAGTTCAAGTTCCAGGACTAGTGTATGTACACACACATGAAAGTACTCACACACACACACACACACACACACACACATACACACACACACACAGAAAGCAGAAGTGAAGGTGTGACAAAGTGGTAAAGCACTAGACTTAGGCTCTGAGCTCATGGTCAGCAACCAGTCCATATGTACAACCCCAAAACCTAGCCACCCAGGGCCCAACTAGGAGAGGTCAAAGGTTTCAAAACCTGATGAGCTTCACCAGTCCTACATGACAGGAAGCTTTGTGATATCCAAAATGTGCTTGGATTTCTCAAGCTTCTGGAAACCTAGGAGAGGCATTATAGGCCCATCATTGCCGGCAATAAAACGTTTCATTATGTTCAATGCCCTGGTTGTCTGCCTGAAGGAATCCTGTATTATATTGAGCACTGCATCTGAACACCAGAATATAGTCTCATAAAGGCAGGATAAGAGCACAGAATTTGGCCTAGCATGGGAGGTGGCAAAAATGAAGGTCTCCTTTTAAAAGAGAGCACGGGAAGGGAGATAGCTAAGGGTAAAAAGAAGCCTTTTCCTCCTGACCTTCAGAGCCCGCTCACACATCCTCATTATTTGGCCCAAATGGAGTTATTTTGTACACAGTTGTACATGAGTGAGGTGTTTTGTGTTCCTGTCCAGACAATGAGGGAGATTTCCTCCAGCAAGCCTGGGATGCAGAGAAACCCTCAGGCTACATTGGGAGGAGTGAGGGGAGCCCTGAAACATGCAATATCATAAAAGCAGTGTCTGTGTTATGAACTCATTTTATTGAATACAATTTTCTTGCTTTGTGCCATTCATCATAGCTACTCAGGAGTTTCACCTAGAGGAATACATCCATACGTACACAAACAAATTGAGGTACACGTTTCTTTTTTGAGGGGGCAGGTCCGGGGGTTGAATTATGAGCCTAGGCCTGGTCCAAGAGCTCCTTTTCCTCAAGGGTACTGCATTAAGCTTGAGTCACAGCCCCACTTCTGGGTTTTTCTGTGATATCTTAGAAATAACATTGTAAAAGACATACTTCCACTGGCTGGTATCAAACTCAAATTCTCTACATCTCAGCCTCCTGAGGAGCTGGGATTACACTCAGCAGGCACTTTCACCTTCTTTCGTTTCTTCTTTGTTTTATGATAAGGACTGACTTCTTAATAGGGTCATTCCCATGGTTGAGACTTATAAGTAAACTACCCAAAGTTCTTTATACCTGCTTTCTCTGAGAGTATTTTCTATCTTCATCTTACCCTCTGGTCACAGGGATGAAGCCAAAAGTGAGAAATGAGTGTAAGAGGATTTAGGACCAAATGTCCACAGGACATGCCAGTTCTGTCACTTAGCATTGAGCTGCAGTGAATTTACTGTCTCAGGATATGAGGACCAAAAGCTGGAGTGATCCTCACACTATCTGCATTGCTCCTTTTGCTTATAAAGTGATCTAATAATTATGAGCGTTTTGTATCTCCAACCTTAATTATCTAGGACACACTAGAAGCATGTCCTGTTTCTGTTTTTCTCTAGTAACTCTCGAGATTTAGACTAAAGATTGGATGGAGCGGCTCCTAGGTGAATCCCTGAGGAAATCCACTTGAAGCCTCCTCAGGAGATCTCCATTCAAAGCCAACCCTAGCAGGAAAGGTTTATTGTCTCCAATAAACTACCAGAAAACCAGAAGTGGAGCAGTGGCCTAGAAGGTAGAGCTCCAGCTTTGAGAGAGAAAGCCAAGCAAGAAATAAAGGCCAGTCTGGTCCATTGAACAACCAGATAGCTGGACGTGGAGCTGTGGCAGTGATAGAACCTCAGACTTGTGAAAAACAGCTGAGGAATGCATCACATCCTCAGTTTAAGCCATGGGATGGCCACAAAAGAAATTTCAAAAAGAAGCCAAGTTTATGTATCAGTGTCCTACTTACTTACATGCTTATATTACTTCCCTAAATGCAAAGAGGCTGTATGCAAAATTTCTGCTTTTATTTACTGATTTATGTTTTAGATATGCTCATTGTACATACTGCATCATTCTCTTCATTTCAGCCCCATTGCTTTTCTCTTCCAGGGTTCTAGGCCTGTTTCCTTATATAATGTACACTAAAGCTCTCAGCAGCCTTTATTTACATTTTATTATAAGGCAAATGCAGGAGCAGTCACAAATCACGCAGGGGAAGAGAGTATCATAGTTCATAGAAATAAGCGGTATTGAGAAAATTATACCTGGGGACGCAAAATGGTAGCATATATATGCAAAAACTACCATTAAGAAAAAATCTGAGGAGGCTGAGAATGTGGATTAGTGGGAGAGTGCTTGCCTAGCATGCAAGAGGCCCTGGGTTCGAATCCTCAGTAACACATACACAGAAAAATCCAGAATTGGTGCTGTGGCTCGAGTAGCAAAGTGCTAGAGACAATGCCCAGGCCTTGATTTCAGCACAAGAAATGTCAGAGAAATAACTATGTAGGTAGTTAGGTAGTTAGGTAGGTAGGTAGGTAGTTAGGTAGGCAGGTAGGCAGGTAGGCAGGTAGGTAGGTTGGTACATAGATACATAGATAGAAGAAAGACAGGAAGAAAGAAAGAAAAAAGTAAAGAAAGCAAAAAGAAAGAAGAAAGAAAGAAAGAAAGGGAGAGAGAGAGAGAGAGAGAAAGAAAGAAAGAAAGAAAGAAAGAAAGAAAGAAAGAAAGAAAGAAAGAAAGAAAGAAAGAAAGAAAGAAAGAAAGAAAGAAAGAAAGAAAGGTAAATAGATAGATAGATAGATAGATAGATAGATAGATAGATAGATAGATAGATAGATAGATAGATAGATAGATAGATAGACAGACAGACAGAGAGAAAGAAAGACAGAGAGAAAGAAAGACAGATAGAAAAATGATAGATCAATCTGGTCTTGGACTTCAGGAGGAAAGAAGGGAATAATTCACAGTAATGAGGCCTTCTGCAGTGTGCCAGGACAACAGCATCACCTTCACACAACCACAGAACAGGAAGAATGTCTCTTTCCCACTTATCAGGCCCCAGAGCCAAGAGGGCAGTGCCATGTTCTAACAGCTGCTTGGAGACAAAAGAGAAATGACCCTGCCTCACCTTGGACTGGGGATTAGCATTAATAATGTGGAGAATGAAGGAAGGAGAAAAGACTGGCAGAGGTAGAAGAAGGGCCTTCATATTTGATAGATGGAGAGTAAAAATCCCACTCTCTAAGACCAGAGAGCAGGGCTTTTCTACTCTGTTCCTCCCATCAAGCTAACTAAAATGGCTCTCTATTGGTAACCTAAAGATAGCCTGAGGCTCCCTTCACCTGAGGGAGGAAAGTTAGTCATTGTTTGAGGAAGCTGAGAAAAGCCTGACCCTGGTGTAACTCTAACAAATGTTTCAGGTTTTCCCTTATTGCTATCTGTGTCTGGAATGAATGAAGTGGTTTTGCAGCTCAAATCACTGTTGAGTTTGTATATTCTGCCTCCTTGTTCTCTTCACCTAGCCTGGCTATTGAAACTGTTTTCTGTCCTTCAAATAGTGTGTTACACTGGAGTTCTTCCTGATAACTGTGCCAGGACTTGGATCCTGAGAACTTCATTTGAACCCAGGATGGGTCAATGGGTCAAGAACACTAAGAACATTTAGAGTAACTTCTCATCACCAAGGGAAAAACAAGAAGCTCTTGAACATCTGACCTTTCAGTCATGGAAGTCAGAGTGTCATAGACTTTCCTGCCCTGGCTGGCTTCAGTGTGATCCTGAGACCTCAGTCTCCTGAGACAGGGTGATGGTCAAGAGCTTCTGGTGTTCTTATAGGTTTAGACATGTAATGACAATGACAATCCAAGTCAACTGATTATCGCAAAGGGCTTGGGGAGCATATTAAGCCTTTCAACATTGGACCTGTCAGAACCCTGTGGACACAAGGTTACAATGCTAGAGGCTGGGAGGCTGGGCATGTGGACCTCCTACACTTAGGCCTGTAGGTCTGACTCCAATTCTGGTGTATATCAGCGTTGATTTTCCAGAGAATGTTCTCGTAATTAGCAAATAGGAAAAGTACTTTGATTAACCCTCTATTTTTTTCCAGTTGTGTGTCTCGTATCAACCCTGGGCACTGTCCATTAGCAATTCAGTAAAGGATAACTCTCTACCACTTGAGCCACAGCTCCACATGGGATTTTTTAGTGGTTCATGGGAGATAAGAGTCTAACAGACTTTTTTTGCCTCGTCTATCTTTGAACTGTGGTCTTCAAATCTCAGCCTCATGAGAAGGTAGTTTTCCAGGTGTGAGCCACCGGCATGTGGCCTATTGTTTTTGACAATCCTGGGGAATTTTTTTTTTCTTAAGGCTAGCACTCAACCATTTGAGTCACTCACTGTGTCTGGCTTTTTCTGAGTATGTGGCACTGAGAATTCAAACCCTGGTATTCACGCATGTTGGGTGAGCTCTTTACTACTAAGCCACATTTTTAGCCACCCCCTTACAATTTTATCCCACAACTTGCCTGTCCTCAAGAAAAGCCTTCTCATCAGGGAGCAGAGCAGAAAAGGCTAACCCTCTACCCCACTCCCTCAGTACCGGAGATCTCCTTCTTGGGTACTGACAAAGCTCGGCAGAGATGCTTGCTCCAACTCAGGTCTTGGAAGAAAACTAGTGTCATTTACCAGGTCACAAGAACCTCAACTGACCTGCCAGACTCAGCTCCACCCAGGGATAAGTCACCCAGATTGGCCCAGGAATGGCTTTCTTCACTGGGTTATCAGAGCCAGAGGCTGCCCCTCCCTTTAACAGCCTTGACAATCAATTGAAATTCACTAAACATAAACCCTGAGAGTAGCTCCAGGCTGGGCTCTGTGAGTTTCTCACAAACTAGCCCCCAGGAAAAGCTACTGTTTGCTGAAAGGCCTCAACCATATCCAAAACCTAGCCTCATCACCACATCTCCAAACTGGAGGAAAACGCCATCTCCCTCTCTTGTGATAATCAAAGCAGATCTCCCTCCCATTGAACTAACCTGGGAGGAAGATCACAAAATCCTTGGTAAAACAGAGCATTTTTCTGCCTGTTCAAACAAACTGACTTAAGAAACCAACCAAGCCACAGGAAAATCAAACACCACAAGCAGACCAGAGACTCCAACAAGAGGCTGGTTATGGAGATACAGGGAGATGCAGGATTTTTCCCACCCCTCCCAAAATAATCAAAGAAGTTTTTTCTTTTTTTTTTTGTACCTTTTATAAAAAAATTTTTTCTAAAACTTTTTTTTTAATTTTTAATTTTTACCTTTTTTGGAAAAAAATTGTTTTCTAGTAACTTTTTTCCTCATAATTTTTATTTTAGGGGTATATGTGTGTGTGCGTTTTTCTTTCTTTTTTTTTTTCTTTTTTAATTTTGTTTTGTTTTTTGTTTAGCTCTACTGAACTTCTGAACTTTTTTTCTTTCTTTCTTGTCCTTTTCACCTTTTCTTCTCTTTCTTTCTTCTTTATGTGACTTAGTTGTTGTACTGCACATCCTCAGATAAACCCATAGTTGATTATTAGACCTTATCCCCCACTGTGTACACACTTAATCCACAAATTCATTATTCAATTCAAAACCTCTTAGACTTAAATTCCTTAAGAGCAGTACTACCTTTTTCTACCTATATAATATTTTAAGTATTTTTATTTTAAGTTTTTCACATCTCCTTTATATCCCTCCCCTTCTATCATTATATCCACGTTCTTCTATGAATATATTTTTCCTGTTTCTGCATAATATGTCAATTTTTACTTTGGTATTTTTTCTGGTCTCTTTCTTTTCCCTTTCTCTTCTTTTTTTGTCTCTCTCTACTTTCATCCTATCCAACCTATTTACTACTTTGAGATTAAAACTTACTTAAGTTAACTCTCCCTGTGCCTTCCCACATCACTATATTCTTATTTTTTACCCACATCTCTCCCTAAACCTAATAATTTCTGGTTTACCAAATACTTCTTTACGGTTTGTAGCCCATTAATATATCCTTGTTTGATGTTGAATAGATGTATCTGTTGAACTAGGTTGTATCTGTAGACTATTGACTGTGCAAATACAGACTTTGGTTGATGCTTGCCTTAAGTAATTTTCTAGCACAAAACTGCTGTTATTTTCATCCCAAATGGGCAGAGTAAGACGGAAAAATACAAAAAAAAATGACAAGTTCGGTATCTCAACTCCCAATCATGATAATCAGGGGACAGAACAGATCATAAATAATCCAGAGGAGAGTTCACAAATAGCTCTACAAACACTGCTGGCAAACATGATAAATAAAAATATTGAAAACATACAAAGGACTCTGTAGGAGCATGATAAGGAGAGAGAGGAGGCAAGCAACAGTTCAATGGAGGCAAACAAAATGCCAATGAAGGAAAAGATTGAAAACCTACAAAGGGCTCTGTATGAGAGAGAGGAGGCAATCCAAAGGTTTATACAGGAATATCATTAGTGTGAGGAAGCTACTCAAATAATGATAAAGGATTTGCATAAGCAGCTTGAGAATACTCAAAGAGAAAGGCAGGAATGGCATGAGCAAGCTGAGAACACTCAAAGGTAAAAACAGGAATAGTATGAGCCGAATATTTCACCCAGCAGCATCAGAATTTACATTTTTCTGAGCAGCACATGGAACATTTTCTAAAATAGACCACATTTTAGGCCACAAAGCAAACTTGTCCAAATTCAGAAACATTGAATTTATACCTTGCATTCTCTCTCACCACAAGGGAATAAAATTAGAACTCAACACCAAAAGCCACCAAAGAAAGTCAAGTAACACATGGAGGCTGAACAACACACTTCTGATTCATGAGTGGGTCTTGGAAGAGATTAGAAAGGAAATTCAAATGTTCATGCTATTCCACAAAAATGAGCACACAAATTACCAGCTCCTCTGGGACGCAGCTCCTCTGGGACGCAGCAAAGGCAGTACTCAGAGTCAAGATTATAGCTCTGAGCTCCTACATCAACAAATTGGAGAGATCTGAATCCAAAAATTTAATGAGACATCTGAACCTCCTTGAAAAGAGCAGCAAGATAAACCTCAATGCAGTAGATGGAAAGTAATAATTAAAATTAAATCAGAATTAAATGAATTAGAATCCAAAATAACTATAGAAACAATCAACAAAATGAAGAGTTGGTTCTTTGAAAAAAATAACAAAATTGACAGGCCCTTAGCAAGTCTTATCAGAAAAAGAAGAGAACACACCCAAATAAACAAACTCAGAGATAAGAATGGAAACATCACCTCAGAAACAACCTCAAAACTTTATGCTTATAAGTTTGAGAACTTGACACAAATGGACCTTTTCCTAGAAAATATTGACATGCCAAAACAAAACCAAGATGAGTTAAACAATCTTGACAAGCCCATATTAAGCACTGAAATTGAAACAGCAATAAGAGACCTCCCATCTAAGAAAATTCCAGGACCAGATGGTTTTATAGCAGAATTCTACAAGGCCTTCAAAGCAGAGCCCACACCAACACTCCTCCAACTGTTCAATGAAATTGAAAGAGAAAGCTCATTACCAAACACATTCTATGAAGCCATCATAACCCTCATCCCAAAACCAGGCAGGGACTCATCAAAGAAAGAGAAGTATAGACCCATTTCTTTAATGAACATTGATGCAAAACTTCTCAACAAAATTTTGGCCAATCGACATCAACAATTCATCCAAAAAATCATAGAGCACGGTCAAACAGGAATCATTTCAGGGATGCAAAGCTGGTTCAATATACGCAAATCAATTAATATTATTCTTCACATCAACAAGAGCAAAGATAAGAACCACATGGTTATCTCAATAGATGCAGAGAAAGCATTCGACAAGATCCAACACCCCTTTATGATGACGATTTTGGAAAAATTAGGAATCCATGGAACATTCCTCAGTACAATAACGGCTGTATATAACAAACCTATAGCCAGCATTATAATTAATGGTGAAAAAATAAAGCCATTTCCTCTTAACTCAGGAATAAGACAAAGATGTCCATTCTCTCCACTTCTCTTCAATCTAGTATTAGAATGCCTAGCTATAGCAATAAGACAAGATGCAAAAATAAAGGAGATCCAAATAGGGAAAGAAGAAATAAAACTCTCCCTCTTTGCAGATGACATGATCTTGTATTTAAAGAATGCCATAGACTCCACTCCCAAATTACTCAAGCTGATTCCAAACTTTGGCAAAGTAGCAGGGTATAAAATTAACCCCCCAAAATCAATGTCTTTTCTGTATGCTAAAAATGAGAAAAGTGTGGCTGAAATTAGGAAAGCAAATCCACTTGTAATAGCCCCACAAAAAATAAAATACCTAGGAATTAACTTAACCAAAGAAGTGAAGGACCTCTATGATGAAAACTTTAAAAACTTGAAAAATGAAATCAAAACAGAACTTTGAAAATGGGAAAAACTCCCATGCTCCTGGATTGGAAAGATTAACATTGGGAAAATGTTAATACTTCTCCAGGCTATCTACAAATTCAATGTGACACCTATCAAAATTCCAACCTCATTCTTCAAGGAAAAAAAGAGGCAATCCAAAAATTCATATGGAACAATAAAAGCCTCCGAATAGCAACAAGGCTCCTCAACGGAAAGAACATTGCTGGAAGAATATCAATCCCAAATTTCAAACACTACTATAAAGCCATAGTAATCAAAACAGCTTGGTACTGGCACAAGAACAGACCTCAGGAACAGTGGGATATAATTGAAAACCCAGAAATGAAGCTTCAGACCTATAGCCATCTAGTCTTCGATAAGGGAGGTAAAAAAAAAGAATGGAACAAAGACAGCCTCTTTAGTAAATGGTGCTGATCCTTATATATCACCCTGAACCAGAATCAACTCCAAATGGATCAAAGGCATCGGAGTCAAAGCAGACACTCTGAAAACTTTAAGGATGGAATAGGAGAAACGCTAGGTTTACTTGGCTCAGGCTGAAATTTTCTGAATAGAGACCCGGAAACACAACAAATCAAAGAAAGGTTGGACAAATGGATTTTCATGAAGTTGCAGAGCTTCTGCATGGCATAGGACATAGCTAGCAAGATCCATAGAAAGCCGACGTATTGGGAGAAGATCTTCACTAGCCATACAACGGACAAGTGTCTCATACCTAAAATATACTTGGAACTCAAAAAATTAAATTCCCCAACAACAAGTCCTCCAAGAAACAACTGCTCAATAAATAAGTAGGCTAATCACTTAAAGTGAAACTTCTCTGAAGAAGAAAGATGGATGGCCAATAGACACATGAAGAAATGCTCAACCTCCCTAGCCATAAAATAAATGCAAATCAAAACAATATTAAGATACCACCTCACCACAGTTAGCATGGCAAAAATCTAGAACTCTAATAACAACAGATGCTGGAGGGGATGTGGACAGAATGGAACCTTACTTCATTGTTAGTGTGAGTGTAAACTTGTTCAACAACTTTGGAAAGTAGTATGGAGGTACCTCAAAAGACACCACATAGAGCTCCCCTATGACCCTGCAATCCCACTTTGGGGCATTTACTCAAATGTTTACAAACAAGACCACACTAAAGCTCCCAGAACAACTATGTTTATTGCAGCATTATTTACTATAGCTAAGATATGGAACCAACCCAGATGCCCCTCAGTAGATGAATGGATCAAGAAAATGTGGTTTATAAACACAATGGAATTCTATGCCTCCATCAGAAAGAATGACATTGCCCCATTTGTTAGGAAATGGAAAGACTTTGAAAAAATTATATTAAGTGAAGTAAGCCAAACCCAAAGAAACATAGGACCCATGGTTTCCCTTATTTGCAATATCTAGTATATATGAGTCAAGCAGAAAAGGTCAGATAAGGTGATGCTAAGAAAATGATCTCTAAGATATGTATTTATTTTTTTCTTTCATGCATTTTATTCTAGTGCATTTATAAGGTTATTTCTTTGTTGCTTTGTATGTCCCTCCCCGACAGTATAACCCCTGTTTTCACTGTATTTGATGTCGGTATAATTTGTGGAGGGGAAGGGTACAAAACAAGTCGTTTAAGTAAGGATGCAGGTGGACCCGTTGCAACAATGAGAACTACAAGTTTTCATGTCAAAAACGAACTTTACAACTTTGGTTGGGGTTGGAAATTTGGTGAGGGATCGGAGGGAGGCTGGGAAGGGATGGGGAGGGGAAACAAAGAGGAGGCTACAATGCTTGATAAGAAACGTACTAATTATCTTGCCCATGTAATTGTAACCCCTTTGTACACTATTTTCACAATAAAATATAAATAAAAATTTTAAAAAGGCTTCTCTGTATAAATCATCTAAAGACATCCCTATAGGAACGTGTCGAAAGATAAATAAGACAAAGCTCATTCTTGGGAGAGACTGTAAACGTGAGAAGACTGTGACAAATGTCTCCATTAAATTATGTATTGAAGTAGGCCCTGAGAGAAGACTCAAGCTAGTATAGCTTGTTTCCAGGCTTTGCCTTTGTTTTAGGGATTTTAGGGAGAAAAAAACAAACAAACCTCTAAACAAGGTTAACTCGACCTTGGATCCAACCAGCCCAGTTCTTGGAATGGAAAGAATGTCTCTAGGTCCCCCTCTCCTTTACAACTTAACCCACCTTCATTGTTCTGTTAAGGACTGACCAATTAAACAGATGGGTGTAATCTGTCTCATACTGGTGACTCCACCTATTGGTTACTTGTGTGTGGTCTAGTATGACCAAACAATCCTTTGTGTGTGTTACAGTTATGATCCCATTGGTCACCTGCGCATGACCAGGCTCAACCTTGTGAATTTTGCCTTTAAAAACCTAAGTATGTGGGCTGCTCAGGGTCGCAGTATCAGCTCCCAAGCCTGTGCTGCGGCCCTGGCTGGTCAGTGTAGGAACCTTCTCAATAAAGTTGCTTCTTTATTAACAACTTTGTTGTGGTTGGCTCTGTCACTCCGGACGACTAGGTGGGCTTGCCTGCCTGAGTAGGATTCTTCCTACTACATTTAATGGGGGCTCATCCAGGATAAAGCTCTTAGCCGCTCAAACCTGAGGGGGACTGGGATCACCAGCCGGTAGGACATTGTGCGAGCACTCGGCTGTTGGACAGAAGTTCAGAGGAAAGCCTCGAGGTAAGCGTGGTCGACCTAGGTAGAGAAGGTGCCAGAGTGAGGCCAAAAGTAGGGTGAGGCTCAATTCAGCAGAGTCCCCTATGGCCGAGGAGGTCCAGGGATGCCTGGACCCCTCAATTCCACCAGTCCTAGCAGTCCTAGTTGGACGGGGGGCTTGCTTGTGGAGAAAATAGGTTGAGAAAAAAAGTAACTTTTGGTTTTGGGATCCCTCTTCGTTCTTTGTATAATTGTGTCTGTCTGTGTCTCATTGTTCTTTTACTTTTGCTTGCCATGTATGTAATAGGATTTACTTTACAGGAAAAATATGGGGCAAAGTGAGTCCACTCCCGGGACACCCCTAGACCTTGTCCTAGTTCGTTTAAAAACAAAAACTGCTGATTCTGCTTTTGTGACTTGCTTGTTTGTCAATTATGAAATTGCCACTGACCACCCGCAAGTGGCCCCAGTTAGGTCTCAGCCTCAGGCCTTGGCTCAGGAGGTATGAGCATGGGGGAGAACATGTCAGTCTGAGGGGACGGCCGCTAGGGACTTTTCTCCCTTGCCCCAAGATGACTGGGAATTCTCCTCCTCCTTGGAAGGCCCTTGGGTCAACGTTTGCAGGAATCTAAAAGAAAAATTCTCGGGAGGTCAGTGGGGGGGGTTGAGTCCTCCGGTAAGTGAATGGTGGTGAGATGTCACCCCATTCACTGAGACCTGATTTTGTCTTTGTGGGCACTTGTCTGTCTTGTTTACTTCGGTGTGTTTTCTGTTCTGTTTCCAGAGGTAGGGAAGTTTTGGGTGAGCATGGCAGGTGCATTCAGCAGAATCTGGATCAGCTTGCTGAGTGGGAGCAATACAGAGTTCCCGTAGGGATAAACTGGGTCCCATTAGTCCCCAACTCAGCCTTTGGTTCTTGTCTAGCTGTTTTAGAATTGGTACCAGTTTTAAATGTGGATCCTTGGTTTTTGTGTTTATCTGTGTTTTTGTTATCTATTTATTTGAACATCTCTGGGGGAATAAAAGTTGCAGCTGGGCTCGGTCACAGACTTGCTATGCCCACCCTCCCTATGAGGCATGGAAGGTTACTGAGCTAGTTTGGTTCCTTTCAAGCCTCAGGCTGCATTTTCTTCTTGTGGAGGCTGCCGGCAGGGAGGGTGTAGAATGCTGTGTGCCTGATTTGGACTTTTTCAGCTAGTCCTGACAATGTAACAATTTGGAAAGTGCTCTTGTCTAAAATTGGATAAACAAATCTAGCCAGTTTAGTTTTAGGTGACCCCCTCCCACAACCCTCCTCCCACAGAAGGGATTCAAAAGACTAATTAGTGAATTGTCTTGTTAAACAAGCAAGCTCTGGGAAAATGAAGCCCAACAAAGTACATAGTTTAAAAGAAATACTGTCTTAAATTTTTGTTTAAAAACTTTAGAAGGTGTACGTACAACTGATTTTGATTTTTGTGTGCTTTAAGATCTGTGTGAGTGTTTTGTGTGTGTCTGTGAATGTGTTCAAAGATAAGAATTGTCAGCATGCTGTAACAATTGGGTGAGTTTAAATTTAAAATTCAAAAGGTTATGAGGTTTGGACATTAACAAAATTTTTAAAGAATCTTCATAGTGTTTTAAATGACTTTTTAAGGATTCTTTAACTTGAAAAATAGAAAATCTGGTATTTTAAAAACTAATATTTTAAAGTGCATAAGACTGTTTATACTGTAATCAAGTTATCTGGCTTAACAAAAATGCATTGTCTGTTTGGGATTTAGTTCCCTTGGCTAAAATTTGGGGATAAATATTAGAAATTTAAATGTAAAGGTTAGTTTAGCCCTGTCAAAGACCATACCTGTTCAGTCTGCCTAAAACTGTGTATTTCATTCATGAACCAACAGATGACCTGTCTTTAGAGGTAAGGGGTGAATAGGCAGAAGTGCAGTTCAGCTGGTCATGCATGGTGGGACAGGCCCTGGGAGGAGTCCGCGCATGGTGAAAGAGGGCAAGCTGGCACAAACGCAGTTCATCTAACCCTAAAGAGTCGAATTGGGTGTGTGCCCATTTCATAGAAGGGACTGAGTGGCCCATCTATGTTCTCTCTTTTCCCTGCAGATAGACACTGAAAACATGATGGTTAAAATGAGTGATTTGATGATCTGATTAGTATTGCTAAAACTTCCCCTTGGATGTGTTAACATTAAAATTAGGAAGGTCTTAAAAAGAGGGTAAAAAGGTATTTGTATAATGTGGCTTACTTTCAATTATGTTCCACAATTAGGATATGTTCTTAAAAGTCATAAAGGTGTCAAGTCTAGCTTTTTGGTACAGTTATGGTGATTGTAATTTTTTTTATTTATATATATATTTTTAATTTAATTTAATTTTATTTGAGAACATACTGTACAGAGGGGTTACAATTACATGGGCAGGATAATGCATACATTTCTTACCAAGCATTGCAGCCTCCTCCTTTGTTTATCCTTCACCTCCCTTCCCAGCCTCCCCCCTCCCCCCCCACACCGACATTGTAAAGCTCATTTTTGACATGACATTTTGTACTTCTCATTGTTGCAACAGATCCACCTGAATCCTTAAACGACTTGTTTGTCCCCATCTCCTCCACAAGTTATACTGACATCAAATATAGTGAAAGCTGGGTTACACTGTGGGGGAGGGACATACAAAGCAACAAAGAAATAATCTTATAAATGCGTTAGAAACACATGCATGAAAGAAAAAAAACCATTAAAATACATATTTAAGGGTTCGTTTTCCTAACATCACATTATCTGACCTTTTCTGCTTGACTCATACATGTACTAGATATTGCAAATCAGGGAAACCATGGGACCTATGTTTTTTTGGGCCTGGCTTACTTCACTTAATATAATTTTTTCCAAGCCTTTCCATTTCCTAACAAATGGGGCAATGTCATTCTTTCTGATGGAGGTATAGAATTCCATTGTGTATATATACCACATTTTCTTGATCCATTCATATACTGAGGGGCATCTGTGTTGGTTCCATATCTTAGCTGTGGTAAATAATGCTGCTATAAACATAGTTGTGCTGGTAGCTTTAGTGTGGTCTTGTTTGTAAACATTTGGGTAAATGCCCAAAAGTGGGATTGCTGGGTCATAGGGGAGTTCTATAAACATTTGGGTAAATGCCCAAAAGTGGGATTGCTGGGTCATAGGGGAGTTTTATGTGAAGTCTTTTGAGGAACCTCCATACTGCTTTCCAAAGTGGTTGAACAAGTTTACATTCCCACCAACAATGAAGTAAGGTTCCCTTCTGTCCACATCCCCTCCAACATCTGTTGTTGTTAGAGTTCTTGATTTTTGCCGTTCTAACTGGAGTGAGGTGATATCTCAATGTTGTTTTGATTTGCATTTCTTTTATGGCTAGGGATGTTGAACATTTCTTCATGTGTCTATTGGCCATCCTTCTTTCTTCTTCAGAGAAGTTTCTCTTTAGGTCTTTCGCCCACTTATTTATTGGGCAGTTGTTTCTTTGAGGATTTGTTGTTGGGGGGTTTAATTTTTTGAGTTCCAAGTATATTTTAGATACCCTTTCTATGCGAGAGCTTGTTCAGATTTCAGCTTCTCCTCCGCCATCTGCCCGGAACTCCCTGGTGATTGTAATTTTTGCATTAAGGAAAAAAATTGTCATTTGAGTTCAAGATTTTTAATGTGTATCTGTTTTAAAACAAACAGCCAAGAGGCAATGAGTGACAATTGTCCTCAAGATTTCAAGGGACCTTTTCAAAATGCAAATGAAAACTAAAGTATAAAATAGTAAAAGAGATTAATAAGAAGCTTAAAAAATTAGGAATGGATTTTTGGATATAAAGTTTAACAGTAAAATTGTTTTTAACATTTGTCTCAAAGTGCACGAAGAAAAAATTAGGATTACCAAAAAGAATTGCTATTCTAGTTTGCTCTTATACGTTTTTTATAAGTTTCAAGCAAGCCCAGAGCAAAGCACAGAGGATTCTTACAAGTTTGTCAGATGTAACTTTGGCTCTTCAGTTCCAGGTAAGAACATGCTTAAAAGCTACTTCTATGTTGACCACCTTGTTGCTTTTAATTGGAGCAAAGTGACTTTATGAGACTCATTGATCTGCAAACTGGTTCAAAGCCAGCCCGGGCAGAAAAAGGTCCCTGTGAGACTGTCACCTCTACTCAGCCAGCAGGGTGCTGAAAGAGCAAGCAAAGTTGCTTTAGGACTCAAATTGGCAGAGTGCTAGCCTTGAGCTGGAGAGCTGAAGGACAGCACTCAGGCCCCGACTTCAAGTCCTGCGACCAGCTAAGGGAAATGTCAATGAGGCATTTATCCCAGTGTGGAGAAGACACTCCTGCGACAAAGCAATGGAGGAGCATCCAGTGGCAGTAACCACTGCTTGGATGGCAGAAATGTCAGATCCTAGAGTCATTTGTGCGTGGCCCTTCAAAATTGGTCAGAGCCGGGAGGCCATGGCAAGAGTTTGTAAGCATGCCTAATGTCCATGACTATCTACCTTGTAAGGGACAGGAACTTGCCAGTCCTCTGTGGTACTAGTAAAAAGCTAATGTTATAAAATGTGGGGGATAGTTTAAATCTCAACCACTTTATGTGCCAAAAGCTCTAATTGGCAGTAACTTTTGAGCTGACACCAGTTACATGAAATTCATCTGCTCAGAAAAATTTTGTAAACATGAGAGTGTGTTTCTATTGATATCTGTCTAAAGGCCTGCAAAGGTAACTTAGGCATTATTTGGGTCACTAGAGATCACATTCCTAAGTCATCCAGAAAGATGCTTTTGCAAACCGGAGTGCTAAACAAGCTACACTGGTGTCGCAGGAGAAAAGGTCTGTGCAGTTGTCAGAAGTCAAATATTGTTCTTAATGACATCTAACCCTGATAGCCTCTTTGTAAAATAGGCTAAGGTTATAGGTTCCTGGCTAGGTAGGATCAACACCCCTGAAGTCAGCTTGAAAAAGTTACAGAAGATGGAGCTTCGCCCTTCTACCCCCTTTTTACGATCAAGAGTCCAGAGTCAGTTTTGGAAAAATGAGGAAAAATAATGTTTTTTAGAAAAAGGCATAAAGAATAGTGTTAACAATTGTAGGTTTGCAAGTGTGGAGACTGCATCTGTCAGAGATGGTTACAAGACTAAGCCTTCTGTGTCTATTTACAAAAATATCTGGTTAGTAATAAGTTGTCATTTTTGTAAATTGTCCTGGGCTATTGTCTAAATGTTCTTAAAAACCAACGGGGCCACAGCCTGCCAAGCCTATTTATTACTTGCATCCTTAACCAGTCTGTGTAGGAATTTGCAGCCCAGCATGAGGCAACAGTCCCTTGGAGCCACTGAGAGACCCTGCTGCTGCTGCTGCTGTACACCCTAATGGGTAAAGTTCAACGACGGCCTGACAGTCACCTGGAGGACCTCCTGCCTGATTCCATCACCTGAGTCTGCTTCCTGGTTGACAGCTGCTAAATCTAAGATCTTGTGGGACATTCTTTTGGGTGATATCCAGAAACCCTCTCTAATCCCACAGTGGATATTGGGGACAAGGATATCACTGGCTTGCTTACCTTAGGCACTTCAGTGCATAGTTACTGGAAATCCACTCTATGGTCACAGCCTAGTTTGGCTCTGGTATGGTAATAACCTGAGTGTGTTATCAATGGAGGTAGTACTCTTAGCCTTAAAATCTAGCAAGCTTCTGCATCACAGTGGTGCCTTAAGGCTGTTCTAAGATAAAGGTTCCACAAGCCAAAGAAAATTGGGCAGTTTTAAACTCTAGCCACAAAGATGCTCAAGAAACCGAAAAGAAGAGGAGGGTGGTAAAGAAAGCCTTGGGAAAGGAATTGGGAAAAAAATTGGTATCCTCTGGATAAGAAAGGATTTGAAAAGTAATGATTGTCTTTAAATGTTTGAAAGGAAAGAAGACAAACCTCAGAAAGTATAAGTATCTAGCAAATGGTATGAGTATGTCTTGAAATTGGAGCTTACGTTAGAGCTGGTATAAAATTGTTAGCTGTGCTATACATAAAGTCAGGATTGGTGTACTGATGTGGAATATTCTTTGTCTTACCTATATGCCTACTGCAATCTAGATGCTAGTTCAGTTAGAGCTCCCAAGTAGATTCACTGGCAGAGGTAGTTCTCTGAAATCGCCTGGAACTGGACTTCTCATGAAGCAAGGTAGCCTCTGTACAAGGGAAAGACTGGCCTTGGTTAGAAGAGTCTTAGGGACTGTGTCATGTTATCAGTCTCTCTTCTCATGGTCCCCATGGGCAACAAACCTAATAACTGCCCTGGCTGGTGTAGTTTTCTTCCTTCTGACATTAAATGTAGGTCTCCATGGATGATGACTCTGATTTCAGCTATTGCTGCCCACCTTGATTCATACCCTCCTGATGCTATAAATTAGCCCTGGTGTAATTAATGCATTAATGTCATTCATAAAAAAGAGGATTGGGGCCATAAAATTAATGGTAATGGGAACTCAATATGATTCCATCCCAATGGAAAAATTGAGTCAATGATTTGAATCAAGAACAATAGGAATACCAATTGAAAGAGTAGTTCATGACTCAGTCTCGTTTAAAATTGGATGCAATAATCCTAGGAACCTGATTGATCCTAATTAATAGTTTATTAAGCATGAAAAGAATAATATTCATTTAATGGCAGTATAATAAATGACTAAGAGTTGGTAGGAACATAGTAGGTGTCATTCAATCATAGCTAGATGGCTCTGGCACTCTTTACCAATATATATTTATTTGTATAGCACCGTCTGCCTATCCATGTATCACTGTTTTGGCCAAACCTGGGGCTGGATATCAGTATCTGGGAGCCACCTGATAGCTTCATTGGCTAGAGGCTGTAATGTTCCCAATCATCCATTTGTGAATTGGGCCTGCTAGGCCCTGAGTTCAGATCCCAGCCAAAAATTTAATATTGGAGTAAGAAGCCGAGTGTGACACATGTTTTCCTTTTCTGGGAGAGTTCTTGGTGTTAGGCACGATGGAGAACATATCTGCAAATCTGGATGCTATGTGATAGGATATAAACAATGTTGTAAATGTAGAGGTGTCATCAGAGTCAATAAAATAATTGGAAAATAAATGAATAAAACAAGAAATAAAGTGAATAACCACACCAAACACAATATAGACTGAATATCTGTATGGAAGTATAAATCCTATCTTTAAAATGGATATAAGGAGTATGTTTTCCAGGCCTGAGGCTTGAATTCAGGCCTAGGGAACAGACCTGAGTTTCTTGTCTTCAAGCATGGTCAGATTCTCTTCCTTCACAGTGCTGCATATTTACCCAGACCTTGAGTTCACATCCCAGGCCTGGCAGAAAAAAATGTCATGAATTGCAAACCAGGGAGCTAAATAATTTTTTTAATTGCGGGCTATTGGGGAAGTCATAGTCTTGCATGGCAACATAGGCCTACAGTTCGAATCCCAGTTATGCCACTTCCAGATGGTGGGAGATCCTAAGAGACTCGTTCTCATCCACAGGAATAACGATGGAATGTTAGCAATGTCATGGTTGAATGAGATGCTCATGAGTGATACTCATATAAAATTAGACTTCATGATTTCAATCAGCTGAGTGATTTTATTTAATATAATATGAAGCATTAAAAGAATACTATTTTTCAGAAGGATGCAATAATTTCAGGACACTGATTTACTTAATAGTTTATTAAGGATGAAAATAATAACATTAATTACATGGAGCATAACAAATACCCAAGAATTGTAGAAATGTAGTCTATATAACTGAATAATGGATAGACATCTCTGGCACTCTATAAACATATATATTTATTAGGGTACTACCATCTGTGTGTCAATCTGTTCTTATTTTCTCAACCCCTGGGGTTCGATCTAAGGTCCTGGGAACTGCCTATCAGGATGGCATGCTGACCCTCATCCTTTCTTGAATTTGGCCCTGTAGGCCGTGAGTTCAAATGCCAGCACTCCCAAACAATGAACGTGGAGCAAGAAGCTGATGGTGACACTTGTTTCCTTTTCTGTGAAAGTCCTGGGTGTCAGGAATAAGTGGAATACAGATGCAGACCTATATCCTATTTAATCATGTAATCAATGTTCTATGTGCCATAATAGTCAATAAAGTAAAGTCCTTACATGAATGAAACAAAAAAATAAAATGAATAACTACACTGAACACAATATGGAGTCAACATATGTAAATAAATATAAATCATATATTTAAAATGTACATTAATAGGTTGTTTTCCAGTGCTGGGGATCGATTTCAGACGTAAGGAGCACACATGAATTTCTTGACTTCAAGGAGACCAGCTTCCCCTTTCCACACGGTGCAACAGAGTTACCCAGACCAAGAGTTGCAATCCCAGTCAAAAATGGCAAGTTTATACTATGTTATGCCCAATTCTTAGGTATTTCATTCAGCCTACATTTAATGAATGTGATTGTTTAAATGCTACATAAAGTATTGATTAAAATCGATCAATATCCTTTACTATAATTGTGTATAATTTTATCGTAGAATCATTCAAGAACTGTCCATTCAGTCATAACATACATCACATTCCATTGGTATTCATATAGATAGTAATGAGTTTCTAAGGATCTCCTGCCATTTGGAGGTGGCAGGACCAGGATTTGACTGTGGGCTCCAGCTCCCACCATTTTAACCTGTGGATAGGGAGCTCACTTGTCTGTCCAAGAACAGCAAGATTAATGATTAGGCAGGCACCAGTGGCTCTCAGCAGTCCTCCTTGATACTTACAAGTCTGTGATGGGAGGATCATGGTCAAATTCACCCTAGGCAGGAAAGTCCTTGAGACCCCTGTCCAACTTCAGTGCCAACAAAGACAGAAGTAGAGCAGTGTAGCTCTTGTGGTAGAGGGCTAGCCTTGAGCAAAAGCAGTTCACAGACTGTGCCCAGATCCTGAGTTCAAGGTCCGGGACTGGCAACAAACAGACATACACAACAATCTGTGCCGCTATCCAGCTAAAGCAAGTCATCCTCTTGTCCCCAACAGAATTGGAAAGAGTTCCCTGGGAAAAGGGCTGGGGAAGCCTCTGTCATCTTGACTGTGACCATGCTGCCTACATCACAGGATTCTGGCCACACCTCATTCTTTCATTGTTCTTTCTGACCAATGTGATATAAGAATGGTGGCCACCCCACATTCCATGTTGCCAAGCATCAAGATTCCCTCTGTTGGTTAACACCACCACCAGCAGTTGAGGAAGGTAGTGGTGGCTGAGTGGTGAGCTAGAGACTTGAGGCAACTTTGGAGTAGAGTAGGAAATTGACATCCTTGTCAGTGAGTGGGAGAATAGAGGATTTCCCAGAGCCTGGGAATGTGGCCAGCTCACCTTTCCCATTCCAGTGCTCAGATGTCTGAAACAACAAGACTCCATGAGAGAGCTGCGGGCAAGAAACTACTGCCAGAACACTGGCAGAGGAATCCTCCCATTAGACTTGCAACATTCAAAAAAACACCAAACATGAAAAAGGGAGGGATCCCCAAGACAAGCACAACTGGGGAGGGTGATTTATCAGAGGGTCCAGCCAAAGGTGATGCTGACTGGGGGTCTCCCCTGCCTTTGGACACAGTCACAGCCAACAGGGTCAAGAATATCAAGGGTTGCGATACCACCAAGGATCTGCAGAGGTGCTAGCGACACATGGTGCCCACCCTGGACTGCAGCAAAAGAGTAAAACCAGGCACTCTGTGCCAAGATCCAACCACTGAAGCAGGAAAACACAGACCTGCAGGATCGACTGGAGAAAGAGAGGGACAAGATAGCTGAGGTGCACGAAGAACCAAAAACAGAGCTAGAGATCCACAAGCCACCCATACAGAGGTTGGTTTGTACAGAAAGTGATTTACAATCTGCAACGGCCTAAGTGAAGCAGGTGGGCCAATGACAGAGAAATGGAGCAAGAAGTTCTCACCTGCCACCTGCAGGCCGCAGAGTGGCGCATGGTGGAGTTGGAGATGGCCACTTCTGCCGTCACTGCTGCACAGAAGGAGATCGAAATGTTTTTCAAACAGCTGAATGATGTGACACTTCAGCTCAAGGAAAAGACCAGAAGCTTCAATGACCTGGAGCAAGTGAACACAGTGTTGCAGGAGAAGCTGGAAGCCCTCTGGACACGGAAGAGTAACAGGAAGAACAGAATCTGCAAGTTCCAACAAGTGCTGGTGGGGTGGGAGGTACTGAAGAGACTACTGGACAACCTGAGCTGTATGGTGACCTCAGAAAATCTGGAGAGAGACACCTTCACAGAGAACCTGTGCATTGAGAGTTCCTCATGGAAGGACGAGGCTCAGTGGCTGACTGACCAGGTGAACCAACTGACAGAGGAGAAGGAGAGAAGGGAGAAGCAGGTGCTGACCTAGAGAATGAGCTGGGGGAACTGAGAAGGAAGCTGATAGAGCCATCTCAGGCTGAGTGACAGTTGCAGGCCCAGGCCTACCACACGCAGATGGAGTTGAAAAACCTGGAGGAACAAGATCATATCCGGGTCAAGGAAAACCAGAGGTTCTGTCTCTAGAAAGTGGAGCAGTGGGAGCAACTAAGGAGACTGGACGATAAGGCCTACGGTCGGCAGGAGATCCCTGAGACCCCCATGATTCGCATGTGTGTGTGACCCATAGCCAGAGGAATAGCTAGCCCTGCTGTGGGATGCTCTCCACAGGGTGATCGGAGAGATGGAGGAGCTCACCAGCATCCTGAACTCAGAGCAGCAGATGAAGAAACATCTGTGGGAACAGCTAGATCACTTAGGGGAGAAGATACAGGAATGGAAAGAGGTGTCCAAGAGAGAGAGCCATGTTGCTTGGGAGCTGCACGAGCAGCAGGAGCAGTCCCTGGCCCAGCTGCAGGAGCTCAGAGCCACCTATCAGCAACACATTGCCTCCAATAAGTGGCTGAACTCTGAGAAAGAAGCCCTGCAGCAGCACCTGCAGAAGCAGACCAAGCTGATGGATCAGCTGAAGCAAGTGCAAGGCCTAATCACCTGGGGGGACCAGGTGGTGCTCCCAAAGTGGCAGGAAACGCTCAAGTGCCTGGAAGCCTCCAGAGCACAGGAGGAGTGCCTGTAGGCCCAGCTGAGCTTCCTGGCTTTCCCTAGGGAAGGGAAAGCCATGAGCCCTGGAGAAGCAAAAGATGAGGAGGTAACTCCCCCAGATGTGACCAAGCAGAGGCTGGAGACATCCCCCAGACTGAGAGGGATTTGGCTCTGCGAGTGCTCTCTGAGGCTGAGATCTACAGGGGGAAACTCCTGCTACAGGAGCGGTGGCCCTGCTGCAGGTGCCCGGCCCACCCAGCAGCACAGTGCCAGACAGAGCTGGAGCCACAGGACCCCCCGCTCCATGAGCTGCCACCACAGCAGGCGTAGGGATAGGAAGTGGGACACGTGGGAATCCAAGAAGAAAATCTGCTATGTCCATGACCTGCATGGTGAGGTGGACTTCCATAGTCCAGCAGATAAACTCCACCATCGATGCAGCGAGCTGTTGGCACACATTCGCACTGTTGGGAAGTCCCTCATGGGGTGTAAAGAGCAGATATTCGTCCGGGATGAGCTGTATTGGGAGAAATCCAAGCACATGTGCTGGCTCTCCCAGGAGAAGATGGAGAAGAGAGAGCTGCAGGAACTGCTGTCGCTCCTTGCAGGGAAAGCACAGAGAGCAGCCTCCAGCCTCCTGCCATCACCACTGCTTCAAATGCCTCAGGCTCTGTGGTGGGCGAAAGGAGGGAGGAGCAGAAAGGTTTTGAAGATTTGCAACTTCAAGACACCTTGGAAACTGCCAGAGAAGTGGTCGGAGTTCCCGACCCCATAGATAACTCTCCCATGGAGCATGTCCTACAGCAGATGCCCCACATCCAGAGTGGCCTGCAGCTTGTGGGATCAGGTAAGGAGTGCTCCCTCCCTTTCTTCTGTAGACTGATCTGGATGATGACTCTCTATATGACATACTGACTTTCAAAAGCCTAGGAAGCCACCAGAAGTAGATGGCCAGATGGCCTTCTCTCAGGCCTTCATCTGCCACGAGATGGGATGGATAAACTGTGGGTCAGGTAGGGCAAAGCCTGCTGGGTTGCAACCCAAATTCAAGGGACATCTAATGGCCCATTGGTGGCCAGGGAAGAGACCCATGTTATGCTTATCACAAACAATAAATTGATTTCAAAGGGAAGGAAAGCCTCTAACAAATATTCGTTCTTCCAGTCCTGGGCATTGAACTCAGGGCCTGGCCATTGTCCCTGAGCTGTTTTGGTCAAGGCTGGCACTCTACCAGTTGAGCACCACCTCCCCTTCAAGCTTTTTCTGTATGGAATTGAACCCAGGGTATCAGTCATTCTAGGCACCCATCTACCACTGAGCCACATTCTCAGCTAGGATGATTCCTCTCCCCCCCACCCCCCAAACCATATGGCCATTCCTCAGATTAATAGGAAGTAAGGCTAGGATGAATATGAAGCACAAGTCTGGTTCACTGCCCCCTCTTTGATCCACTTATTTGAACTTTCTATTCTAACATTTAGGGATGAGAGAGGGAGAGGTGAGTCCCGAGAGAGGAGTACCACGAGCAGTGGCCTTGTGAGCCCCACAGCCTACCTCACAAAAGTGATCCTCTAGATTCCGATCTTACATGATTCAATGTGGAGTCTACACTATCTCTCCCCCACTTCAAGGCTCAGGATGCAATAAAGGCCAGCCCTGACTTCAGCCCACACACAGGGTAGAAGCTCCTAATCCCAGACTGACTTCTACCTCTGACTGCCCCGAGTTAGGCTGGACCCACCACTCACCACAATGTTGGCAGTGATGACATCATGGATGTATTCCAGGAAGAAGGTCTATGGCAAAGAGCAGAAGCAGCAGGGTGAGAAGGGTGGAAGGAGGCAGAGTGATTGCTCTGGGATCTTCCTCCTTGGAGCACTCCAACCAAGCCAGAGCCATGCTGACCCAAAGCATGGCCAAGCCCAGGGTGTGAGATCAAACAGGATTCATTTCAGGGATGCAAAGCTGGTTCAATATACGCAAATCAATTAATATTATTCATCACATCAACAGGAGCAAGAATAAGAACCACATGGTTATCTCAATAGATGCAGAAAAAGCATTCGACAAGATCCAACACCCCTTTATGATGAAGGTTTTGAAAAAATTAGGAATCCATGGAACATTGCTCAATACAATAAAGGCTGTATATGACAAACCTACAGCCAGCATTATACTTAATGGGAAAAAACTAAAGCCATTTCCCCTGAACTCAGGAACAAGACAAGGATGTTCACTCTCTCCATATCTCTTCAATCTAGTATTAGAATGCCTAGCAACAGCAATAAGACAAGATGCAAACATAATGGGGATCCAAATAGGGAAAGAAGAAATAAAACTCTCCCTCTTTGCAGATGACATGATCTTGTATTTAAAGAATGCCATAGATTCCACTCCCAAATTACACAAACTGATTCAAAACTTTGGCAAAGTAGCAGGGTATCAAATTAAGCGCCAAAATCAATGTCTTTTCTGTATGCCAACAATGAGAAAAGTGTGTCTGAAATTAGGAAAGTAACTCCATTTGTAATAGCCCCACAAAAAATAAAATACCTAGGAATTAACTTAACCAAAGATGTGAAGGACCTCTATGATGAAAACTTTAAAATCTTGAAAAATGAAATCAAAACAGAACACAGAAAATGGCAAAACCTCCCATGCTCCTGGATTGGAAAGATTAACATCGTGAAAATGGCAATACTTCCCAAGGCTATCTACAAATTCAACGCGATACCTATCAAAATTCCAACCTCATTCTTCAAGGAAATAGAAGAGACAATCCAAAAAATCATATGGAACAATAAAAGAACCCGAATAGCAAAAACGCTCATCAACAGAAAGAACAGTGCTGGAGGAATATCAATACCAAATTTCACAGTCTACTATAAAGCCATAGTAATCAAAACAGCTTGGTATTGGCATAAGAACTGACCTCAGGACCAATGGAATAGAATTGAAAACCGAGACATGAACTTACAGACATATAGCCATATAATCTTCGATAAGGGAGCTAAAGCAATAGAATAGAAGAAAGACAGCCTCTTCAGTAAATGGTGCTGTCAAAACTGGTTAACTACTTGTAATAAACTAAAGCTAGATCCTAATATATCACCCTGCACCAGAATCAACTCCAAATGGATCCAAGACCTCGGAGTCAAAGCAGACACTCTGAAAACATTACAGGATGGAATAGGAGAAACCCTGGGTCTCCTTGGCTCAGGCCGAAATTTTCTGAATAGAGACCAGGAAACACAACAATTCAAAGAAAGTTTGGAGAAATGGAATTGCATGAAGTTGCAGAGCTTCTGCATGGCAAAGGACATAGCTAGCAAGATCAATAGAAAGCCCACGGATTGGGAGAAGATCTTTACTAGCCATACAACGGACAAGGGTCTCACATCTAAAATATATTTGGAACTCAAAAAATTAAATCCCCCAACAACAAATCCTCAAAGAAACAACTGCCCAATAAATAAGTGGGCTAAAGTCTTGAAGAGAAACTTCTCTGAAGAAGAAAGAAGGATGGCCAATAGACACATGAAGAAATGCTCAACCTCCCTAGCCATAAAAGCCATAAAAGAAATGCAAATCAAAACAACATTGAGATACCACCTCACCCCAGTTAGAATGGCTATAATCAAGAACTCTAACAACAACAGGTGCTGGAGGTGATGTGGACAGAAAGGAACCTTACTTCATTGTTGGTGGGAGTGTAAACTTGTTCAACCACTTTGGAAATCAGTATGGAGGTTCCTGAAAAGACTTCACATAGAACTCCCCTATGACCCAGCAATCCCTCTTTTGGGCATTTACCCAAATGTTTACAAACAAGACCACACTAAAGCTACCAGCACAACTATGTTTATTGCAGCATTATTTACCATAGCTAAGATATGGAACCATCCCAGATGCCCCTCAGTAGATGAATGGATCAAAAAAATGTGGTATATTTACACAATGGAATTCTATTCCTCTATCAGGAACAATGACATTGCCCCATTTGTTAGGAAATGGAAAGACTTGGAAAAAATTATATTAAGTGAAGTAAGCCAGGCCCAAAGAAACATAGGTCTCATGGTTTCCCTTATTTGCAATATCTAGTATATGTATGAGTCAAGCAGAAAAGGTCAGATAATGTGATGTTAGGAAAATGAACCCTTAGATATCTATTTTAATGCTTTTTTCTTTCATGCATTTGTTTCTAATGCATTTATAAGATTATTTCTTTGTTGCTTTGTATGTCCCTCCCCACAGTATAACCCCTGCTTCCACTATATTTGATATCTTCCGTATAACTTGTGGAGGAGTTGGGGAAAAACAAGTCGTTTAAGGATACAGGTGGACCTGTTGCAACAATGAGAAGTACAAGTTGTCCTGTCGAAAACGAGCTTTACAACGTTGGTTGCAGGGGAGGGGTTTGGGTGGAGGGGTGGGGGGGGAGGCTGGGAAGGGATATGAAGGGTAAACAAAGGAGGAGGCTGCAATGCTTGATAAGAAATGTACGAATTATCCTGCCCATGTAATTGTAACCCCTCTGTACAGTATGTTCACAAATAAAATAAAATAAAATAAAATGAAGAAAAAAAAGACGGAGGAGCACAGGACTAAAGGAGGTACTCCTTTGTCTTGGAGCACTTGAAAATTCCAGTTATATTTGGCCCATACCAATCTCAAAGTCAAGTGTAATGTCTCATTGTTGTTGTCCATGAGCACTGTCCCTGAGCTCTTTTTCTCAAGACTGGCACTCTACTACTTGATGCACAGGGACACTTCTTGTTTTATGATGATTCATTGAGGATAAGAGTTTCACACACTTTCATGCCCCAGCTGGCTTTGCAGCATGATCCTCCAGATCTTAGCTTCCTGAGTATCTAGGATGGCAGGTATGAGCCACCAGTGCCCAGCATGTGAGGCCTTTTGAAGACATCTCGGAGAGTCTGTAAAGGGAGCCCCAAAAGGCCTGGATAGACCACGACCTAATCAAGGAGCTGGGATGGGAGAAAGCTGACCTTCTAGCCATTCTGTTCCCCAAAATTAAAGATTCCAGGTGATGGTGTATGCATCGAACACCTAGGTCAAAAGCTATCAGGCTTAGTGGGGAATAGGTAGAGAATACCCAAAGAATGCAGTGTAGAAATCTCTGATTTTGTATGCATGTGGTGTGTGTGTGTGTGTGTGTGTGTGTGTGTGTGTGTGTGTGTGTGTGTCTTTGTGAACTCAGGGCCTAAGCTCTATCCCTGAGTTTTCTTTTTTTTCAATATATGTCATTTTACTTTTATTTATTTATTTTTTACTGTAAAGATGCTATACAGAGGGTTACAGTTACATGAGTGAGGTAATGAGTACACTTCCTCTTGAACATTGTTACCCCCTCCCTTGTTTTCCCCCTACCATCCTTTTCCTCCCTACCTTCCCCGAGGTTCTTTTTTTTTTGATTGTGATTAAGTGATTACATAATTTCTGGAATTTCACAGTATTGTGGAATAATGATCTTCATTTAAAGTCACAAGGTCATTCTAACTTTCCTGGAGCAAATTGTCTATCACAGTCTGTAACATATAACGGTGTTCACATGTTATACACCATACATGTGATCAGCAGCCATGGGAATATTTAGTAGTGGTTCGACCAGATGAGTGGGAGTTCTTTGTTTCTTAAGTCCTGTTGGTTTTGTCGTATCACCTAACATTTTGGATTTAGCATCCACTTATCAGGGAGACCATGCACCGTTTGTCTCTTTGCTCTTGGCTTACCTCGCTCAACATGATTCCTTCTAGCTCCATCCATTTCCCTGCAAATGCCATTATTTTGTCATTTCTAATGGCTGCATAATACTCCATTGTGTATAGATACCACAATTTTTGGATCCATTCATCTGTGGTGGAGCATCTGGGTTGTTTCCATATCCTAGCTATTGTGAACAGTGCTGCAATAAACATGGAGGTGCACGTGTCCTTGTATATTGGTTCCTGTTGTTCAGGGTAGATGCCTAGAAGTGGTATGACTGGGTTGTAAGGGAGGTCAATCTTTAGCTTTCTAAGGACCCTCCAGACTGCTTTCCAAAGTGGTTGTATAAGTGTACATTCCCACCAGCAGTGTAATAGGGTTCCTCTTTCTCCACATCTCCTCCAGCATTTGTCGTTGGCTGATTTGTGGATGTGGGACATTCTGACTGGGGTAAGGTGGTATCTCAGGGTTGTCTTTATTTGCATTTCCTTCACCACCAGGGATGATGAACATTTCCTCATGTGTTTCTTTGCCATTTTTATTTCTTCATTTGAGAAGTCCCTCTTTAGTTCCCTTGCCCATTTAGTAATTGGTTTGTTAGGTTTGGGAGGGATTAGTTTCTTGAGTTCACTGTATATACAGGATGTTAACCCCTTGTCTGATATATTGCTGGTAAATACTTTTTCCCAATTAGTTGGTTGTCTTTCTAGCTTGGTTGCAATAGATTTAGCTGTGCAGAAGCTTTTTATTTTAAGGTAGTCCCATTTGTCGAGTCTCTCTCCAACTTGTTGTGAGCCTGGGACTCTGTTCAGGAAGTTCCTTCCTGTGCCTATTAGTTCAAGTGTTTCTCCGACTCTGTCCTGCAGTAGTTTCAGAGATTCAGGTTTAATGTTAAGGTCTTTAATCCATTTTGAGTTGATGTTGGTTCATGGTGATAGGCTGGGGTCCACTTTTAGTTTTCTGCATGTGGCTGCCCAGTTTTCCCAGCACCAGTAGATGAAGGGGCTATGTTTCTTCCATTGTATGTCTTTGGCTCCTTTGTCGAATATCAGCTGGCCCAGCACCCAGGGGCACAAGGAAAGGAGAGGTCAGTTCCAGGCCGAGCTAAGAGCCTTTGCCCACAGACACCCCAACTTGGCCTTCCCTTCCTGATCACCATAAGACCTGTCAAAGAACAACCCAAAAAAACAAAATTGAAGCTATGACTCCAAGTGGAAGAGCTCTAGCATTGAACCAAAGAGCTCAGGGAAAGGGACCCCAAGCTTTGCGTTCAAGACCCCCAGTTGACTCTCCCCCATAAAACACAGGTTGGCTAATGTAAACTAGTAGGATTTGTGAAGTGTTTCTGAAGAATGGTGATACCGAAGAAAGCACCCTAATTCTAATCACAGCTGAACTCTGACATACAGCTATGTGCTGAGTCCTTCACAGGGTGCTGTTTGCTGGGGCTTTTCCACATTGGGGTTTTGTGCTGAGTCCTCAAAAAGGTGTTGTTTGCTGAGTCATCCCAAAGGGTGCTATGTGCTGAGTCCATTACATAACGTACTGTGTGCTGAGTCCTTCAAAAGGTGTGGTGTGCTAATTCATCCCAAAGGCTGCTGCTATGTACTGAACCCTTGAGAAGAGAGGGATGAGGAGAATTTTTCAAGTGTTGTGTGCCAAGTCCTTTACACAGGGTTCTCTGTACCGTCCTTCAAATGGTGCTGTGTGGTGAATCCTTTGTCAGTGTGGTATGTGCTGAGTCCTTCCACAGGGTGGTATGTGCTGAGTACTTCAAAATTGTGCTATGTGCTGAGTCTTTTGAAGGGTGGTGTGAACTGTTTTACACAGGGTGCTACATACTCAGCCCTTCAAAGGGGGCTGTGTGTGCTCTTAACACAGGGTGTTATGTACTGAGTCCCTGGGAAAGAGTGCTACACGCTGAGTTTATCAAAGCATGCCATGTGCTGAGTCCTTTACACTGCGGGCTATGGACTCCCTCCTTCAAAGTGTGCTGTGCTGTGTGCTGAGTACTCTACACAAGGTACTATATGTTGAGTCCTTCAAAGGGAGCTGTGTGCTGAATCCTTTACACAGGGTGCTTTATGCTGTTTTTTGAAGTGTGCTGTGTGCTGAGTCATCTCAAAGGGTGCTATGTTCTGAGTCCTTGAGAGGTTGTTATCCCCAACAGTCTCACACACACACACACACAATCACACACACACACACAATCACACACACACGCACACACACACACACACACACACACACACACACGAGGGTCACTGTGTACCTGGTTGGTGTGAGATGGAGGAGAATCTCCTCCACCAGGGGGGCTAGGAGAGAATCAATTCCCAGGGAAGGGACTGGCGTTGGGGGGGAGTGCTGTGCTGTGGTGAGGCTGCAATTGCCATGGCCTGGAAGGCTTAGGGCCTAATCAGGGCTGGGCTTGCAGCCAAGGGTGGAAGGAGGGGCTTAGTGGAAAAGTGGACATGGCCAAGGGAAAGAGGGGGCAGGGGCCAGGGCTCACTGAGATGGCAGCAGTGCCCAGGAGCATGGGGGAAAGCACTGGGGGAGGGGGCAGGCACAAGGTGGCCCAGGAGAGGAGTGGGGGCAGAGAGAGAGAGAGGAGAGAAAAGAGCAAGCACATGCATAAGGGCAAGCAGTTTCATCATCTGGCGGCCTCCCCAAACATTTGCACAGGTCCTGGTGGGGAGCACAGAGCCTATAGAGCTGGCAGAGCAGGCACCCTGCCACGGGCAGCCACGAGGAGGTGCGGTGGTCATGGCAGCCCTGAGATTGAGGTCCCGGTGTAGTGAGCACGGAAGTGATGGTGGCAGGGTCGGCCTTGGAAGAGGAGGAGGAGCAGAGGCCTCGTGCAGCTTCTCTATGTTTCCACAGATACACTTGCCTCCTCCCAGCAGCATGGTGTGTCAAACACAGTGCTTTCAACTTGGACCCGCATTGTCTCTCACAGTCGCCCAAAAGAGAAGGCACACCCCTGGCCGGTTTTCAGCCCTGACCCGGTCCCAGCCCTCAGTCCTTGGACTCCAGGCCCACATGCACACAAAGCCACTGCCTACAGCTTCTCCCAGCAGCACAGGTGAGTGGCTGCCAAGGGCCCACAACCTGTGAACCCTCCCGCCCCACTTCTTCCCCTGCTGACATGGACCCAAGCCTCTTGCCTCCCCTCTCCCATCCTTCTCTCACCTGTGTTGCACCCCACAGTCTGCCATAGCCCTACCACAAATGTTCCCCAGGTGAGGGTGAGGGTGGGTGTCGACCCGGGGATCCCACCCCCATCCTTAGTGGTCAGTGTCCCAGGAAACGGGAAGATGCAGGAAAGAGTGAGAAGGAGGAGCCACAGAGCCCCTGTCCTGGAGCAGTGGGAGCAACACAGCTGTGCATCTGCACCCTTCTTCTCCCTGGTGGGAACCTGGTGGCTTTAGTCAGAGGTGGGGAGCAGCACCTCACCTGCCTTTCTGGGTCTTTTCCTTTTTGCTGGGGGTGGTGGGTGTTGGATGGAGAAGATAGGCCCTCCTTGCTGTGTGAGCCCTTGTCTTTTGTGCTCAGTCACCCTTTCCCTTGAGGAGGGTCCCAGAAGAGCCCACTAGGGAGGTGAGGGCATTGGGAGTCAGATAGAAGGTGAATATCTGGGAGGAACACACCCCTTCCCACACACATACACTCGGCCTGTTCCCCCCCATCCCAGCTGTCAACAGTCCTCACAGGGTGATCACATTTCCTAGCTCTGCCAGAATCTGCTGGTGTTCCAGGTCCATCTGGTCTCCTAGTCCTCCCCAAGAATCCACCAAGTCACCCAGACTCATCTAGGCTGGAAGTAGGGAGTCCATTCATGTATGTAGCCTTTAGGATCCCATCCATTTCCCCAACACTGCCCCCACCCCAGGTCAGACACACCTCTGGGACACTATGACCCCCTGCTTGTTTTCAGTCCTGGCTCTGAGAAGCCACCAATCTCAGGACAACACCCAGCATCCTGACCTGAGGTTTTGGTGAATGGTGAGTCAAGGCTGGTTGTTCCCAAGGGAAAGGGTCTGGCCCTGGAGAAAGGGAGAGGCAGGGTGGTTCAACATCATTAGAGCGGTGCTTCCTTGGATCAAGCCCCTGGTTCTGACAATGGAACCCCCGTGCTCCAGCTTGTACCTTGTCCCAGAGGAGGAACAAGCAATCTCAGGAGAGGTACTGCTCTGAGTCTGTTTGTGTGTGTGTTTGTGTGTGTGTGTGTGTGTGTGTGTGTGTGTGTGTGTGTGTGCAAGTGAGAGAGAGAGAGAGAGAGAGAAAGAGATCATCTTTCCTTTATACAAGTAGACTGTCCTCAGGTGAGTGATCAGTTGGCAAATTGCAGGTACTGCATGGATTAGTCTTCTGTCACAGTCTGGATGTGTGTGTGTTGGGAGAGCAGGGAGATGAGAAAAAATGAAAATATATTTAAGTCATCATGTCTAAAAAGAGAAAAAGCATTTTATTTGTGTGTGTGTGTGTGTTGTTCTTTTTCATCATTGCCAAGTACAAGTCTAGCCATAATTTTTGTTTTCTCCTTCACCGTTTATGGCTCCTTTGGGGGAAGATTTCAGTAGATGTTCTTTTCCACCAATCTCTTCCCTCTGTCCTGTATCCCACAGTAGCTGCTGGGCCTGCATAGGTCTCCCCTAAGATGCCTATGTGAACCGCAGACCAGAGTGGACACCTGTGCTTCTGTCTTCAGCCTGAAGGGTTGTGAGACGAGTGTGACCACAGCCGCACTCTTCCAGCCAGACCGTCTGCTCTCGTGTGTATTGGGAATGTGTCTACAAAACATAATTAGGAACTGAGATGTGGGGGAGTAGGGGAGGGGCTGTGAAGCTAGGAGGGACTGGGGAGTGGTGAACGTTGTTAAATATTAGATGGTTCACCACGATCGAGGATGAGGGGGCAATCTTACCCAGGGCATTAACGGTGTCCATGGGCATCTGGGCAGGGTGCTCCAGGCCCCCAGTGGTGGCGTGTTCCCTCCTGGGGGAGTGCACCGGTGGGCAGCCCTCCCTTGAGTCCTTCAGACTCCAATCTGCATACCTCTTAGGCCGTTTCCAGCTGGGCAGTGGTAGGCAAGTGTGGTTCCCCTCCTGGAGCTTGCTCGGTATCAGGCGGTGGCAGTTAGCTAAGACTCTCTAAATGCCAGTTTCTATAACATGCTGTAGGCTGTCTGGAAGGAAAAGGGGACCGCTGACTTTGGAACCCTTTACATTTGATTGGGACAACTGAAATGCCACCTTTTCCAGGGTTTTTTCTTGAAGCTGGAAATTTCCACTAACACCTGGGATTATGGGTCAAATTAGATAGACCACTTCAGCCACCAAACAAGGACGTTCAAAGCAACACAGGCAGAGTTCCCCAGCCAGATGGTCTCCTGCTATGAATGTCGTGCCTTGACGGCCTTTATGCAGCAGCTGTTGATTCTCCTCTGGCTCTCTCTAGGGTGACCACCACAGTCGAGGATGCCGTGGGGAGCAGAGATTGTGACCTCACCATCCCTAGCCTGCCAGTTGTGAACAGAGATGATTCCCAGCACCTGCACTGGACTCTGGGAGATTCAGAAACTCGGGGCACCTCGAGGATCCTTTCTCTGCAACATGAAACTTGGGGCTGGATGTGGTAGAACATCCTGGCTGGCCCGGGGGGGAGAAGAGGAGGCCCCTTGAGCCAGGCCTTCACCTCATGGCAACCTTGTTCACACTTGAGTAGGGAATTGAGTGCCACAGAGCTGGTCAGCCATTGGCCAGAGATCTTTGAGAAGATAGGCATCCCAGAGGCCCCAGAATCCAGCGAGTACCTCGTGGCTCACATCCTTGGAGTCAAAACAGTTAAGTGCGGTGGCACCAGGAGGGCAGAAAGAGGGAAGAAGGAGAACTGGGAGAGGTACAGCAGGTTCCCCCCCACCGCCCAGGATGCTTACCTGTATGGGATGGGACATTTCTGTAGTATTGTCATAGGCAGATGCTCATTTATTTATCCAACAATGAGTTACAGTGTGCCAGGGTCCAGTGTGTGGGGAGGTTATAGACGATGAAAGGTTCCAGTGCTGGTTCCACAGCACATGAAGCAACCTTGGTTTGAGCTGGATGCTGGAGCATCACTCTTGTCGTCCTAGCTATTTAGGAGGCTGAGTTAGAAGGATAGAGGCTTAAGGCCAGGGCAGGAAAGACTTTAAGGCTCGTATCTCCAACTAACTACCAAAAAGAAAACGCCAAATAGTCTGGTTCAATAGTGGGGCTACTGTGTGGTCCAAGGACCACCTTTGAGTCACTGAGCAGGATTCACTCCCTTTTCTACCAGGTGAAACACACCTGTAAAATTTGCCGGCACTCATCCCAGATGTGCTTGTGTGTCTCTAATGAGGTAATGAGCCCCTGGTTTTATTTTTTCTGAAAAGGATGGGTTTTGATGTTTCTAGTTATACAGGTAACTAGTTGTAAAGGGAAAATATATTAGAAAGGCGGCCTGCCCACCATCTCCTCCATGTTCCTGTCTCAAAGGTAATAAGGGTAACATACCACATTGTACCACCTCAGGCTGGTACAAGTAACCACTTTTGTTATGGGAGGACTTTAGATTAGAGGTACTGATGGCAAAGAATAGGAGAGAGAGTACATCAGTGCATCTTACTCTGAAGGATTCTGTAACCCTGGGGGAGAATAGTTTTTGGATATGACAACTTTAGGCCTGTTCTCCCATCCTGAGAAAAGGAGTAAACAGAGGTACATACAGGACACAGATGGAACTATCAGCATACACACACAGACCAAGAACCTCAGACACTTAACCCACATGTCCCACACCACTCAATTTTGACCTCTACAGATATCCCAGTTGACAGAGAGACCATCCCAGATTGCTTCTTGAGGATGTTGCAGATGACCTCTGGAGGATGTCTCATATATCCTCTCTAGGAGGCCCTAGATGACCTCTCATGGAGGTTCCAAATGGCTTCCCAAGGAAGTGTCAGATGACCTCCAAAGGAGTTTCCAGATGTCTTTTCAATGAGGATGAGATTACCTCTCGAGTAGCTCCCAGATGGCCACTCAAGGAGGCCACATATGAACTCCAGAGGAGGTTCCAGATAACCCTCTTGAAAGTGCGACAGATGACCTCCAGAGAAGGTCCCATATAGCTTCTCTTGGAAGTCCCAGATGATATATGAAGACAGTCAGATTTTTCATCAAGGTAACCCGAGATGACCTCCCAAAAAAGCTCCACATGACCTCAGGAGGTCGTCCTAAATTGCCGCTTAAGGAATCCCCAATGAATACTTTTGAATAGGTCTCAGGTGGCCTCCTGAGGAAGCCCCAGATGACCTCTGGAGAAAGTCCAAGATGGCCAAAAATGACCTCCAGGGTAGGTCTCAGATAGCTTCTCAAGGAAGTTGCAGATGCACTCTTGATGAAGTTCCAGATGGCTTCCCAAGGAAGCCCTACATGACCTATCAAGGAGGTTCCGGATGGCTTCCCAAGGAAGCCCCATATGACCTCTCAAGGAGTTCCCAGAGGGTTTTCCAAGAAAGCCAAAAATGACCTCTAGAGGGGGTCCCAAAAACAGGCTGGCAAGCTTGCCCAGACGCACCCCTAGAGGTACCTATATGACTTTTGTCCATGTTGGTCCTCTGGAGACAAACACTCAAGGCCCTGAAAGCTGTAACTCTCACCTATGGGGATTTTCCCCTGGGGCCAAGGGCTGATGCCATCCAAACGGATTAATTTCCATGGGGTCTCCAAAAATTCGGACATCTATTGTTCAAGAGAATCCATCGGGACACATTTAATATAATAAATGTTCTCCAAACCACCAACCCCCAAAATTATGATATCCAAAGCTCCAAACATCAAAGGGCAAACCTTTTTTCCCTTTCCCTTTGTCTCTCCTTCGCTACAGACCTATACTTCCTTTGAAGTCTTTCCCTTTTTCTCTTCTACCAGTTCCTTCTTCTCTTCAGGCCTCTCCACGCTCCACAGGCCTGAACTGCTTTGCCTGGGTCGTCAGTTGCCATCCTTCACCTCCTGCTCTCCCTCAACTTCCTCTCCTCCCAGGTCTTTCCCCTTCTGCTATCACACCACTTCCTTCTTTCCAGGACTTTTCAATTTTTATCTCCTCTTCCATTGCTCTGAACAAGCAGCATATATAAAGAATGTACCCCTTCTCCACTCCAACTGCTAACAATTTTCAACTGTCACATCCCAAACTCCCCACAGCCCAATCACTTCTTAACAGCTCAACACTTGGTGATTAATGTATCAGCCCCTCCCACAGAATATCCTGTCCTTTCAAGCTGGCCAGGAGATGGGACCACGCTGATTATCGGACCCTATAGATTACCGGGGCCTTGCTGATTATTACAGTATCCTCCTTGTGAACTAGTAGCAATTGAAATTGGAAATTTGATTGTGATATTACAAACTCATTGTGACATCACAAACACATTTTGACATCATCATTAGCACGACATCACAAACCCATTGTGACAATATTGTCATTGTGACATCATGATTTCATTATGAGAGCATTATGTGTGACATCACATTTTCATTATGAGAGCATCAGCTCATTGTGACATCACCAAACTCAATGACATAATCGCATTATAACAATTGTCATTGTGACATCATAAACACATTGTGAATGCCTATTCTGTGATTTCATTGTATTTCAAATGTGGCATGAGAGTTGATATCAGAAACACATTTTTGTGCCTATATAACCATTTTGACATCATAATCACATTGTGACATCACAGTGCCATTGTGATATAACTAATACCATGTGACATCACAAACCTCTCCTATCCTCCTAACATCTGTGAAATGCTGACATTGTGATATCTTAGAACTTTTTGCCCTCATAATTTGTTTCCAACCTCATATTTCATGTATGACATGAGATACCAGAAATCCACTGTGACATCATGACCATTGTGACATCAAACTGACAGATGTCACGAACATCGTGTCACATTGTGATATCACAAAAAGTTTTGATGTCACAATTAGTTGGTGAGGCCATACAGGTAAGGGGTCACACTAGGTCTATGATGTCACAATTGGTTGGTGATATCCAAATGGCATAAAGTTTCTCAGTTGTCATGTAATCACAGAGAATCTGAGTTCACAAATGAACTGTGTATCTCCAAAGGCATGTGTTGTCACAAATGTGATGAAGTCCTAGGAGGATTGTGATGTCCTAGTGTGACACAATGTTCATGATATCTGTCAGTATGATGTCACAATGGTCATGATGTCACAGTGGATTTCTGATATCACATATCATAACTGAAATATTATGTCTGAAAACAGATTATGAGCTCATAAAGGGCCTAAGACATCACAGTTGTAGCACGTCACAAGACTAATGAGGACAGGCACATGTTTGTGAGGTCACAGTGTGTTAGTGATATCACCATGGCACTGTGATGTCACAAAGTGATTGTGATGCCATATATCTATGAGATCACAATGATTTTCTGATATCAACCCACATGCCACATTTAAAATAGAATGAAATAAGAGAATAGGCATTTACAATGTGTATATAACATCACAATGACAGTATAATGTCATAATGCTATGAGGTCATTGTAAATTGGTGATGTTGCAAGGAGGTGATGCTGTCATAATGAATATGTGCTGTCACACTGGTGATGGGGTCACAAAGGGTTTGTGATGTTACAGTGGCATATATGAATTCAATTGTCATGTGTTCAAATTGAGGATATGGGTACACAAAGGGACTGTGATGTCACAAATGCCTTATGTGTTTTCAAAGGTACTTAAGGGTCATGATACCTTTAGGATTCACAGTTGTGATGAGGTCACAATGGGTTTTTGATGCTATAATGATTTTGTAATATCTCAAACACATGTCCAATTTGAATTGCTACTATTTCACAAAGTGCATACAAGTTCACAGAAGGAGCGTGGAGTCCTAAGGCACATGAATCTTTTTAAATGTTATGAGGCCATATTAGGTTTCTGAAAACACAGTGGAACAGTGATATCACCATGGCAATGTCAACTCACTACATCATGTCAGAATATTGTTTTGGTGTCACAAATAGTTGATGATGCCACATTGGTGATGAAATCACAAAAGAGTGGTGATGTCACAATGTGCTGGCCATGTCACAATGACATGATGGTTCTCAATTGTCTTTAACTTACAATGAGTATATGAGTTCACAAAGGGACTGTGGTTTCTCCAAAAGTTTGTGGTGTCACATATTGAAATCCTAAAAGGTTTGTGATGTCAGAATTTGACACAATGGTTATGACATCTGGCAGTGTGGTGTCACCATGATCATGATGTCACTGTGAATTTGTGATATCAAATGTCATATGTGAAATCTAATGAGGTCACCAACAGATTATGAGGAAAGAAAGGCATGTCACAAAAGTTATGATGACAGGATAGGTTTGTGATGTCACGGTCTGTTAGTGATATCACAATGGCAATGTGATGTGCAAAGGGGTTTTGATGTCACAATGATTATGACTTCATGATTTGTTTATGATATCCACCTATATGCCACATTTGAATTCGAATGAAATCACAGAAAAGGGATTCATAATGTGTCGATGATATCACAATGACATTGTGAAATTATAATTTTATCATATTTTAGTTTTGTGATTTCACAATGAGCGGATGGTATCACAACGACAATGTGATGTCACAGTTGTGATGACCTCACAAACTTTTTGATGTTAAAATGTCATGTCTGATTCTCAATTATCAATATTTCACAGTGGGGTTTGGGTACACAAAGGCACTGTTATGTCACAAAGATATGTATTTTTTCAAAGGTTATAAGAGGTCATAATAGATTTGGGATGTCACAATGTGATCCTGGTGTCTAAACAGCAATGTGATGTCACAATGGATTCATGATGTCACAGTGGTTTTGAGGTCACAATGGGTTAGTTAGGTCATGAGTTTGTAATATCACAATTATTTATCCAATTTCAATCGCTATTAGTTCACTATGAGGACACTGTTATAACCAGCAATACCCCTATAATCCACGTGAACAGATAATCATCATGTCCTCCTGGTCTGGACCACCAGAAAGGGGGGGTGCATGCCGCTGGAGTGGGCAGGACATGCTGCTGAAGAGATAGGATGTTAAGCCCCTCATGGTTGGCTGCCAAAAAGTTATTGGGCATCGATATTTGGAAAGTGATGATTGAAAACTGTTATGCAGGAAACATATTTTAGTGGGGGCAGGGTACAGCCTATATGTAGGTTGCATGTTCAGAGCAACAGAAGGGGGAAGAAAAAGGGGAAAGGTCTGGAAGGAAAGAAGTGATGAGACTGCAGGAGTGTAAAGACCTGGGAGGAGAGGAAATTTAGGGAGAGCAGGAGGTGAAGGACGGCAACTGGCCACCTGGACAGGGCAGGGAAGGCCTGTCAAGAGTACAGCAACCTGAAGAGAAGAAGGGAATGGTGGAAGGAAAAAATGAAAATACCTGAAAGATAGGACAGGTCTGTAGAGAAGGAGAATGAAAAGAAAGGAAAAAGCCTTGTCCTTTGAAGTGTGAAGCTTTGGAGATGATTATTTTGGGGGTTGGTTGTTTGAAGACCAGTTAACAAACGGCTGGGCTGCTCTTTGGAGGTATGAGGGTTCATAGTTGAGGCTGCAATTAGCTCTGGGGCTCCAGCCCAGGACAAGGTAGTCGCTTGTTACAAAATTTATGAAGCCAAGACAAGTTTGTGATGTTACATTGCATTAATGATATCACAAAATCAATATGAGGTCACAAAGGGATTGCAATGTCACAATGGTGATGTGGTCACAATGGGTTTCTGAAATCAACCTATATGCCACATTTGAGATAGAATGAAATCACAGAATAGGCAATCACATTGTCTCTATGACCTCACAATGAAAATGTGATGTCATAATGCTACGATGTCATTGTCATTTTGGGATGTCACAATGGACTGATGGTATCCTAACAGCAATGTGATCTCACTCTGTAGATTATGTCACAAAGCGTTTGTAATGGTACAATGGCATGTCTGATGTCAGTTGTCCTTTATTCACAATGAGAATATCGTTACCCAAATGGACTGTGTTGTTACAAACACCATGTGCTTTTTCAAAGGTGCTAAGAGATCACAAGAGGTTTGGGATATCACAAGGTGATCGTGATATCACTGTGGCAATGTGATGTCACAATGGGTTTGTGATGTCACAGTGGTGATAAGGTCACACTTGGATAGTGATGTCACAATGAAATTATAATATCACCACTACATGTCCAATTTTATTCTACTAGATCACAATGAAGATACAAATTAACATAAGGAGCTAGAAGTCAGAAAGGCCATAAATTTTGTAAAATATTATGAGGACATAATAGGTTGGTGAAAATGCAATGGGACAGAGATAGCCCATTGGCAATGTGATGTTACCATTAAATGAGATAGTATTGTTTTGAAGTCAGAAATGGTTATCCATACAGGTGATGCAGTCACATAGGTTTGTGATTTCACAATGGGATGGTGATCTCACAATCTCATGCCAGATCTCTAATTGACAATGAATATATAAGTTCATAAGGGATATTGATGCATCCAAAGGCATATGTTGGCACAAGTGTAATGGGTCTTAACAGGTTTGTGATGTCACAATGTGACTCAGTGTTCATGACATCTGGCAGTGTGATGTCACAGTGGATTTCTAATATCACATATCATACCTGAAGTATGAGTTAAAAAATTTATGAACTCAGTGATGCCGAAGAGATCGCACTGGCAGCATGTCAAAAAATTTATGAGACTAGGACAGTTTTGTGATGTAACAGTGGGTTAGTGATATCATAATGGCAATGTGGTGTCATCAAGGTATTGTGATGTCATAATGATTATGTGGTCACAATATATTTCTGATATCAACCTACCTGCCACATTTGAAATAGAATGGAATCACAGAATAGGCATTCCAATGTATCTATGACATCACAATGATCATGTAATGTCATAATGTTATGATGTCATTGTTTTATGATATCACAATGACAATGTGATGTTACACTGGTAATGATGTCACAAAGTTTTTGCGATGTTAAAATGGCATGTATGACCTCAATTGTCATTAGCTCAAAATGAGGGTATGGGTACACAAATGGCCTGTGATGTCACAAAGGCCATACTTTCTTTCAAAGCTTCTGAGGTTATAATAGGTTTGGGTTGTCACAATATGATCATGGTGGCACAATGGCAATGTGATATCACAATGAGTTTGTGATGTCACCGCAGTGATGAGGTCACAATGGGTTAGTGATATCTCATCAAGTTTGTAATATAACAACGACATATATAATTTCAATTTCTTCTAATTCACTATGAGGAGACTGTAATAACCAGTGGAGCCAGAAATATCTGTGGGAGCCATTAATCTTTGTAAATTCTTGGCCTGGCCCACCGGAGAGTGTGGGGAAATCCACCAAAGGTGGAGATGTCAAGCCTCACATGGTGAGCTGTCAGGAAGTGATTGAACATTGGGCAGTTTGGGAATGACGGTTGAAAACTGTTAGTCAGAAGACCCGTTGGAGTGAGGAGGGGTACAACCTATATATAAGTTGCATTTTCAGAGCACTGGAAGGGGAGATAAAAATGAGAGCTACCCGGATGGAAGAAAGTGGTAAGACAGCAGGAAGCGAAAAACCTGAGAAGAGAGGAAGCAGAAAAGTGGTTATTAGGGCAGAGTAGTGCAGGCCTATGGAGACTGAAGAGGCCTGAAGAGAAGAAGAAAGTGGTGGAAAGGAAAAAGAGAAAGACCAGAAAGGAATGACAGGTCTGTAGTGAAGGAGGGAGTAATGGAAAAGTTAAAAGCCTTGCCCATTGAGGTTTGGAGCTTTGGAGATCATAAATTTTTGGCTGGTGGGTTGCAGACCAATTAAGATAGGGCGGGGCTGCCCATTGGATGTCTGAAGTTTGATGGTCAAGGCTGCTCTTGGACCTGGTTATCCAGTCCAGGATAAGGTAATCACAGTCTCCTTTCCAGTGTAAATTGGTTTATTATATTAAATGTGACTCAATGGTTTGTCTCCTTGCCTTAGAGGTAATAAGTACACGAGTTCACAGAAAGAGATTGAAGTCTCAAAGGTCGTGAATCCTTTAAGATGTGATGTGGCCATAATTGGTTTGTAAAAACACAATGGGACAGTGAAATAACAATGCCCATACCACAATATCATGTCAAAATAATGCTTTGATACCACAATTAGTTGTTAATACCATTCTCGTGATGAGGTCACAATAAGTTTGTGATGTCACAATAGGTTCATGATGTCAAAGTGACATGGGATATCTCAATTGTCATTAATTGACAATGAATATATGAGTTAAAAAAGGGACTGTAATGTCTCCAAAGGTATGTGTTGTCACAAATGTGATGCCGTTCTAACAGCTTTGTGATGTCACAATATGACACAATGGTCATGACATCTAGCAGTATGATGTCATAAGGGATTTCTGATATCACATGTCATACCAGAAATATGAGATTGAAAACAGATTATGAGCTCACAAAGCCGTACTATATGACGATGGCAGCATGTCACAAAACTTATAAGGACAGGACTGGTTGTGATGGCACAACAGGTTAATGATATCACAATGGCAATGTGATGTCACAAAGGATTGTGATATCACAATGGTTATATGGTCAAAATGGGTTTCTGAAACAGAGTGAATTCACAGAATAGGCCTTCACACTGTTAAGTCATAACAATGTCACTGTGATTTATAATGCTATGATGCCATTGTTGTTTGGTGATGTCACAATGAGCTGATGGTGTCATAAAGAAAATTTGATGTCACTGCTGATTTATGATGTTACAATGGTTATGAGGTCACATTATGTTTCTGATATCAACACACATGTCAAATTTGAAATAGAATGAAAAAGCCGGGCGCCGGTGGCTCATGCCTGTAAACCTAGCTACTCAGGAGTCTAAGATCTGAGGATCGCAGTTCAAAGCCAGCTCAGGCAGGAAAGTCTATGAGACTCTTATCTCCAATGAAAACCAGTAGAAAACCAGAAGTGGCTCTGTGGCTCAAGCAATAGAGTGCTCACCTTGAGCTGAAGAACAGGGACAGCACCCAAGCCCAGAGTTCAAGCCCCACGACCGAAAAAAAAAGATTAAAAACAGGCATTCATAATCCTTTTATAACATCACAATGGCAGTGTGATCTCATAATGCTATTTTGTTATTGTAGATTTGTGATGTCAAAAGTAGTTGATGCTTCCATAATGACAATACTATGTCACACTGATGATGTCACAAAGGATTCGTGATGTTACAATAGCATGTTTGATATCAATTGTCAGTTCATAATGAGGGGATAGTTACACAAAGGGACTGTGATGTCACAAAGGCCATGTGTTTTTTCAAAGGTGCTAAGAGGTCCTAATAGGTTTGGGATGTCACAATGTGATAGTGATGTCAAATGGCAATGAAATTCACAATGGGTTTTTGATGTCACATTGGTGATGAAATCAAATAATTTTGTGAAGTCACATCTCATAATCACATGTCCAATTTCAGTTGCTACTATTTCACAATGAGGATATGAGTTCATAGAAGAAGACTGAAGTATAAAAGGCTATGAATTTTCTAAAATGCTGTGAAGACACAGTAGGTTTTTGAAAACACAGTGGAACAGTGACATCACAATGGCAATATGATGTTGCAATATGATGACTTAATAATGTCTTGATATCACAATTGGTGATGCCACACGTGATGAGTTTACAATAGGTGTGTGATGTCACCATGGGTTGGTGATATCAAAATGACACATATGATTTCAATTGTCATTAACCCACAATGAGTATATAAGCTCACAAAGGGACTCTGATGTCTCAAAAGGCATGCATTGTCACAAAAGTGATGAAGTCCTAACAGGTGTGTGTTGTCAGAATGTGACAAAATGCTCATAACATCTATCAGTGTGATGTCACCATGATCAAGATGTCACACTGGATTCGGTTATCACATTTAATACCTGGGTTGGATATGAGAGGATTGGAATTTCACATTGGGTTAGTGATATCACTATGGAAATGTGCGTTCATGAAGGGATTTTGCCACCACAATGGCTATGAGATCACAATGTGTTTCTACTATAATAGGTTTCTGCTGTCACAATTGGTTGGAAATGTCACAATGGCATGCAGGATCTCAAATGTCATTAATTCACAATGAAGATATGAGTTCACAAAGGGACTGTGTTGTCTCCAAAGTCATGTGTTGGCACAAATGTGATGAAGCCCTAACAAATTTGTGAGTTCACAATGTGACACCATGGTCTTGATGTCTATCAATGTGATGTCACAATGTTCCTGTCAGAGTCAATTTCTGATATCATATTTCATACCTGGATTATTATGAGTTTGAAAACAGATTATAAGCTTACTAAAGGCCTAAAATATCTTAATGGCAGCATATCGCACAAGTTATAACTAAAAACTCATGGTCTTGGGAGCTTAAGATTATTTCTTTGAAATTGTATCCTCATTGTGAACTAGTAGAAATTCAAATTGGACATGTCATTGTGATATTACAAACTCATAGTAACATCACACACTCATTGTGACCTTCTCACTACTGTGACATCACAAAACCATTGTGATATCACATTGCTACTGTGCCTTCACAATCACATTGTGACATCACAAAGCTATTGTGAACTCTTGAGATGTACAAGTTGTTATGTCGAAAATGAATTTTACAACTTTCGTGTGAGGGGGGGAGTGGGAGTGGGGAGGATTGGGTGGGGGGGGCAGGAGGACGATGGGAAGGGGAAACAAAGGAAGAGGCTACAATGCTTGATAAGAAATGTACTCATTATCTTGCCCATGTAATTTTAACCCCTCTGTACAGTATTTTCACAATGAAAAAAACATAAAAAAAGAAAAAAACCCATGACCTCTGTGGCATCACAGACCCTTTGTGTACTCATATCTTCATAATGAAGTAATGAAAATTGTTATCACTCGTAGCATTGTATAATCACAAATGCTTTGTGCAATAATTATGACTGTGAAATCACATTGTCATCATGACACCACCATTCATTGTGACATCACCAAACCCCAATGACACCATACCAAATTTTTTTTTCTTCTGTGAGTTTTTTTATTGTAAATACAGTGTACAGAAGGATTACAGTTACATGAGCAAGGTAATGAGTACATATACTGTCAAACATTGCTGCCTTGAGATCACATTGTCATTTTCATGTCATAGACCCATTTTGAATGCCTATTCTTTGATTTCATTCTATCTCAAATGTGCCATCTGCCTTGATATCAGGAAACCATTGTGAACTCATAACCTTTGTGACATCTAAATCTCTTTGTCACAGCACATTGCCTTTGTTATGTCACTAACCCACTGTGACATCAAATACCTCTCCTGTTCTCATAATTTTGTGACATGCCATTGTGATATATTAGTGAGTTCGACCTCGTATTTCAGATATGACATGAGATATCTAAAATCCAGTGTAACATCATGATATCACACCGCTGGACATCATAACCATTGTGCCACTTTGTGACATCTCAGACCTGTTAGTTCTTCACCTTTTTGACTACATATGCTTTGCTGACATCAGAATCCTTTCCCAAACTCATATACTCATGGTGTGTTAAGGACAATTGAGATCCCACATGCCATTGTGCCATCACCAACCCCTTGGGACATCTCAAATCTATTGCAATCTCATCATCAATATTGCGTCACCAATTGTGACATCAAAATATTCTTATAACATGATGGTGAGATATCATATTGTCATTGTGAAATCACTGTCCCATTGGGTTTTCACATAGTATGACCTCATACTATGGAGCTTCTTCTATCACCTGGTATCCTCATATTGAATTATGAGTCATTGAAATTTGATATATCATTCTGATATTACAAACTGTAACATCGCAAAACCATTATGACCTCATCACCACTGTGACATCAAAAACCCAATGGCATATCTCATTTCCATTGTGACATTATGGATCACATTGTGCCATCCCAAACCTATTATGATCTCTTACCACCTTTGAAAACACACATGGCCTCTGAGACATCACAGAACCTTTTTTTATCCATATCCTCATGGGGAACTAATGAAAATTGACATCAGATATACCATTGAAACATAACAAATCCTGTCTGACATAATCATAATTGTGACATCATGTTGCCATTATGACACCATCAGCTTATTTTGACATGTAAAACTACAATGACATCATAGCATTGTAACATCACATTGTCATTCTGATGTCATAGACACGTTGTGTTTGCTTATTATGTTATTTGATTCTATTTCTAATGTGGCATGTCAGTTGATACCAGAAATCCATTGTGAGTTCATGACCATTGTGATATCACGATGCCTTACTAGCATCACATTGCCAGTGTGATGTCACATTGCCAAATTTATGTCAAAAAGGGATTTTGATATGACAATGGTTATGACATCACCATGAGTTTCTGATATCAACCCACATACCACATTTCAAATACAATGAATCACAGATTTGGCACTCATAATGTGACAATGATGTCACAATGACAATGGCAAATGCTATACTGTCATTATTTTGTGATGCCACCGTAAGCTAAAAATGTCATAAAAACAATATAATGTCACACTGGTTATTATGTCACACAGGGTTTATTATCTTACAATGGTTATGAGGTCACAATATGTTTCTCATATCAACTGATATGCCACATTTGAAATAGAATGAAATCACAAGATATACGTTCACAATGTGTCTATGTAAGCAAAATGGCAATGCGATGTCATAATGCTATGATGTCACTATAGCTTGGTGATGTCACAATGAGCTGATGGTGTTATAATGACAGTCTGATGTCACACTGGTTATGATGTCACAATGGCATGTCAGATCTTAATTGCCATTAGTTTATAGTGAGGATATGAGGATGAAATCACAATGACATAAACAAATGAACTGGGATGAAACAAGGCCATGTGTTTTTGTCAAAAGTGCTAACGTTCCTAACAGGTTCTGGTTGTCAAAGTGTTCATGATATAAAAATGGGTTAGTGATGTCAAAACTAGTTTGCAATATCACATCTTATTTCAATTTTCATGTCATTTTTTTTTTTGGGTCCGGTCGTGGGGTCTGAACTCTGGGCCTGGGCGCTGTCCCTCAGCTCTTCAGCTCAAGGCTAGCACTCTACCACTTGAGCCACAGCGCCACTTCCGGCTTTTTTCTTTTTTTGTTTATGTGGTGCTGAGGAATCGAACTCAGGGCCTCGAGCATGCAAGGCAAGCGATCTACCACTGAGCCACCTTCCCAGCCCTTATTTCAATTTTCAATTGCTACAAGTTCACAATGCTACGAGTTCACGGAAGGAGCTTGATGTCTCAAAGGCCATAATTTTCTAAGATGTGATGAGATCATAATAGGTTTGTGAAAGCATGAGGGTTCAGTAATATAACAATTGCAATATGATGTCAAATTATAATGTCATAAGAGTGTTGTTATATCACAATTAGTTGGTGATGCCATAATAGTGATGAGTTCAAAATAGTTTTGTGATGTCGCAGTAGTTTGGTGATGAGAAAATGGCATTCCAGACCTCAATTGTCACTAACTCATAATGAGTACATGAGTTTAGAATGGGATTGTGAGGATTCCAAAGGCATTTGTTGGCACAAATGTGATGAAGTCAGAACAGATTTGTGATGTGACAATGTGACACAATGGTCATTACATCTAGCAGTGTGATGTCACAATATTCATAATTTCACAGTATTTTTATAATATTTAATGTCATACCTGAAATAATATGAAGTTGAAAATAGATTGAGCTCTCAATGGGCCTAACACAGTGGCAACATGTCACAAAACTTAGGATAGGACATGTTTGAGTTGTCACAGTTGTTTAGAGATATCACAATGGCAATAATATATCACAAAAGAATTGTCAAGTCACAATGGTTATGAAGTCAAAATGTGTTTTTGATATGAACCCACATTTGAGGTTCACTCTTTTTTGCTAGGACTCTGGGCCTGGGCGCTGTCCCTCAGCTCTTCAGCTCAAGGCGAGTGCTCTACCACTTGAGATACAGCGCCACTTCTGGTTTTCTGGTGGTTTATTGGAGATAGGAGTCTCACGGTCTCTCCTGCACGGGCTGGCTTAGAACCGTGATCGTCAGATCTCAGCCTCCTGAGTAGCTAGGATTACAGGTGTGAGCCATCAGTGCCCGGCTGAACCCACATTTGAAATACAACGAAATCACCTAATAGGCCTTCATAATGTATATATGTTGTCACAATGACAATGTGGTGTCAGTGGTATGATGTCATTACAGATTTTTGATGTCACAATGACCTGATGTTGTCATAATGACAATGTGATGTCACATCAATGATTATATTGTAAATGCTTTGTGATATCACAATAGCATATCTGATCTCAATTGATATTTCACAATGAGGATATGGATACACAAAGGGACTGTGATGTCACAAAGGTCATGTGTTTTTTCAAAGGTGCTAAAGATGTCATAATGGGTTTCAGAGGCATCAAGGTGATTGTAATATCACAATAGCAATGTGATATCACAATGGCTTTGTGCTGGCACATTGGTGATGAGGTCACAATGGACAGGACAGGTTTGTGATGTCAGAACAGGTTAATGATATCACAACGGCACTGTGATGTCACAAAGGGATTTTCATGTCACAATGGCTTTGAGGTCACAATGGATTTCTGATATCCACCAATATTGCTAGCTTGTAATAGAATGAAATCACAGAATAGGAATTTGCAATATGTCTATATTGTCACTATGACAGACAATGTCATAATATTATGATATTTAAGTTTACTGATGTCAAAATGGCCTGTCTAATCTTATTGGTAATTAAATTACCATGAGGATCCCAAAAGTTGCTATGTGCTGATTCCTTCAAAAGGCACATTGTGCTGAATCCATTACACAGGATCCCTTGTGCTTTTTTTTAAAAGTGTGCTGTGTGCTGTTATCCCAAAAGATTCAATATTCTGAGTCCTTGAGAGGACAATCACACACACACACACACACACACACACACACACACACACACACACACAAGGAATGTTACCTTGCACTTGCTTGGTGTGTGGGGTAGATGGAGAAGAGTCTCCCCCAGTGGTTTGTCTGAGGGGAATCTTCAGTTCCCCCAGGCAGCTGCTGGGGATTGGGGGAAACCCTGAGCTGAGGTGAGGCTGCTTCTGCCATAGCCTGGTAGCCTTAGGGCAGAGTCAGGGCAGCACAAAGCCAGGGGAGGGGGAATGGCTGAGGTGGGGAGGGGGAGTGACTGAGGGGAGGACAGGGCATGGCTGAAGGGGCACATATTTGCTGCAGCCAGGGGCACACGGGAGCTGGCATACTTGCGCAGCAGGGGCTGGGCAGCCTGGGTGAGAAGTGGGGGCACAGAGAGAACAGAGAAGAGCAGGCACATGCACCAGGGGTGGCAGCATCATGACTGGCCTCCACTGCTGTAGGAGCACAGGTCTGGGCCAGGAGCAGAGAGGACACCAAGCCAGCACAGCAGGCACATACCTCTCACAGCCCCAGGGAGGCTCAGAGGCCAGGTAGACCCTGAGTCCAAGGCCCCTGCACCAGGAGCTCAGCTGTGGAGGGGGCAAGCTCAGCCCTGCCACCTGCCCGCCCCTGCCCCGGCCCCTTCTCTTGCCCTCCCCATGGCACCACGTTTGAAACAGGTTGCTGCCAGCTTGGACCCGTAGCGCCTGTTGGAGTCATCCAGCGATGGTGCACCCCTGGCCTCCTTGCTGCCCTGACGGGTCTCAATCCCCAGTGGAAGGCCCTCGGGTCTGCACCTCACAACCTCCACATAGCCCCCACCCCCACGAAATCAGACCCCTGCCTCCTGCCTCCCTTCTTGTGTCACAAACACCCCTCCCCAGCACCAGGCAGGCCAGACCTGACTGCCACAAATGTGCCCCAGGAGTGGGGATGGGGGAGTGGATGTTGATCCTGGGATCCTACCCCCATCCCTAGTGGCCAGTGTCCCAGGAAAAGGGCAGATGCTGGGATGGGTGAAGAGGAGGTGCCACTTAGCCCCTTGCCTAGAGCAGTGGGAGCCACAGAGCTTTGCATCTGCACCCTTCCTCTCCTTTGGGGGAACCTGGTGGCTTTAGTCAGAGGTGGGGAGCAGCACCTCCACACCTGCCTTCGTGGGATTTTTCCTTTTTTCTGGGGGTGGGGAGTGTTGGATGCAGAAGATAGCCCCCGCTTCTGTGTGACCACTTGTCTTTTGTGCTCGGTCACCCTTTCCCCTGAGGAGAGTCCCAGAAGAGCCCACTAAGGAGGTGAGGGCACTAGGGGTCAGATAGAAGGTGAATGTCTGGGAAGAACACGCCCCTCAAACACACATACATCCTGCCTGTCCCCCTCCACTCCAGCTGTCAACATCTCTCACAGGGTGATCACATTTCCCAGCTCTGCCACCATCTGCTGGTGCTCCAGGTCCATCTGGTTTCCTCATCCTCCCCAAGAATCGACCAAGTCACCCAGAAGCATCTAGGCTGGAAGTAGAAAGTTCATCCATGTATGTAGCCTTTAGGACCCCATCCATTTCCCCAACACTGCCCCCACCCCGGGTCAGACACTTCTCTGGGGGCACCATGACCTCCTGCTTATTTTGAGTCCAGGCTCTGAAGAGCAACCTGTCTTAGGACTTCTTCACCCAGAGTCCTGGCCTAGGGTTCTGGTGAATGGGGAGTCAAGGCTGGTTATTCCCAAGGGAAAGTGTCTGACCCTGGAGATAGGTAGAGGCAGGGTGGTTCAGCATTATTAGAGCGGTGCTTCCTTGGGTTGAGCCCCTGGTTCTGACAAGGAAACTCCCGTGGTCCAGCTTATACATTGTCCCAGATGAGGAACCAACAAACTCAGGAGGGGCACTATTCTGAGTCTATGTATATGTGTGTGTGTGTGTGTGTGTGCATGAAAGAGAGAGAGAGAGAGAAAGAGAGAGAGAGAGAGAGAAAAAGAGAGAGAGAGAGAGAGAGCCTGACTGTGCTCAGGTGAGTGATCAGTTGGCAAATTGCAGGCGCTGCATGGATGAGTCTACAGTTACTGTTCTGGATTTGTGTGTGTGTGTGTGTGTGTGTGTGTGTGTGTGTGTGTGTGTGTGTATTTGTTGTTCTTTTTCATCAATGCCAGGTATGATACGAGCCATAATTTTTGTTTTCACCTTCACTGTTTCATGGCTCCTTTGCGGAAGATTTCAGTAGATGTTCCTTTCCACCTCTCTCTTCCCCCTTTTCTATAGCCCACAGTAGCTGCTGGGCCTGCGTGGGTATCCCCTAGGAGGCCTGTGTGACCCACAGACCAAAGTGGACACCTTCTGTCTTAAGCCTGAAGGCTTGTGAGATGAGTGTGACCACAGCCCCACTCTTCCAGCCAGAGAGTCTGCTCTTGTTTGTATAGTTGGAGCTAATTCAAGGGTTGGGAATGTGTCTGCCAAATGTAATTAGGGAATTAGATGGAGGGGGGGAGTAGGGCAGGGGTTGTGAAGCTAGGAGGGTCTGGGAAATGGTGAACGGTGTGACATTGCAGATGGTTCACCACTACCGAGGATGAGAGGGCATCTTTACCCAGGGCATTGACGGTGACCATGGGCATCTGGGCAGGGGGCTCTGGCACCCCACTGGTGGCGTGAATTCCCTCCTGGGGGAGTGCACTGGTGGGACGTCCTCCCTGGAGTCCTGAAGACTTTAATCTGTGTCCTGCCTGTGCTGTTTCCAGCTGGGCAGTGGTAGACAAATGCATTTCCCCCTGCTGGAGCCTGCTCGGTATCAGGCCATGGCAGTTAGCTAAGGCTTGCTGAATGCGTTTCTGTAAACTACTGGGCTGTCTGGAAAGAAAGGGGACCACTAATTTTGGAACCCTTTAAGTTTGATTGGGATAACTGAAATGTCACCTTTTCCAGGGTTTTTTCTTGAAGCTGGCAATTTCCACTAACGCCTGGGATTATGGGTCAAACTAGACAGACTGTTTCAGCCAAAAATCAATGACATTCAAAGTATCACAAGCAGAGTTCCCAAGCCAGATGGTCTCCTGCGATGAACATCATGCCTTGATTGCTTTTATGCGGCTGCTGTTGATTCTCCTCTGACTCTCTCTAGTGTGACCCCCAGAGTTGAGTGAAGGTTAAAGTACTTGAGGCAGTGACCATTTGTTGCTTGTTTCAGAGCAGAGCAACACGTGGTGCTAAAGCACCTAGTTGTGTGCCTTCATAAGACCTGTAAATACTTAGCTCGGGGCTCTCCTCCTGGGCTCCACTGTGTCAGAGTGTAGGACAAGGCCTGAGCTGCAGCCCATTTAAATAAAACAGCTGTAGAGTCTGACTCTCGGGGTCTCCTTGGTGGGGGTCCTGTGACCTAGACATAACATTGAGGATGTCATGGGGAGCAGAGATTGTGACCTCACCATCCCTAGCCTGCCAGCTGAGAGTAGAGAGGATTCTCAGCACCTGCACTGGACTCTGGGAGATTTAGAAACCCAAGATGCCTCGAGGATCCTTCCTCAGTAACATGAAACTTGGGGGTTGAGATGTGGTTGGCCATCCTGGCTGGCCCCAGAGGTAGGAGAGTAGGCCCCTTGAGACTGGCCTTCAGCTCATGGGAATCTCATTCACACCTGAGAGGGGAATTGAGTGCCACAGAACTGGTCAGCCGTTGGCCAGAGATCTTTGAGAAGATAGGCATCCCAGAGGCTGCGGAATCCAGCGAGTACACCCTGGATCATGTCTTCAGAGCCAAAACAGTTAAGTTTGGTGGCACCAGGATAGTGGGAAGAGGGAGGAGGGAGAACTGTGGGAGAGCTACATCAGGCTTTGCCTCGCTCACCAGGATGCTTACACGAATGGGATGGGACTTTTCTGTAGTATTTTTGTTGACAGATGCTCATTTATTTATCTAACAAAGAATTACAGTGTTGCCAGGCTCTGGAGGTCATAGACAATGAGAGTTCCCAGTGCTGGTTCCACAGCACATGAAGAAACCTTGGTTTGAGCTGGATGCCGGTGCTTCATGCCTGTCATCCTAGCTACATAGGAGGCTGTGATGGGAGGATCAATGCTTGAGGCCAAGGCAGGAAAGCCTGTAAGACTCTTATCTCCAACTAACTAGCAAAAAGAAAAACCAGAAGTGGATGTGTGGCTCAAGCCATAGTCTGTTGGCCTTGAGTAAAAAGGCTCAGGGACACCACTTAGGCTCCAAATTCAAGGCCAGGAATGAGAGAAATTAAGGAAAGAGAGAAAGAGGAGGGAAGGCTGGATGGAGAAAAAGAGGAAAGGAAGGAAGAAGGGAGAACGTGTGAGCCTTGGTTTGGAGTCCCTGGATCAAGGGAGCAAACCATTCACAACCTATGTGGGGACAATTTCAGAGCCTAAAGCCAGTATGTAGGACCAAGCTACTGACACCTCAGCAACTTTCTGACATTCAGGAGCTGTGTGGTAGCCGACTGCAGAGGGAAGCAGCCTAGGGAGGACACTAGGACTCAGGATGGGTCACCAGGTTTCAATCATCCGTTGAGCCAATGAGTTTATTTTCTGGTCACATAAGAACAAGCTGTCCAAGGGCTAGGGAGGTATTCGTGTGAGGGAGTGTCGGGGGGGGGGGCAGGATAAGCAAGAAGATGAAGAAGGAGGACGATCACAGGTCAGGAATGTCAGGACATTGGAGCCATGATTTTGCCTGACAACCTAGACCAAAAGTGATAGAGTCTTTGACCCAGCCACACTGCTATTAAGAGTCCTGGCACATTGGGTTCTCCATTGACCACCTGGCTATCATCCACTGCAGGATGCCTGTGCAGTACATCCTTGGGGACTGGGACTTTCCAGGGCTCAATCTGAAGTTGACACACCACCCTGTTCTTTCCTCCTCTAGAGACAAAAGTAAGCTGGCCACTAGCACAAGACAGCCAGGGAATGAGGGTGGGAGTGAGGACCCTTGTTGCCCCAGACTTGCTCTATGGGGCGCTAGGACCTCGTGATTGCCTTTCTCAGTGGCAGAGATGGGTCTCTTTGGTGGCTCAGCCTTTAGTCTAGGTGGCAGATCTGAGATTCAGAGAGGGCAGACTGAAGGTGGGGCAGGTTTGAATAGAGGCTGGTGGGAAAACCAGAGGCACTGGTCTCTGAGCAGGGTTTTCTTTGAGGATACTCACAACCCAGGAACATTCCGGGGATAGATCAGCCCTTTTCTCCTTCCTGAGAGAGAGAGACCTGGAGCCCTGCGTCCCTTGGCCAAGAAATCCTTTCATTCCCACATCCTGTGGTTGGATAACTAGACCTCACCTCCCTACCCAGTGAAGAGGCAGGACAGTGAGAGATCTTGCGTCTTTGATAAGGTCACGGGATCCTGAATATGAGATTGTATTTGAACATCCTAACTTGGTGCATGGTAAGTTCCATCTAAGGTTACCATGATGTAGGACATAGAATCTAGAGAATCAGAGCAGGATGGGGTCTGTTCTAGGAGTCTTGAGTATTATGTGTGAGCTTTCAGCTCCCATATGCCCACCTGCTTCCCTTTCTTGGGTGGGTCATTGCTAGAAAAAGCTTGAAACTAGAGACTGGGTCCTATCCCTTGTCATTTATACTCTAATCTAGCACTCTACCATTTGAGCCACAGCTCCACTTCCAACTTGTTTGGGTGTTTATAATTGGAGATAAAGAGTTCTCATGGACTTTGTTGCCAAGGGTGGCATCCAACTGTGGTCCTCAGATCTCAGTCTCCTGAGGGGATAGGATGAGAGGCATGGAAAAGTATCTTTGGCCGGGTGGCATTAGCTCATGACTGTCATCCTAGGAACTCAGGAGGTGAGATCTGAGGATCAGAGTCAAAGCCAGCCTGGGCAGGAAAAACCCTGAAGCTCTTATCTCCAACGAACCACCAGAAAAGCAGAAGTGGTGTTGTGTTATGGCTTAAGTAGTAGAGTTCTCGCCTTGAGCTGAAATGCTCAGGGACAGCACCCAGGCCTAAGATTCAAGCCCCACAACTGAAAAAAGAAACAAAGTAAAACATATTTGCCTGCAAAGGATGGTCCAGGTGTGGGAAGGACGAAGAGGGGGGTGCTGTGGTTGGGAGACCAGGTGCTCGCCCCACTGTACAGACATTTCTAAGAACTCCCCAAGTTTACCCCAGCTTGAAGCCACAGCTTCAAGAGGACATGGCTTGTGGCAGGCAGGGAGTGGGCGAATGGGTGCAGGGGTGGGATTGCTGTGTCTGTATTCTCTCCAATAAAGATGGATTTGGATGCTTGGTGACAAAATCTGAAGTGAAGGGTTGCAAGAAGTTTGTAGCCTTATAAGATGGTTTTCCTCTGGGTATGTGAAGGTGGCTGAAACCGGAAGTTGCCAGTGGCTCACAACTGTCATCCTAGCTACTCAGAAGGCTGAGATGTGAAGACCATGGTTCACAGCCAGGTTGGGCAGAAAAGTCTGTGAGACTTGATGTCCAATGGACCACCAGAGAACAGGAAGTGGTGCTGTGGCTTAAGTGGGAGAGTACTCACCTTCAGCTGAAAAGTTGAGGGACAGTGATCTGTCCCAGAGTTCAAAGCCATGACCAACAACAATAAAAGAGGTGGCTAAGTTTTCTGCATAGCAGTGTGTATGGTATGAAATGCCATGCTGGTCTATGAGACATTCCAGATATGTGAGAGGCTCAATGTTTTGTCTTCAGTGGGTCTGAGGTCGGTAGTGCCACCTTCTTGGGGGTGGGATGTGATCCTAATGGAATGAGTTCATGGTTCTGTTTTCAGGAACTGCTGAACCCTTGGGCTATCTGTGTGTGTGTGTGTGTGTGTGTGTGTGTGTGTGTGTGTGTGTGTGTGTGTCTGTCTGTCTGTCTGTCTGTCTGTTTGTATCTATGTCTGTGTTTGTTTGAAGGTACAAGAACTGGGCCTTGAACTCAAGGCCTAGGTGGTGTTCCTGACCTTTTGTGGTCAAAGCTAGTGCTCTGACACAGTAGTCACAGCTACCTCTGTGGCTATTTGGTAGTTCACTGTAGATAAGAGCTCTCAGACTTTCCTACAAGGGCTGACTTTTAAAAGTGATCCTCAGACCTCAGCTTCCTGAGTAACTAGGATGACAGACAGGAGCCACCTTTGCCGGCCGTGTGTGTGTGTTTGTGTGTGTGTGTGTGTGTGTGTGTGTGTGTGTGTGTGTGTTTGTATGTTTGTGTGTGAGTGAATGTGTGTGGAAGTGGGTTGTAACAAGGAGCACTGGGCCCTTTTGTAACTTCTAACCACTATCTTTGGGTGGTGTATGGGCTTTGTGGCTGAAGTCTGGGGGCCTGGAAGGGTGAGACGCTTGTATGGGACTCAACACCATTAAATTATAAGACCAAGGGATCTTTGTGCCCTGGAACTGTCTACTCACTTGGGCCTGGTGGTGGCAGAGAGAGCTTGGGAGGACCTGGGGGTGGGGCCCACAGGGGGTGGCTCCTCAGGGGGACAGAGAGTGTGACCAGCATTTAGTAAGGATGTGAGTCCTGTTAGTATGAAGCGTATTGGCGTCGGTCAGACTCTGGGTCTTCTGATCATGACGTCTGAGGGGGGAGCCTACCCTATTTTAAATCTTGACCTGTGATTTCCAGATCTCAGTCTCCTGAGTAGATAGGATTATAGGCATGAGCTTCTGGCACCAGGCCTCTGATTCTTTTTGGTATATTAGAGTTTGAACTCAAGGCCTAGGTTTTCTAGTCAGGTCTTCTACCATGGGAGCTAAATTTTTCTTTCTTGGTCATTTCGAAGATAGAGACTCAATATATGCTCAGGTTGGGCTGGATCACGGTTCTCCTGTGACAGGCATGGGCCACCATGCGTGGTCATCTGTAGTTGGGATGGTAGACATGTTGCGCCATGCTCAGTTCTTGACAATTCTGTGAGCATTTGAAGAGAAGATAGCTATAAAGGGCTCAGAAGGGGCCTGTTATTTATCGTGTAACAGGTATGGGATTATGAAACAAAACATGGCTGTCTTTCATCCTTACCTTATCCCCATGAGGAAAGGGATCCTTCACTGTGTTCAGTTTTGCAGCTGGGGAAAATGAGGCACGAAGAAGCTGGATGGCCTACTCATTTCCCCCAGCTCACAGGAAGCTCGGACTGACTTCTCTGCCATGCTCCCTAAGACTATGGGCGCTAATCAGTCCACTTCTTGTGGTAGGAAGTACACTTCTTGTCAGTCAAATCTGGGCCTGGGTGCTGTCCCCGAGCCCCTCAGATCAAAGCTAACGTTCTACCACTTGTACCACAGCACCACTCCTGGTTTTTTGGTGGTTCTTTAGAGATAAGAGTCTCAAAGATGTTCCTGCCTGTGCTGGCTATGAACCATGATCCTCATATCTCAGCCTCCTGTGTAGTTACCATTATAGGCCTGTGCCACCGGCACATGGCTTAAGTGTACTTTTGACTTTCTCTCTCTGTCTCTCTCTCTCTCTTTCTCTCCCTTTCTCTGTCTGTCTGTCTGTCTGTCTCTCTCTCTCACAGGAAATTGTTGAATGGGTGCTGCAGGAGGTGGCTTAGTGTCCCCATGTAGCTGGGACCCAAGATGGCCCTCTCATTCTGGAGGTGGGCTGTGGGTCAGGAGCTGTCTTGCTCAGGCTGTTGAACTAGCTCCCTGAAGTATGCCCCTCTGTGCCCAGGCTAGACCATGATGGTTATTCATCGTCAGTCCATCTGCTGAGTCCTTCTCCACTATTCGCTGCTAACCAAAGTGGATGAGGAGGCATCGCGTTTTCCAACTGCACAGCACGATCCCGGGCCTCTGATCCTCACCACCACATATTGGGCCAGACCCTGATGATAAGAAAATGAATTCACTCTATGTCTACTTTCACTTTGTGTCATTTTGGGGAGAGGGGGCAGAGTGCAGAGGAAAGACCCCAGGCCTGACACCTGCTGGGGGACATTTGTTCTTGTGACAGAGCCAAGTCATTGCTGTGCATAAGAAAGAAGCCGCTATCAGACTGACCCAGAAAAACGCTCAAAGGTAGGTAGGCTGTTGAAGTATCAAACCCGCCTATGTCTGCTTTCTCAAAACATGGAGGGTGTAGTGTGGGTGGCCTGGGACTGGCCCTAGGGGATAATAAATGGATGGTGGTGAACAGGTGCTGGTGGCTGAGGTCTGATGGTCGTGACTCAGAGCCAGCTCAGGCAGGAGAGTCTGTGATATTCTTATCTCCCATAAACCACCTCCCCCCACTAGAAAAAAAGACAGATGTGGTGCTGTGGCTCAAGTGGTAGAGCTTCAACCTTGAGTAAAAGAAGCTCAGGGATGACACCGAGGCCCTGAACCCAAGCCCTAGGACTCACAAAAAATAAAATAAATGAATAATGGGCACCTCTTATGTTACTACCAAAAAGGATGGATTCAGTCTCTTCTCTGGTACTTGTATCCAAAGGTAAGGGTCTTCCCTTGATGTTCCTCTAAACCTCTCCTTCTGTCTATTATCTCTCCCGGCTTGAGCTGCAGGATAGTATTTAGATCATCCCTCTTGATATGATCTTAAGTACCATCCCCTACCTTCCCTCCTTGGGATGGGGATCCTGGATTTACTCACCACTGGGAGAATGAGGCACTGCGGACATGGGGGTAAGTATCCCCGCAACTCATACTCTCACACACACTCACCTAGTCCAACTCAGAGTAGCCTTTTCCAAAAACACTTTTTCTCCCTGGATTAACTGACCTAGGAGAGGAACTTGATCCCCTGTAAATGACTATTTTAACTAGGGCTTGCAGTTGACACGAGATAAACAGAAGCTCAAAAGAAAGGCTCTGGTGCCTGTCACCTCTGGCTCAGGCTCATGCCTGACATCCTGGCTACTTGGGAGGCAGAGATCTGAGGATCAAAGTTCGAAGCCAGCCATAAGCTGGAAAGCCAGTGAGACTCTACTCTCCATGGAACCACCAAAAAGTTAGAAGTGGAGCTGTGGCTCAAGTGATAGAGCACCAGCATTGAGCACAAAAATTCAGAGACAGGTCCCAGACCCTCAGTTCAAGCCCACATAAAGAAATGGTCCCATGTGTTGCCCCCAGACTGCTTGAGCCTTGAGTGCTCTCTTCCAGAGTGTGATACAGCACCGGTCTCTGGGTAGTGTATCAGAGCCTTCAGAAATTGGGTGGTAAAAGCCAGACCTTCCCCCTTTGTGCTTTCTGAACACACACCAGCTGGTAGGTAGAGCTTGACAAGGCCAGCAGCCTGCAAAGCAGAGAAGATCCCTCTCTGCCAGGGTGATTGGAGCAGGCTTCTTAGAGGCAGCACTTGACAGGGGGTCTTGCTTAACAAAGAGGATCTAACAGGAAGAACAGAGAGCAAAGATGCTGTAGATAAAGGACAACATAGCTGAGCATGTTCATTTCCAGCCAGGGCTAGTGGTGACAAACTCAGTAAAGATGTGCAAGTCTGTCCCAAGACAGGCCCAAGGTGTCACAGAAGAACTGCTATCCAGGGTTGAGATTGTCTCTTAGCAGCAGTGAGCTCGCTAGCACACAAGAAACCTTGGGTTTGATTCCTAGGTCCCGCATACACAGAAAAAGCCGGAAGTGGCACCATGGCTCAGGTGGAAGAGCACTTGCCTAGAGCAAAAGTAGCTCTGGGACAGCGCCTGGGCCCCGAGGTCAAGCCCCAGCACTGTCAACATATAACAGCACTCCAATTGACCTGGGTGACAGGTGAATGACCATGCCCTGTAGCTCTTAGTAGATCCATCTATGCTTTGTATCTCCTTTGAAAGAGGGGATTTGGACACTCCTGCCTGGGCACTCCTGGACCTGGTTATCAGCAACTCTCCTATTGTCTTCCAACTGGATATGGAGTAGCTGGCCCCAGAAATCCTCAGGTACCAGTTGGTAGGGGCAGGAGGATACAGGGCAGCTCCAGATGTCTTAGTGGGTCTGATCTGCCCAGATGACTAGGCCATCCAGAGGAGGTGGATGGGAGCTTAGAGAGGGGTAGTGATGTGAAAGGAGCCCTTTAATGTCCATGGTCCTACCCAGATTTCAAGCCTCACTTTGCTGTCCCTGAGAGAGGTTAAAGAGTGTAGGTGGTACTGTCTAGAGGAGGACTAGGTGGAAATTCTAAAGAATGAGGGACCATAAGCCCTGTGCTGGTGACTCATGCCTGTCATCCTGGCTATTGGGAGGCTGCGATCCAGAGGATTTTATTTCCCAACCGAGGCAGGAAAGTCCCATGAGAGTCTCATCTCCAACCTCCAACTGAAAGTGAGCCATGGCTCAAGTAGTAGAGCACTGGCCTTGAGCAAAAATCATCATCAGGGAAAGTACTCTGTGTAAGAAGGTGGCTGAATCTGGGCGATGCCAGTGGCTCACAACTATAATCTTAGCTACTCAGGAAGCTGAGATCTGAGGATCACAGTTCAAAGTTAGCTTGGGCAAGAAAGTCTGTGAGACTATCTTCAGTGAACCACCAGAAAACCGGAAGTGGTGCTCTGGCTCCAGTGTTAGAGCGCACATCTTCAGCTGAAGAGCTGAGGGACTGTGTGCAGGCCCAAAGTTCAAACCCTATGACCCACAACCAAAAATAAGGTGGCTGAGTTTTCTTCATAGCGTTGTGTACAGTAGGAAATGCTATGCTGTGTTAGGAGCCATTCCAGATGTGTGAGAAGCTCTGAGTTTTGTCTACACTTGGTCTGAGGACAATAGTGCCATCTTCTCGGGGGTTGGGATATTCATGTGCTCAGGGCCTTGGGCTACCCGTTTGTTTGTTTGTTTGTTTGTTTTTATTGTGTGTGTGTGTGTGTGTGTGTGTATGTATTTTTCCCTCATCTTTCTCTGTCCACTTCCTGAGTGCCTGTCTGCCTATTCCTGAATTTGTATGGTGCCTCTCCTCCATGGCATCCTTGTCTTTAGCCCCCTATCAGGATCTATAATGAGTTCTAAATTTCCAGAGACCTGAATATTCCAGCTTTTCTTTGGGGCCCAAGATCGACTGTCCATATCTTTGTCCGCTTCCAAAGGATTCTGGGTCAGCAGGGCCAGCTAGCATATGTTCTCCCCTGCCTCTGGGGGGCGGGACAGAGTCAGTTGTCATGCGATGTGTTGTCCTTTTCTTCAGCTGGGCCTCTGGCTGCACATCCTACTCCCAGCAGGCTTGCAGTGGAGTGGAGGAAGGGTGGTTAACAGTCACTGGCCAACTCGAGCTTGAGGGCTGACTGAAGGCTGACCCAGCAAGGATGATCAGGGGCTACATGGGAGGTGAGGCCAAGGTGGCTTGGAAATATTGGTCGATATCTTGTCACAGGCAAGTCTATCTTCTGGCCCTAGCAGGACCTCTCAGGTCCTTCTAGATAATTCTTGATGTCCAGAATACAGAGTCACAGATTTTGATCTCTAGGGCCAGGGAACTGGGGGATGAGAGACTGGTTTGGCTAGTACCTCAATGTTCTGGGGCATTATCCTTGACCTGGCTATGTACCCCTTGTGTAAGTTCACTTCTTAACCCAGTGCTGGCCATGCACTGGCCACTTGTGCTGTGGAAGTGACAGGAGCGGAAGTGAGATCTAGAATGACCAAAATCTGGATTTATGGCCTGGTTGGGGGGCAGGGTGTCTTTAAAAAATCTTTGAGCTGGAACTCAGACCTTGGCACTGTCCCTGAGCTTCCTTTGTTCAAGGCTAACACTCTAACACTTGAACCACAGCTCACCTTTCATCTTTTTTAGTAGTTTAATAGACAGAAGTGTCTCACATATTTTCCTGCTTGGATTGGCTTCAAGTTGCCACCCTAAGAGCTCAGCCATTTAAGTATCTAGGATTGCTGGTATGAGCCACTGGTACCTGCTAAGGATGTGTGTGTGTGTGTGTGTGTGTGTGTGTGTGTGTGTGTGTGTGTGTGTTTACCAGGGCTTGAATTCAGAGTCTTGGTGGTATGCTTTAGCTTGTTTGCACACGGTTGGTGCTGTACTACATGAACAGTAGTACAGCAGTACAACAGTAGCTCTCCTACCCATCTTTTTGGTGATTCATTGGAGAAAAGAGTCTGCCCAGGCTAGCTTTGAATCTTGATTGATCCTCAGGCCTCAGCCTTGAGTAGCTAGGATTATAGGCATGAGCCAATGGCACCCAGCTGCAAGGCTGTGTTTTCATAATCTCTTCTGTTCTAACAGCTGTCTTCTTGCCCTGGCCTAGATCTCTGACTTCCACATCAACTCCCAGCAGCCCCTGACTGTGTGAAGAACGTAAAGCTCAAACTTGATCCCATTTTTTTTCCCTCAGGGTAGGAGGTTATGTTTCATCTTAAGTCAGGGTTAGGAGGGGAAGCTGTAGATGGGTGCTCAGCTGGAGAGAGGTAGTCTGTTTTAGCCAAGAAAGAAACTGTGGCCAGATGGTAATAACTCATGCTCTCATATTCCTAGCTCCTCAGGAGTCTGAGATATGAGGATTGCCATACAGAGGCAGCCTAGCTAGAAAAATCTGTGAGACTCTCTTCTGCAACTAACCACCCGAAAGCTGGAAGAAAAGCTGTGGCTTAACTGGTAGAGTGCTAGCCCTGAATAAAAAAAGTGAGGGACAGAGCCCAGGTCCTGAGATCAAGCCCTAGTCCCAAAATGCTTATGCACACACTCACAGATACACACACACACACACACACACACACACACACACACACACACACACACACACACAAACACACACAAACACACAGAAAGGTGGTTATGATGAGCTGAAGTAGAACTGGGGGCAGTCCTGAGGCATAGTCACAGTAAACTCTAGAGCTACATCCATGTATGGGGCCACAGGACCATGGGAAGGACACTATGGATGCTTGTCTGTAGTCGGCCCATGATTGCAGACCTTCATCTGCCCCCGAGCACTGGTGTGGAAAGCAGGCCTCTGAGTCCCTGGGACTCCAGGGACAGTGACTGCTACAAGCACCAACCAGCCGGCTGTGAATTCCTGAGACTACAATTCTTTCATGAGCCCAACTCAACACCTGCCCAAGGTGTGCCTTACAAATTCATACTCATATGCGTGGGCATTACCTGGTGTGATATCTTGCAGCTTCTGCCCCTCCTGGCCCAGAACCATGGTCTAAGATGTCAATTTACTGGTCAGATCCACATTACACCCATGACAGATGCGATTCTGATTATCTCTATGCCCCAAGGCTCAACCCTTCTCTGGTACTGTAGCTTGCTCTATAGGTAATGGCCTCCAAACAGGCTGCTCTCAAGACTTGTAGGACACCTAGACATTGGGAGACCCTCAGTGGCCCACTGGAAAGTACTCTACCTAGAGCAACAGAGGGAGGTCCAAGCAGGCCAGGTGTTAGTCATGGGGCTTGAACTCTGGGCCTGGGCACTGTCCCCAAGCTCTTCAGATTACCACTTGAGCTAAAGAGCCATTTCCGGTTTTCTGGAGGTTCCTTAGAGATCAGAGTCTCCCGATTCCTGCTTGGGCTGGCTTTGAACCGTGGTCCTTACATCTCAGCCTCCTGAGGAGCTAGGATGACAGGTGTGAGCCATTGGTGCCTGGCTGATCTGGCCTTTAACCACAATAGACTAGGAACTCCTGAAAGATTTTCTTTATTGTATCTGTGCCAGTACTGGGTTTTAACTCAGGGTCTGGGCCCTGGTCTCTTAACATTTTCCCTCAAGGTTAGCACTCTACCACTTGAGCCACAGCTCCATTTCAGGCTTTTGGTAGTTAATTAGCAAGAAGAGTCTCACTAACTTTCTTCCCCTGAGCTGGCTTGACCCACGATCTCTATCTCAGTCTCCTGAGTAGCTAGGATTACAGGGGTTGAGCCACTGGTGGTATTGGGCTAGAAACTTTTCTTAAGCAAGCTTTCTTCCCTGTGTTTGCCTTGACTCCTCCACACAAAGGAGGTCTGAGGGTCAAGAGCTGTGAAAAATAAGCTTCCAGTCATAGGAAATGGCTGGGGTACGTGGTAAAAAGCAAGCTAATCTTCCCCCTGGGCCCCATTCTGGGACCAGACCGTGCACCCTACCTGTGACTCAAGTACAAACCTTGACCCAACCTTGAATGTCCTCCCAGACTTGTCTGAAGCCACAGAATCTTCATCCTACCCACACAATCTGCTCTCCACCACACCTCAGGACCTTTGCCCATGGTTGGACCCTCTGCCTGAGACCCTCTGTCCTGAATCCACATCTTAGAACTCCTGTGGAATTTTGGCACTGGTTATATCACCTCGTGGAGCAAGTCTTTCCTTCCCTTCTCCCTCTTTTTTTTAAATATTGAGTTTCTAGAGATGGAACTTTTGCAGGCTGATTGGCAAATGCTCTATCTTGGTGTGTGTGTGTGTGCGTGTGTGTGTGTGTGTGTGTGTGTGTGTGTGTGTGTGCATGTGCGTGTGCGTGCCAGTCCTGGGGTTTGAATTCATGGCCTGCATGCTATCCTATCCCTGAGCTTTTGTGCTCAATGCTAACACTCTACTAGTTGGGACACAGCTCTACTTCTGGCTTTTTGGATGTTTAATTGCAGAAAAGTGTCTCATATAGACTTTCCTGCTTGCAATTGGGATCCTCAGATCTCAGCCTCCTGAGTAGGTTACAGGGGGAGCCACCAGCACCTGCCGTCTACCTTACCTCTCACCTATAACCTTGGTCTTCTTCTGAGTCCCAGAAGAATATGTCTCATCAGGGTCACTTTTTTTTCTAGTCTTTGGGCTTGAACTCAGGTTACGGGCATGTTTCTGAGCTTCTTTTGCTCAAGGCTAGCACTCTATCACTTAAACCACCGTGCCACTTTTGGCTTTTTCTGTTTGTGTTCTACTGAGCAATCAAACTCAGGGCTTAGTGCGTGCTAGGCAAGCACGCTACCACTAAGCCACATTCACAGACCAAGTCTCACGTATAACAGGAATTATGAGGGTGAGATTGATTGGCATACCCCTTTCAGCATAGATATTGCTGACTATTTCATATCTTTGCCAAGATTTGGGACTAGCCTGTGACTCAGCAATGAGGAATGATAAATGAGTGATAGTCACCATGCCCCAGAGGTCTAGTCTCACATTCTACAGAGGGATAGAGAATATGGAGCCAGAAACTTTGACAACTCCTACAGTATAGGTACTGTGGTCTCCCTAGAGGCAGTGGCTGGCTGCTAGGTGTCCCATCAGGCTTCAGTTAGTAATGGCAGAAAAAGGATGCTATGTTTAAGCTGTTGGCTAAGACTTAGTACAATTCAAGGCTTGTCCCAGCTTGCCCAGGTTAGAGGGATGGGAATGGGCAACCTGCTGAATGCCCATCATCCATCCATCATCCATCCACACACAGAGACATGGAGTTATTGCCTCTTTTTTTTGGGGGGGGGACAGTTCCAGGTTTGTACTATGAGCCTAGACCCTGTCCCTGAGCTCCTTTGCTCAAAGGTAGTGCTGAGCCTTTGAGCCACAGCCCAATTCATGTTTGGTTTTTCCTGTGATCTCTTAGAAATAAGAATGTCTTGGATTTTTCTGTCCCGGTTGAATTCAAATTGGCATTCTCTATATCTCAGCCTCCTGACGAGTTAGGATTACAGGCAGGAGACCCTGGCTCCTGGTTTTCTTTTCTTCTTGTTCTTTTTTGTAATCATATCATTCTGAAATCTTCATGCTGTCATTCCAATGGTTTGCATTATAAGTAAACTACCAAAGCCTGGAGTTCGAATGCCAAGACTGCCACCCACAAATTGAAGATGATCCTGACAAACTCATTCTTATTCATGTGAATGCTAATGGAATGTTATAAAAGTAATAATTACATTTGCAATTAATTCATGATTCTATTTTAGAATGCCACATAAAAATTGTTAGATTTATGTCTTCCATTGTAGCACCATGGTATGATTTCGCTAATGGAAGGATATTGACTAATTTTTAATTAATGCTTTTATAAGTATTCAAAAGTGATACTTCATTAAATGGAGGCATAATTTGATAACTAATAATTGGTTATTATATATATATAATTTAATATCCTCACATTCCCTCTCTCTCTGCATTTATATATATCTACACGTCTATCTATTCTATCTGTCTATCTATCTATCTACCTATTTATCTATCTATATTGTGTACTCCAGTGGCTTGATCACAGGTCCTCAGAACTTTCTGGCAGCTCAGTTTGCTAGAGGCTGGTGTGCTAAGACTGTGACCCCATTTATGGATTGGCCATTGTATGCCATAAGTTGAAATCCCAGCATGTCCAAAAATTTATTTGTGGAGTAAGAAGCCAATTTTGACACATTTTTTTCCTTTTCTATGAAAGTCCTGGGTTTCGGTATGATGTATAATCCACATGCAAATATATCCTATGTGATATGATGTAATAAAAGAACTGTTATATGTGTAATAATACTAAATAAATAAGGGTAATAAACATCATATGCACTAAACTCATGTATGTAAATAGATCTCATATATTAATATTACTTTTTCCAGTGCTGGGGCTTCATTTCAGGCCCTGGGAACTGGTCTGAATTTCTTGTCTTCAAGGATGGTGAGCCTTTCCCCTTCATCCACAATGCCACAAAATTATCCAGACCCTGAGTTCAAATACAAGGCCTTCCAGAAAAATAGTGTAAATTCCAACCCAGGGCATTATTATTATTATTATTATTATTATTATTATTATTATTATTATTAGCCGAGCACAGGGCTTGCTCTCAAGTCTTGGCACCTCTGCCACAGCCAACCTTTGGATCCTAGGAGAGTTCAAATCTTGGGGCTGGCAAAAAAAAAAAGGAGAAGCATAAAACTTAGAAGTTCAAGAAGATGGTTTTATTTTTTTTCCTTTGTATTGTGACCATCCTGGATGTAAATGACAAGGCAAAGAAAGAGTACATGACCTTGCATTGCTGAGGTTTGGCGGACTATTAAGGAAACCATAGCCGAAACTGGCAACTTAGGTGTGGAGGTTGAATCCTGGGATTGCCAATAATGAATGTCACAGATTCTAAGAAACCCATTCTCAAGTACATCCATACAAATGGAATGTTATAAAAGTAACAACTATATAAGTAGTTAGTGTTTGATTATATTATAAAATTATACACAACATTTATACTACTATGACTAATTTTCAATTAATATTTTATTATGTATGCAATCATGATACTTAAAAAGGGAAGGCATAATTTAATTGCCAATAATTGGTAGTAATATCATATATGCATTTTCATAGTATACAGACATCTCTCTCTTGTTTCATGCATCTACATCTCTCTGTCTATCTATCTATCTATCTATCTATCTATCTATCTATCTATCTATCTATCTATCTATCTATCTATCTATCCATCTATCTATCTATCTATCTACAAATCTACACATTTATCTGTTTATTCACTTGTCACTACTGGGGCTCAGTATTAGAGTGCTCACCTAATACGTATAAAGCCCTGGGTTCGATTCCTCACTGCCACATGCACAGAAAAATCCAGAAGTCATGCTGTTGCTCAATCAGCTGAGCACGAGCTTTGAGCATAAAAGCTTGGGGACTGTGTTACTCAAGACCCAGGAATGGCACCAAAAAAAGAATGTTCTGACTGCAACTATATAAGGATAGGACTGCAAATACTTCATCACAGAGCAAGCCAGGAGTCTGGTGCTGACAGCTTCCATCTAACCTGACTTAGCCAGAGGTAAACTGCTGCAACTCAGCACCACAAAACCAGATGCTGCTGGATCACTCACCCCATCATCCAAGATCCTTGGGAACTGAAATCTGACACAGGTGGGTTAAAAAACCCAGTGCTGGCAGGAAATCTGTGAAACTCTGGGCTGTGGCTCAAAGTGGTAAAGCTCTAGCCATGAGCAAAAGATCTTATGACAGCATCCCTAATCTTTCAGTGCAATCCCCATGGCTGACTCTACCTACCCAATAAAACCCACCCCTCTAAATCATTAGATGTGAACTTTGTGTGGTTTGTGATGTGTTTCTGAAAGAATGGTGATACTGATGAAAGCACCCTAATTCTAATGACAGTATGTGGGATATAGCTATGTGATGAGTGCTTCATGAGGTGTTGTGTGCTAAGTCCTTCACGGGGTACATTTTTTCATCTGGTCCTTGTAAGAGCTTCACAAGTCAGATGATTGTGCAGATGAGAAACTTGAGGCTCAGATATCCCCATGACAGGGCCAAAAAGATGTATGTACCTAACTCTAGTGAGTTTTCTCCTGCAGACAATTGTTTTGGTTTATTTTTCTCAGTCATGGACCTTGAACTAAGGGCCTAGCCACTGACCCTTCCCTGTTGGACTCATGACTAGCATCCTATAATGTGGAGCCAAGGACCCCCTTGCAGCAGAGCATTACAGTCTAGGTGTCTGTAGCTGAGGTGTGTCATCCTGCCTAGTCAGCAAGCTGAGATGTAACAATCTCGGTTCTAAATTATCCCAGACACAAAAGTTCCCATGAGACTATTATCTCCTATTCACTACATAGAAACTTGAAGTGGAAGATGGGCTCCGTCGACTCACGCCTGTCTTCCTAGCTACTCAGGAGCCTGAGAGCTGAGGATCACAGCCCGAAGCCAGGCTAGGCAGCAAAATCCTTGAGAGGCTTCTTTCCAGTGACCTACCAAAAATCTGCAGGTATGCTGTAGCTCAAGTGGTAGAGTGCTTGGCTTTAGATGAAGAGTTCAAGGACAGCACCCAGGACTAGACTTCAACTCCTCCAATTTCCAAGAAAAGAAAGAAAGAAACCTGAAGTGGAGTGCTGGGAATGTGTCTGAGGGGTAGAGTGCTTTGCATGTATGAATCCCTGGGTTTGATTCCTTAGTACCACATCACTAGAAAAAAGCATGAAGTGGCTGTGTGGCTCAAGTGGTAGAGTGCTATCTTTGTACAGGAGAAACTCAGATACAGTGCTCAGGTCCTGAGTTCAAGCTCCAGGACAAGTGTATGCACACACACACACACACATACACACACACACACACACACACACACACACACACACACACACACACACACCACAGACACCAGAAGTGAAGCTGTGACACCAAATGGTAAAGCACTGAGCTTCTCTTCTGATCTCATGGTCAGCACGAAGGCCCTTTGTTCAACCCCAAACCTAGCCACCCAGGACCCAACTAGGAGAGGTCAAAGGTTTCTAAACCAGATGAGCTTCACCAGCCCTAAATGACAGGAAGCATTGTGATATTACACATGTGCTTAGATTTAGCAAACTTCCAGAAACCTAGGAAGGCACCATTGCCAATATTGAATCATTGTATTAGGTTCAGCTCCCTTGTTGTCTGCCAGAAGGACCATTGAATTAATTGTAGCAGTTTATTTCAACACTGGAACATTGTCTAAAATAGACAGGATGAGTGCAGAGAACTTGGCCTGCCACAGAATGTGGCACAAATGAAGGCTCTCTGTCCAAACAGAGCACTGGGGAGAGAGATAGCTTGGGGTACAAAGAGGTCTTTTTTCTCTTGGTCTTCAGAGCTTGCCCAACTCATCCTCACTAATTGCCCCAGATGAATTGATTGTTACACAACTGTACAGGAATAAAGCTTTTTGTGTGCCTGTTCCAACAATGAGGCAGAGTTCCTCCAGCAGCTTGGGGTGCGGAGAAAACCTCAGGCTATTCTGGAAACAGTGAGGGGAGCCCCGGAACATGCACTGTCTTGAAAACACTGTCTGTGATATGAAATCATTCTATTCAAAGCAAATTTCCTATCTGAGTGCCTTTCATCATAGGGACTCTGGACCTTCACTGATAGAAATGCATGCATACATACATGGGGAGACCTGGAGTTACTTGTTTTTTGTTTGTTTGTTTGGCATGTCTGGGGGTTGTATCATGAGCCCAGGCACTGTCCTTGAGCTTCTTTTGCTCAAGGGTACCACTCCTTCCTTGAGCCACAGCCCCATTCATGGCGAATTTTTATTCCTGTGATCCCTCAGAAATAAGAGTGCTGTGGACTTTCCTTTCCCAGCTGAATTCAAACAGGCATTCTCTACCTCTCAGACTCCTGAAGAGCTAGGATTATAGGCAGGAGCCTCTGACACCTGACTTTCTTTTCTTCTTGTTCTTTTTATTCAATGTGACAAACTGAAATCTTCACAGTGTCATTCTAATGGTTTGCATTTCAAAGTAAACTACAGAGGCCTAGAGTTGAATACCAGGACTGCCACCTACAAATGGAAGGAGATCTGGAGAAAATCTTTCCTATTCATGTGAATGCTTATTGGAATGTAATAAAAGTAACAATTAACTTTGCAGCTGGTTCATGATTTTCTTATAGAATGCCACAAAAAATGTGGTGGATTATGTCTTCCATTCTAGCATCATGGTATGATTCTCCCAATTAAAGAATACTGACTACTTTTACATTAATGCTTTAACAAGTATTCAACCATGATACTTCATTAAATGGAGGCATAATTTAATAATAATTCATAATATATATAATTTAATATCCTCACATTCTCTCTCATATATATTGCAAACTATACATCTATCTATCTAACTATGTCTATATCTATCAATCATTACTATGGCTTGTTCCCAGGTCCTCAGAACTGGCTGGCAGCTCAGTTTGCCAAAGCCTTTTGTTCTACAACTGACCCTTTCATGAATTGGGCATTGTGGCCTGTGAATTCAAATCCCAGCATGGCCAAAATTTTATATGTAAAGCCGGGCACTGGTGGCTCACGCCTGTAATCCTAGCTACTCAGGAGGCTGAGATCTGAGGATCACGGTTCAAAGCCAGCCCGGGCAGGAGAGACTGTGAGACTCCTATCTCCAATAAACCAACAGAAAACCGGAAGTGGTGCTGTAGCTCAAGTGGTAGAGCGCTTGCCTTGAGCTGAAGAGCTGAGGGACAGCGCCCAGGCCCAGAGTTAGAAGCCAATTTTGAGACATTTTTTTCCTTCTCTGTGAAAGTCCTGGGTCTCAGTAAGATGTATAATCTATATGCAAATAGATCCATGTGATAAGATGTAATAAATGAAATAGATGCTATATATGAAATAGTACTAAATAAAATTAAAGAATATAAGGGTAATAAATGTCATAAGGATTAAACCCATGTATGTAAATAAATCTCATATACAGTGCTGGAGCTTGAATTTGGGCCCTAGGAACTTGGCTGAAAATCTTTTCTTCAATGATGGTGAGCTTCTTCTCCCTCACAGTGACACAGAGTTACCCAGACCCTGAGTTCAAATCCCAGGCCTGTCAGAAAAATGGTGCAATTTCCAAGCCAGGGCCTTAATTTTATTTTGGCAATGCCTGGGGATTGACCTCAGCTCATGGCAACTCTGTCTCAGCTTCGATCTTCCTAGGCTGGAGTGCAGCCTCAGGACCCACAGCCCATCCTGAGAACCTAGGACCCAAGTTCAAACCTTGGGACTGGCAAAAAAAAAAAAAGGAGAAGTGCTGGGAAGGTGGCTCAGTGATAGACGGCTTGTCTTGCATACATAAGGCCCTGGATTTGATTCCTCAGCCCCACATAAGCAGAAAAAAAGGGAAGTAGAGTTGAGGGACAGCATCCAGACCCATAGTTCTGGCTGCAAAACTGAAAAAAAAAAAGAAAAAAGAGAGGGAAAAAAAGGAGAAGGATAAAACTGGGAAGTCCCAGAAGGCAGTTTTACTTTGTTTTGTCCTTTGCATTGCAACCATCCTGGTTCTAAATGACAGGGCCAGGAAAGTGTACATTACCTTGGACTGCTAAAGTTTAGTGGGCTATCAGGGAAGGCACAGCCAAAATCAGCAACCTAGGCCCAGTGTGCGAATCCCAGGACTGGCACCTATGAATGGCAGTAGATTCTAAGAAACGCATTCTGATATATATCCATACGAATGGAATGTTGCAAAGTAACAATTAAATTAGTAGTGTATGATTATATTATAAAATTATACACAATAATTATAGTACATTGACTAATTTTCAATTAATATTTTGTTATACATTCAACCATAATACTTAAGAAAAGGAAGGAATAATTTATTGATAATTGGTAGTAATATAGTATATATAATTAACTAATATACAAACATTTCTGTCTTGTTTTATACATATATATATATATATACTTCTATATGTATATATGTGTGTGTGTTTGTGTGTGTGTGTGTGTGTGTGTGTGTGTGTAACAATCTACATATCTATTTCTACACTTGTCATTCCTGAGGCTCAGTGGTAGAGTGCTCGCCTAGTATGTATGAAGCCCTGGGTTCGATTCCACACTATCACATTCACAGAATATGCTGGAAGTACTGCTGTCACTCAAGCAGTGGTGCACTGGTGTTGAGCATGAAAGCTTAAGGACTGTGTCTAGGCCTTTATTCAAGCCCCAGGACTGACACCAAAAAAAAATTAGAATGTTCTGACTGCAAGTGTAGAAGGGCAGGATTTCAAATATCTCATCACAGAGCAAGGTAGGGGTCTGAAGCTGATGGCTGCCATCTAACCTGACTTAGCCAGAGGTCAACCATGGAACCAGATGCTGCTGGCTCACCCCTTGCTGCTCGGAAGATGAGATCAGACACTGGTGGGTTGAAAACAGCCCTGGCAGGAAGTCTGGGAGACTCTGAGCTGTGCCTCAAGGTGGTAGAGCTCCAGCCTTGGGGAAAATAGCTTAGGACAGTACCTCCAACCTATGAGTGCAATCCCCGAGGCTGATGACCCTCCCCACAAAAACCTACCCCTCTAAACCGTTAGATATAAACTTGTGTGGTTTGTGACGTGTATCTGAAAGAGTGGTGATACTGATTAAAGCACCCTAAATCTAATGACAATTTATGCAATACAGCTATATGATGAGTCCTTCCTGGGGTGCTGGGTGCTGTGTCCTTCACGTGGTGCTGGGTCATTCATAGGGTACTGTGTCCTGAGTCCTTCACAGGGTGCTATGTGCTGAGTCCTTCATGAGTTGTTTACTTTCATCTGGTCCTTATAAGAGCTACACAAGTAAGATGATTGTGCAGATGATAAAGTTGAGGCTCAGATATGTCCCCAAGACAGGGCCAAATTTATGTATATACTGAGCTCTAGTGACTTGTCTCCTGCAGACAATTGTTTTGGTTTAGTTTTCTCCATTATGAACTTTGAACTCAGAGCCTAGGTACTGAATTTCTACTTGGGCTCATGACTAACGTTCTACAATGCAGAGCCAAGAACCCCCTTGAAGAAAATTGTCATGGCTTAGGTGTATTTAGCTGAGGTCTATCATCCTGCTTGCTCAGGAAGTAGAAGATCTCAGTTCAAAGCTATCTCAGATCATGGTCCAAAGCCAGCCTGGGCAGGAAATTCCTTGAGATGGTTATCTCCAATAAACCACCAGAAAGCCTTAAGGGGCACTGTAGCTCGGGTGGAAGAGCACTAGACTTAAGCTGAAGAGATCAGGGATAGCACCCAGACCCAGATTTCAACTCCTCCAACTTACAAGAAAAGAAAGAAAGAAATCTGAAGTGGAGTGCTGGCAATTTTTCTTAGGGGTAGACTGCTTTGTATGTGTGAAACCCTGGATTTGAATCCTCAGTACCACATCCATAGAAAAGTTCCACGTCTCTGAAGTGGCACTGTGGCTCAAGTGGTAGAGTGCTGTCTTTGTACAGGAGAAACTGAGGTACAGTGATAAGGTCCTAAGTTCAAGCACCGTTGCCAAAAATGAATAATTTCATTAGGTTCAGCTCCTTAATTGTCTGCCAGAAGGACCCTTGAATTAATGGTAGTAGTTTGTTTCAAAACAGAAACATAGTCTTACAAAGACAGGATGAGTGTAGGGAACTTGGCCTGCCATGGGAGGTGGCACAAATGAAGGCTTCCTGTCAAAAGAGAGCACTGGGGAGAGAGATAGCTTGGCGTACAAAGAGGCCTTTTTCTCCTGATCTTCAGAGCCTGCCCACACTCACCCTCACTAAATGACCTAGATGAATTATTTGTTACACAGCTCTATAGGAATGAGGCTTCTTGTCTGCCTGTTCTACAAATGAGGCAGACTTCCTCCAGCAGCCTGGGGTATGAAGAACCCTCATGCTACCCTGGGAACAGTGAGGGTAACCCCAGAACATGCACTGTCTTGAAAGCACTCTCTGTGCTATGAAATCATTCTATTCAAAGCAAATTTCCTAGCTGGGTGCCTTTCTTCATAAAAACTCTGGATGTTCACTGATACAAATACATGCATACATACACAGACACAGGGAATTAATGGCTCTTTTTTTGTGGCAGGTTCTGAGGCTTGAACTGTGAGCTTAGACATTTTCCCTGAGCTCCATTTGCTCAACTAACCATTTTATTGTGTCTTAAACCATGATTACCATAGGCTGGGGTACAGCTTTTACACTCACAAAGGATCCAGGGATCCTAGGACCCAAGCTCAACTCCCAGCACTGGCAAAAGTACATCAAACCAACAAAAATGGAGGAGGAGAAAAACAGGGTTTTACACAACAGTTTTACCTTTGTTTCCTTAGTACTGTGATCCTCGTGGGTCTCAATGACTCAGCTTGAAAATTTACGTGAGCTTGCATGGATGAAGGCTGGGGGCTGTCAGTGAAGTATGAGTCCAACCCAGATACCTAGGCCCTGGGTTCGATCCTAATACTGCCACTTATACACGGCTGAAGATCCTAGGAAACTCGTTCCTATGTATAGGAACACTAATAGAATGTTTGAAATGTACTAACTGAATTACTAATTAGATAGTTATTCCAGTATAAGATTGTATGCAATAAATATAGGTCATTGATTAATTCTTTATTAAGTGTTCTACCGTGATTAATTAATGGAGGCACAATTTTAGACCAAATAAATGGTATTAATGGAATATATAAAAATAAGCTATAGACATCACTCTTTATACAGGGTTACACACTAGAATCTACATAAAAGTCTCTCTGTCTCTCTCTATATATTTATAGATGTATATACATATGTAAATACACACACATGTACACACACACACACACACACACACACACACACACACACACACTGCAATCTGAACATCTATCTGTTTATATATTGGCTATTCCTAGGGCTTGATCTCAGGTCCTCAAATTTGCCTGCCAACTTCACTTGCATCAGACTGGTGTGCTAACATTTAACCATTCATGAAATGGACCTGCTAGGCCCTGAGTTCAAGTCACAGAACTGCCAAAAACTTAATCCTGTTGGAAAAGCCAATTGTCACACTTGTTTCCTTATCCATGAAAGCCCTGGGTCTCAGGATGATGTAGAATTCATATGCAAATATATGTCTTATGTAAAAAGCTGCAAAAAATGGTATATGTGTAATCATACTCACAAAAATACATAAGAAATAAAACACAGGTGCGGAGCGGAGTGTGGATCCGTATTTTTCACAGATAAGGTCTCCTGCATTTGCTTTTTGCCTGGGCTGAACTTGAATTGTGATCCTCTTACCTATGCTTCTTCCATGGCTGAAGTTACAGGTGTGCGCCAACATTCCCCCTCCCTTCCCTTGCTTTTTATCTTTGGGAGGAATACAAGTTAAACAATCTAGAGATGAAGTCGAGTTCCGGGAAGATGGCGGAGGAGAAGCTGGAATCTGAACAAGCTCTTGCATAGAAAACAGTTTCAGAGTTCCAGTGAACAGTCCCAAGCCAGAGAATCACACCAAGTGTGCCATCACAGGACAGGGAGTTAGTCAAGAGAGGGGAAGCCAAGCAGACACATCTGAGCAGCTGCCGCTGCGGCGGCAGGGTCGCAGCGGCGACCACCGCCGCGGAGGCATACCTGAGACGCAGTCCGGGACGAAGGAGCCAGACGCAGCGGACGAGCGGATTCTACTCAACACCAGCAAGAACCGACAAGGAGCAGACAACTTCATCCTGCACTTTGCAGACCAGAGACGACCCGGGATCCAAGACTCCGCGTGAGTAGAAGCCCCACTTCCTCACTCCTTCTCAGGGAGCAGAGGAGGGAAGGCCACCCCTCCCCCCACAGCACCGGTGATCTCCATCTTGGATACCGACAAAGCTCGGAGGAGCGGCTAGCTCCAGCTCAGGCCTTGGAATAAAACTAGTCATTTAGCAGGTCACAAGAACTTAATGGCGAAGTGACCTCACAGACTCAGTTCCATCCAGGGAAAAGTCACCCAGCTCAGGCGCCAGCCATTGGAGTGGCTCTCCTCACCGGGTAACCAGAGCCAGAGGCTGCCCCGCCCTCTAGCAGCCACCACAATCAATTGAAAAACAGAAACCCTGAGAATGGCTCCAGGCTGGGTGCTGTGAGTTTTTTCTTCACAAAATAGCCCCAGGGAAAAGCTACTGTTCGTTGAAAGGCCTCAACTCTACCCAGAACCTAGCCTCATCACTGCATCCCCCTCTTTTGTGATTCTCAAAGCAGGTCACCCTCCCAGTAAACTAACCTGGGAGGGGGATCTCAAAATCTTGGGTAAAGCAGAGCATTTTTCTGCTTGTTCCAACAAACTGACTTAAGAAACCAATCAAGCCACAGGACCTCAAGCTGACCAGAGACTCCAACCAGACTCTGGTTACAGACAAAAGGGAGATACAGGACTCTTCCCACCCCTCCCAAAAAAAAAAAAAAAATCAAAGAACTTTTTTTTTCTTCTTCTTCTTTTCTTTTTTTTTCTTTTTCTTATTTTGTTTTTTTTTTCATTTTTTGTTAGCTTATATATATATAAATTTTTTTTTTGCTTTTCTAAAACTTTTATTAATCTTTAATTTTTGCCTCTTCTGAAAAAATAATTGTTTTCCATTAACTTTTTTTTTTTCTCCTCTTATAATTTTTATTTTAGGAATACGTGAATGTGTGTTTTCTTTTCTTTTCTTGTCTTCTTGCTCTTTTTCTTTCATTCTTAATTATCTTTTTGTTTTTTTTTCTAGCTCTACTGAACTTCTGATCTTTTCTTCTCACTTTCCTATCCTTTCCATCTTTTCCTCTTTGTTCATCTTTATGTGACTTAACTCTTGTCCTGCACATCCTCAGATAAACCCGTAGTTAACCAGTAGACCCTATCCCCCATTGTGTACACACTTAATCCACAAACTTATTACTCAATTCAAAACCTCCGACACTTAAATTCATTAATAGCAGTACTACCTCTTTATACCTATATAATATTTTAAGCATTTTTTTAAAGTTTTTCTCATCTCCTCTATGTCCCTCCCTTTCTCTCAACATATTCATATTCCTCTATAAATAGATGGTCTTTTAATCTCTAAAATAACATTAATTTTTACGTTTCTATTTTATTTTCTGGTCCTTTTCATTCCCCTTTCCCTTTCTTCTTTTTCTCTCTCTCTCTACTTACATCCTACCCAACCTATTTCCTGCATTGTGATTAGGACATAGTTAACTCTCCCTGTGCCTCCCCACACCAATCTATTCCTATTTTTTACCCACATCTCTCCCTAACCCTAATAATTTCTGGTTTTCCAAATTCTTCTCTGCGGTTCGAAGTCCTTTAACATATAGTTGTTTGATATCGAATAGATGTATCTGTTGAACTAGATTGTATCTGTAGACTATTGACTGTACAAATGCAAACTTTGGTTGATGGTTGCCTTAAGATAGTGTTCTAGCACAAAACTGGTGCTATCTTCATCTCAAATGGGCAGAGTAAGCCGGAAAAACACAAGAAAAATGGCAAATTCGGGTATCTCAACTCCCAATCCTGATAATCAGGGGTTAGAACAGATAATGAATAATCCAGAGCAGAGTTCCCAAACAGCTATACAAACACTGCTGGCAAACATGATAAATGAAAAGTTTGACAACGTACAAAGGACTCTGTATGAGCGTGATAGGGAGAGAGAGGAGGCATCCCAGAAGTTTATACAGGAATATCATAAGCGTGAGGAAGCTACTCAAAAACTGATACAGGATTTGCGTGAACAACTTGAGAATACTCAAAGAGAAAGGGAGGAATGGCGTGAGCAGGCTGAGAACACTCAAAGAGATCTGCAGGAATCCCACGAACGGGAGGAAGCTAATCAAAGAGTAATACAGGAATTGAGAGACCAGGTAGAGAACACACAAAGATCACTAAAGGCATTCATGGAATCCATTAACAAAGAGCTGAAGGAAGTCAGGGAGACCACAAAAGGAATGCTGAATGGAACCCAACAGAAGGAATGGGAGCCCAAAGAAACCATAACCAATCAACTAAGCGATTTGAGGACAAACACTGAACACCAAATTAAGGAAGTAAAGAAATTCATACAAGACCTAAAACAGAGCTTCAACAAAGAACTTGAAGCCATCAAAGCTGACCAACTAGAAGGAAAAGAGATAAAAAACAAAGTAGAGAGTCTTGACAGCAGGTTAGACCATGCAGAAGATCGAATCTCAGGGATTGAAGACAGCCTAGATATTATAGAGAAAGAACATACAACCATCCAAGACAAGTCCAAGAAATATGATAGATCTATCCAACACCTGGAAGACACCATCAGAAGGCCTAATCTAAGGATAATGGGTGTAGAGGAGCACCTAGAAACAGAAGTTAATGGTCTAGGAAATTTGTTTAACAGGATCCTAGCAGAGAACTTCCCAAACATGCAAAAAGATAGGCCTGTCCAGATACAAGAAGCCTTTAGAACCCCAAATAGACCAGACCAGAATAGGACATCCCACCGCCACATTATAATCCACACAGGATCAACTCAGAACAAGGAAAAGATCCTTAAAGCTGTCAGAGAGAAAAGGGTAATCACTTATAAAGGGAAACCAATTAGAATCACCTCAGATTTCTCAGCAGAGACAATCAAAGCAAGAAGAGCCTGGAATGATGTATGCCATGCCCTAAAAACAAACAACTATCAACCAAGAATACTGTACCCAGCTAAACTCTCCTTCATAACTGAAGGCCAAATAAAAACCTTCCATAGCAAAGAAAAATTGAAACAATACATCTCCACCAAATCAGCCCTACAAAAGATTCTTAAAGATGTCCTACACATAGAAAACCAACAAGACCACAATAAAGGCCAAGAAACTGCACCCAAACTGAGAATCCAAGAACCATAGGAAGAACCCAGTTTTCGCAGCCCCCAAGAAGGTAGATAACATGGCAGGAACTCCCAAATACCTCTCAGTCCTATCTCTTAACGTTAACGGACTGAACTCTCCAATTAAGCGACATAGACTGTCTAGTTGGATTAAAAAACAAGACCCCTCTATCTGCTGCCTGCAGGAGTCACATCTTGCCCGTAAAAACAAACACATTTTCAATGTTAAAGGCTGGAACAAAATCTACCAAGCAAACGGACCGCATAAACAGGCGGGAGTTGCAATCCTAATATCAGATAAAATAGACTTCAAATTAAAATTCGTGAAAAGAGATAAAGAAGGTCGCTACATACTAATTAAAGGATCTCTCCTTCAGGAGGATATTACAATTCTAAATATCTATTCGCCAAACAATGGAGCACCCAAATTTATCAAAGAAACACTACTTTCCCTTAAATCCCATATAGATCCAAAGACATTAATTGTTGGGGATTTTAACACACCACTCTCCCCACTAGATAGATCAACTCGGCAAAAACTCAACAGAGAAACCGCAGATCTAAACACCTGCATAGATCAACTAGACTTAACAGACATCTACCGAACATTTCACCCAGCAGCATCAGAATACACGTTTTTCTCAGCAGCACATGGAACGTTTTCTAAAATAGACCACATTTTAGGCCACAAAGCAAACTTGTCTAAATTCAGAAACATTGAAGTTATACCTTGCATTCTCTCTGACCACAAGGGAATAAAATTAGAACTCAACACCAAAAGCCACCAAAGAAAGTCCGGTATCACATGGAGGCTGAACAACACACTGCTGAATCATGAGTGGGTCATGGAAGAGATTAGAAAGGAAATTCAAATGTTCATGCTACTCAACAAAAATGAACACACAAAATACCAGCTCCTCTGGGACACAGCAAAGGCAGTACTCAGAGGCAAGTTTATAGCTCTCAGTTCCTATATCAACAAATTGGAGAGATCTGAAACTAACAATTTAATGACATATCTAAACCTCCTTGAAAAAGAGCAGCAAGATAAACCCCAATCCAGTAGACGGAAAGAAATAATCAAAATTAAATCAGAATTAAATGAATTAGAATCCAAAAAAACTATAGAAAGAATCAACAAAACAAAGAGTTGGTTCTTCGAAAAACTTAACAAAATTGACAGACCCTTAGCAAATCTTATCAGAAAAAGAAGAGAACACACCCAAATTAATAAACTCAGAGATGAGAATGGAAACACCACCACGGAAACAAGCAAGATTCAGAACATTATAAGGGAATACTTCTCAAAACTTTATGCTAATAAGTTTGAGAACTTGACAGAAATGGACCTCTTCCTAGCAAATATTGACATGCCAAAACTAAACCAAGATGAGGCAAACTATCTTAACAGGCCCATATCAAACATTGAAATAGAAACAGCAATAAGAGACCTCCCAGCTAAGAAAAGTCCAGGACCAGATGGTTTCACAGCGGAATTTTACAAGGCCTTCAAAGCAGAGCTCACACCAATTCTCCTCCAACTCTTCAATGAAATTGAAAGAGAAAGCTCACTACCGAACACATTCTATGAAGCCATCATAACCCTCATCCCAAAACCAGGCAGGGCCTCATCAAAGAAAGAGAACTATAGACCCATTTCTTTGATGAACATTGATGCAAAACTTCTCAACAAAATTTTGGCCAACCGACTTCAACAATTCATCCAAAAAATCATACACCACGATCAAACAGGATTCATTTCAGGGATGCAAAGCTGGTTCAATATACGCAAATCAATTAATATTATTCATCACATCAACAGGAGCAAGAATAAGAACCACATGGTTATCTCAATAGACGCAGAAAAAGCATTCGACAAGATCCAACACCCCTTTATGATGAAGGTTTTGGAAAAATTAGGAATCCATGGAACATTCCTCAATACAATAAAGGCTGTATATGACAAACCTACAGCCAGCATTATACTCAATGGTGAAAAACTAAAGCCATTTCTTCTTAACTCAGGGACAAGACAAGGATGCCCACTCTCTCCACTTCTCTTCAATCTAGTATTAGAATGCCTAGCTACAGCAATAAGACAAGATGCAGACATAAAGGGGATCCAAATAGGGAAAGAAGAAATAAAACTCTCCCTCTTTGCAGATGACATGATCTTGTATTTAAAGAATCCCATAGACTCCACTCCCAAATTACTCAAGCTGATTCAAAACTTTGGCAAAGTAGCAGGTTATAAAATTAACCCCCAAAAATCAATGGCTTTTCTGTATGCCAACAATGAGAAAAGTGTGGCTGAAATTAGGAAAGCAACTCCATTTGTAATAGCCCCACAAAAAATAAAATACCTAGGAATTAACTTAACTAAAGAAGTGAAGGACCTCTATGATGAAAACTTTAAAATCTTGAAAAAGGAAATCAACACAGAACTTAAAAAATGGCAAAACCTCCCATGCTCCTGGATTGGAAAGATTAACATCGTGAAAATGGCAATACTTCCCAAGGCTATCTACAAATTCAACGCAATACCTCTCAAAATTCCACCCTCATTCTTCAAGGAAATAGAAGAGGCAATCCAAAAATTCATATGGAACAATAAAAGACCCCGAATAGCAAAAACGCTCCTCAACGGAAAGAACACTGCTGGAGGAATATCAATACCAAATTTCAAACTCTACTATAAAGCCATAGTAATCAAAACAGCTTGGTATTGGCATAAGAACAGACCTCAGGACCAATGGAATAGAATTGAAAACCCAGAAATGAACCTACAGACCTATAGCCATCTAATCTTCGATAAGGGAGCTAAAACAATAGAATGGAAGACAGACAGCCTCTTCAGTAAATGGTGCTGGCAAAACTGGTTAACTACATGTAGAAAACTAAAGCTAGATCCTTATATATCACCCTGCACCAGAATCAACTCCAAATGGATCAAAGACCTTGAACTCAAAGCAGACACTCTGAAAACATTACAGGATGGAATAGGAGAAACCCTGGGTCTCCTTGGCTCAGGCCGAAATTTTCTGAATAGAGACCCGGAAACACAACAAATCAAAGAAATGCTGGACAAATGGGATTGTATAAGGTTGCAGAGCTTCTGCAGGGCAAATGACATAGCTAGCAAGATCAATAGAAAGCCCACGGACTGGGAGAAGATCTTTACTAGCCATACAATGGACAAGGGTCTCATATCTAAAATATACTTGGAACTCAAAAAATTAAACCACCCAACAACAAATCCTCAAAGAAACAACTGCCCAATAAGTAAGTGGGCGAAAGACTTAAAGAGAAGCTTCTCTGAAGAAGAAAGAAGGATGGCCAATAGACACATGAAGAAATGTTCAACATCCCTAGCCATAAAAGAAATGCAAATCAAAACAACATTGAGATATCACCTCACTCCAGTTAGAACAGCAAAAATCAAGAACTCTAACAACAACAGATGCTGGAGGGGATGTGGACAGAAAGGAACCTTACTTCATTGTTGGTGGGAATGTAAACTTGTTCAACCACTTTGGAAAGCAGTATGGAGGTTCCTCAAAATACTCCACATAGAGCTCCCCAATGACCCAGCAATCCCACTTTTGGGCATTTACCCAAATGATCACAAACAAGGCCACACTAAAGCTACCAGCACAACTATGTTTATTGCAGCATTATTTACCATAGCTAAGACATGGAACCAACCCAGATGCCCCTCAGTAGATGAATGGATCAAGAAGATGTGGTATATATACACAATGGAATTCTATGCCTCCATCAGAAAGAATGACATTTCCCCATTTGTTAGGAAATGGAAAGGCTTGGAAAAAATTATATTAAGTGAAGTAAGCCAGGCCCAAAGAAACATAGGTCCCATGGTTTCCCTTATTTGCAATATCTAGTATAGGTATGAGTCAAGCGGAAAAAGTCAGATAATGTGATGTTAGGAAATCGAAACCTCAAATATGTATTTTAATGTTTTTGTTTCTTTCATGCATGTGTTTCTAACGCATTTATAAGATTATTTCTTTGTTGCTTTGTATGTCCCTCCCCCACAGTGTAACCCCCGCTTTCACTATATTTGATGTCAGTATAACATGTGGAGGAGATGGGGACAAACAAGCCGTTTAAGGATTCAGGTGGACCTGTTGCAACAATGAGAAGTACAAAATGTCATGTCAAAACCAGCTTTACAATGTCGGTGGGGGGGGGTATGATTGGGTGGGGGGAAGGGGGGAGGCTGGGAAGGGAGGTGAAGGGTAAACAAAGGAGGAGGCTGCAATGCTTGGTAAGAAACGTATGCATTATCCTGCCCATGTAATTGTAACCCCTCTGTACAGTATGTTCTCAAATAAAATAAAATAAAATTAAAAAAAAAAAAAAAAAGAAATAAAACACAAATAAAATGAATAACTACACTAATCACATTATGCAGTAAACGTGTATGTAAATATAAATAATGTATTTAAAATGTATATGCATATTATTCTTTAGAGTGTTAGGACTTGAATTCAGGCCCTAGGGACAGGCCTGCCTTTTGTCTTCCAGCACGGTGAACTTCCCCATCCCCCACAGTGCTGCAATTTACCCAGAGCCTGAGTTCAAATTCTAGGCCTGGTAGATAAATGGGAATGAATTCCAAGACAAGGAGCCTCATAATATTTTAAATATTTTTAATGTATCAATGTATGTACTTTATTTCTTTTTATTTTGTCAAGCACAGGGCTTGAACTCAGGTCGTGGGAATTCTGCCTCAGCTTTGATCACTCTAGGCTGGGGTGAAGCCCCTGGACCCACAGCTGAACCTGGGTTCCTGGGCCCCAAATATTGACAGGAAAAAATAAATTAATGCGACACAGAAAAAAAAAAACTGGCAACTTGCAGATGGCTGCCAGTTTTACATTTGTTTGGTTTGCAAGGTGACCATCCTGTGTCTGAATGACATGGCTGAAAAATGTTGATAACCTGGCATTGCTGAAGGCTGGCTGGCTACCCGGAAAGCCATAGGCCAACATGTCAACATAGGTCCTGTGTTAGAAGCCCCTTTCTGTCCCCTACAAATGGAGGGAAATCCTGAGTCTCGTTCCTATTCATAGGAATATTGATGGAAGATTATGAATGGCAAGGTGGATTTGGTTGTTTCTGAATACTACTGTACAATTAGACAGAGTGATTTTACGAGGCCAATGGATTTTAATTAGTATTTTTTGACACATTCAAAGAATACTATTAATTACATGGACGCAATAGTTTCCAAACCGTGGTTGAATTAATTAATATTTCATTAAGGATGAAAACAATAATATTAATTACATGGAGGCATAATAAATACCCAAGAATTGGTAGAAATGTAGTCTATATAACTGAAGAATGTATAGACATCTCTGGCACTCTATAAATATCTGTATTTATTTGTGTACTGCCATCTTCATGTCAATCTGTTCTTATTTTGTCAATGCCTAGGGCTCGATCTCAGGTGCTGGAAATGCTTGTCAGCTACATATGCCCCAGGCTGGTGTGTTGACACTCACCCATTCATGAATTGGGTCTTGTAGACTGTGAATTCAGTTGCCAGCACTCACAAAAGTTGAATCGTGGATTAAGGAGCCCATGGTGACTCATTTTTTTCCTTTTCTGTGAAAGTCCTGGGTGGCAGGTGTGAAGTTTCATATATAGGCAAATCTATATCCTATGTAATAAATGTAATAAATATTTCATGTGTGGTAACAGTCAATAAAATAAATGGTAAATAAATGAATAAAACAAAAATAAAATGAATAATCATACTAAGCTCCACATGGGGTCAACATCTGGAGCTCGATTTCAGGGCTTAGGAAAGGCCTGGCAGATGAATTGGCTAGAGGCTGCTGTGCTGACAGTCACTCATTCATGAATTGAACCTTCTAGGCCCTGAGTTTAGATCCCAGCACTACCAAAAATGTAATTGGGGAGTGAGAAGCCAAGCGTGACACATGTTTTCTTTTTCTTTGAAAGTACTCGGTTATATGTAGGATGTATAATTCAGATGCAAATTTATAAGCTATGTAATAGGATGTCATAAATGAAAAAAATGTCATAAGTGGAAGAATTGTCACTACAATAAATGAAAAAAAGATTGAATTAGTAGTGAATCATTCTAGGATAAAATAGACACAATAATTACAGGATATGCATTAAATTTAATATTTTATTAAGCATTAACAGAATAAAAATTGCACGGAAACATAAATATCTAATTATTAGTAATAACAGCTGATGCACAATTTAATAATATATAGACATCTGTCTCATTCTATAAAATATGTGATTATATGTATGGATGTATGTACATATGTGATAAACAATAATAGGATATTGAGTAATATTAATTAATGTTTTATTAATTGTTTACTGGGACACATCATTAAATGGAGACATATTTTAATACCTAATAATTGGTAGTAATTAACAATATAAATTAATATATAAATTAATAATATACAGATATCTTTTTGTGTATATAATATTTATATACAGCAATGTCTATCTATGCCTCATTCACTCCTGGGGCCTGGTGGTTGAGTGATCGCCTACTAAGCACGAAGCACTGGGTTCGATTCCTCAGTGTGACATAAACAGAAAACTCAGAAGTTCTGCTGCCACGCCTACTCCAGTGGAGTCTGCTTAGCATGGAACACCTGCTATCAGATCTGAGAATTGGGCCTCACAGAAGCCTACCTCTGAGAATGGGACTTCATAGAAGTGTACCTCAGATAATGGGGCTTCAAAAGGCCTACCTCCTGGAAAGGCTGGCAAGCCCCTGGAAAGATATGTTCTGTTCCTGTTTTTCTTTTCTTCGCTGTAAAGGAGTGCCTATTAATCTTTTACTGTTCCTGCTGCTTGTTCTACTTTCTCATATTCAATGTTCCCTTATTCAGGGCTCTTTCTTGGAAGTGATGACGACCCCACCATCCGATGAGTGTCCTGAGAATATGACTAACTCACCAGAGTTAAGCGCTACACTGAAAGCCCCTCTTATGGAGGCTATTAGAAAGTCATAATTAAATATAAAAGTATTGGGGGTTTCATGACATCACTTCAGCAGAAGGAATTGTTTGTAAGAGATTTACAAGAAGCTGTAGGCACGGCTAGAGCAGAAACTGTATATGGCTATTGGAGACTTCCCTTTAATCCTGAAGCATATGCAATAGACCCATATAGATATCTTGTAGATAAGAATGATGTAGAGGGATATTTAGACCAAAAGCTAAATAAGATTCCTAAAAGGTTGGTAGATGGAAGGTGGCAATGGCTTATCAGAGGAAAATGGTAGGATCCTCCATTATCTAGAGGACCCTAAAGACTTCCTCCAGATCCATCGCCTTTTACAGGTGTGTATGATAAGGATGGCAACCGTTGGGTAACTACTTAAGAAAAAAAACTTCCTATTACTCTCTTCCATTTACTGAGAGACTTGCTAGATCTAGGCCTCCTTGTTGCTTACTATCAAAGAAGAAACAAAAAAGGTCTTATGAGACAGTTAAGGCCTCTATAGAGAAGAGTAAACGATTATGTGAAAGGGTTACGGAGAAGACACTATGAGCTGAATTTGATATATGGCCAGATTTAACTAAGTATACTGAATATCATGAGTTTTGGCCACAAATTGGGGACCCTCTAAAAGAATGGCAAAGAAGCACAATTGCTTAGAAAAGATTTGAAATGCATAAAGTACAAAACTCAACAAAAGTAACAATAAAGTACTAGAGTTCATGCCTTTCTGTCCAGCACCTTGCCCATATGCTCTGGTTAATGGTTAATAGGTGATAAACATCTCGAAACCAATTGTATTTCTTAAAAATAGAGGAAAAGCCTATCATCATAGCTCGTCATACAAAAAACAAGATCAGGTGACCACCCAAGAACAAAGCCTTGCAGCAAGATTGTGTAACCTTTTGCCCTTTCTAATGGAGACCTTTATCTATAAAAGCTTGTTATCCTCTGCAATAAATCGCACTCAGCATTCACTCCTCTTGTGTGTGAGTTGTCTGTTTGCCATCTCCCCACCTCTTCCAGTTATCTCCACTAGGTGTCCTCCGACGTCCCGAAAGAGCCAGTCCAGGGCATTCTGCTATCTTTCAATCAATTGAGTGCTAGCCTGGAGCACAAATGCTTAGGGACAGTGTCAAAGCCCTTACTCAAGCCCCAGGACTGATGCCACAAAAAGGTAGAATGTTCAACTGCAACTAGAGAAAGACAGGACCTCATCACAGAGAAAGCTAGTAGTCTGATGCTGACAGCTGCCACCTAACCTGACTTGGCCAGATGTAAACTGTTGCAACCCAGCTCCATGGGTTACCCCTGTCATCCTGGTTTACCCTGGCTTACCACCAACATCCCGGCTGCTCGGTAGCTTTAAAACTTGGCAAGAAGTCTGCTAGACTCTTTGAAATATGGCTTGAAGTGGTAGAGTTCTAACCTTGAGCAAATGGTATTAGAACAGTACCTCATGCTTTGAGTTCAAGCCCCATGGCTAACCCCCCCAACAACAAAAACAACACCCCACTAAACCATTAGAAGTGAACTTGTGTGGTTTGTGAAATGTTCCTCAAGGAATGGTGATACTGATGAGAGCACCCTAATTCTAATGGCAGCTTGTTGAATAGAGCTATGTGCTGATTCCTTCATAAGGTGCTCTGTGCTGAGTCCTGCACATGGTGCTATGTGCTGAGTCCTTCACAAAGTGCAGTGTGCTCAGTCCTGCATTGGTTGCTGGGTGCTGAGTCTTTCACAGGATGCTGTGTGCTGAGTCATGCAAAGAGTGCCATGTGCTGTGTTCTTCACAGGGTGCATTCTTTCATCAGGTCCTTGTAAGAGCTCTACAATTGAGATGATTATGCAGACAATAATATTGAGGCTCATATATGTCCCCATGTCAGAGAAAAAATTATGTATTACTGAAAAGTAATGAGTTGTCTCTTCAATTTTTTGTTTTGTTTTTTTCTCAGTCATGAACCTTGAACTAGGGACGTGAGTGCTGCCCCTTACAACTTGGGCTAGCACTCCACCACGTGGAGCCAAGGACCCCCTTTTAGCAGAGTGCCACTTAGGGGTCGATAGCTGAGGTTATCATCCTGCCTTCTCAGGAAGCTGAGATCTGAGGATCTGGGTTCCAAACTATCTCAGAAACAAAAGGTCCCATGAGACTATCATCTCCAATTCACCACTAAGTAACCTGAAGTTGAAGCTGGGTGCTTGTCGCTCATGCATGTCATACTAGCTACTCAGGAGGATGAGATCTGTGGATCATTGTTCAAAGCTAGCTTGAGCAGGAAAGTCCTTGAGACACTAAGCTCTGATGGACCACCAGAAAAACTGAAATGGCGCTTTGGCTCAAATGGTAGAGCACAAGACTTGAGCTGAAGAGTTCAGGGACAGCACCCAGACCCAGACTTCAACTCCTACAACAACAACAAAAAGACAGAAACAAACAAACAAACCTGAAGTAGAGGGCTGGGAATATGCCTTTGGAGTAGAGTTCTTTGCATATATAAAACCCTGGGTTTGATTTCTCAGGACCACATCACTAAAAAAAAAGCCTGAAGTGGCTCTGGCTCACGTGGAAGAGGGATGGAAGAGGGCTATCCTTGTACAAGAGAAACTAGTTACAGTGCTCAGGTACAGAGCTCAGGTTCTGAATTCAACTTCCAGGAATGGAGTTTGAGCTAGAGCACATGTGCAAGCACACACACACACACACACACACACACACACACACACACACAGACTAGAAGTGATGATGTTACACAAAATGGTAAAGCAGTGGGTTTCTTCACTGAGCTCATGGTCAGCACCCCAGCCCTGGGTTCAACCCCCAAACCTAGCCACACAGGGACCAACTAGGAGAGGTCAAAAGTTTCAAAACCTGATGAGATTCACCAGCCCTAGATGACAGGAAGCTTTGTGATATCAGATATGTGCTTAGATTTTCCAAGCTTCTGGAAACCTAAGAGAGGCATCATAGGCCCATCATCGCTCTCAATGAATCATTTCATGAGGTTCAGTGCCCTGTTTGTCTGCCAGAATGTATCCTGAATTATATTGAGCACTGTATCTGAATACTGGAATATAGTCTCCAAAGGCAGGATAAGTGCACAGGACTTGGCCTGCCACGGGAGGTGGCACAAATGAAGACTTCCTGTCAAACCAGAGCATTGGGGTGAGAGATAGTTTGGGGTACAAAGAGACCTTTTTCTCCTGACTTTGGAGCGTGCCCAAAATCATTCTCACTATCTGACCTGGATAAAGTTGTTTGTTACACAGCTGTACAGGAGTGAGTCTTTTGTCTGCCTGTCCAGACAATGAGAGAGACTTCTTTCAGCAGGCCTGGGATGAAGAGAAATCCTCAGGCTACACTGAGAACAGTGAAGTGAGCCTTGGAACATGCACTTTCATGAAAGCAGTCTCTGTTATGAAATCATTTTCTTGAATACAAATTTCCTAGCTTGGTGATGTTCATCATAGCTACTCTGGAACTTCACCTATAGGAATACATCCATACATACCCAAAGACATGGAAGTACAGGCTCTTTTTGAGGTGACATTTCCGAGGTTTAACTATGAGCCGAGGCATTGTCCCTGAGCTCCTTTGGCTCAAGGGTAGTGCATTAACCTTGAATTACAGCCCCACTTCTGGGTTTTTCTGTGATATCTTAGAAATAACAGTGTCATGAACTTTCCTGTGCTGGCTGGATTCAAACTCAGATTCTCTACATCTCAGCTGCTGAAGAGCTGGTGTTAAAGTGAGAAGCCGCTGGCACGTTCTTTCTTTTCTTCTTCATTTTTTAATCTGGACAATCTGACTTCTTAACAGGGTCATTAAAATGGCTTGAATTTATAAGTTAACTACCCAATATTCTTTATAGCTGCTATCACTGAGAAGGATTTTCTCTCCTCATCTTCTCCTCTGGTCACAGGTTTGAAGCCAAAAGTGAGAAGTGAGTGTCACAGGATTTGGCAGCAAATGTCCACAGGACATGTCAGCCCTGTCACTTAGCATTGAGCTGCAGTGAATTTACTGTCTCAGGATGAGAGGACCAAAAGCTGGAGCAATCCTCATTGCTCCTTTTGCCTATAAAATGATCTAATAATTATGAGTGTTGTGTGTCTCTAACCTTAAGAATCTAGAACACACTAGAAGCATCTTCATGTATCTCTTTTTCTCGAGTGCCTCTTAAAATTTAGATTAAGGGCTTGTGTGGAGGGGCTACTCGGTGAATCCCTAAGGAAAGCCCCTTGAGGCCTCTTGGGAGATCGCCGTTCAAAGTCAGCCTGAGCAGGAAGTCTGTGAGACTCTTAACTCCAATAAACCACCAGAAAACCAGAAGTGGAGCAGTGGCCCAGAGGGTAGAGCTCCAGCTTTGAGAGAAAAAGCCGAGCAGGAGACAAAGGCTAGACCAGGCAGGAAAACCTGGGAGGTGCTTATGTCCAATTAATGACCAGATGTGTGGAAGTGTATCTGTGGTGGTGGTAAAGCCTCAGCCTTGTGAAAAACAGCTGAGGAATGCGTCGCGCCCTGAGTTCAAGCCCTGGGATGGCCACAAAAAATTTTCAAAAAGAGAAGGCCAAGTTTATGTATCAGTGCCCGATGCAGTTATGTGTGTATTTTACCTCTGTGAGTGCAAAAAGACCATATGCAATTCTTCTCCTTTTATTTACTGGATTATTTTTCAGATATGCTCCTTGCACATACCGCATCATTGTCTTCATTTCAGGCCCATAGCTTTTCTCTTCCAGGGTCCCAGGCCTGTGTCCTTATATGATGCACACTGAAGCGCTCAGCAGCCTTTATTTACATTTTATTATGGGACCAATGCAAGAATACTCACAAATCAGACAGGGGAAGAGAAGATCAGGTTTCATAGAAGTAACCAGTATTCAGAAAATTAAACTTGGGGACATAAAATGGGAGCATACTTATGTAAAAACTACCATAAGGAAAAGATGAGGACGCTGGGAATGTGGATTACTGAGAGAGTGCTTGCCTAGCATGCAAGAAGCCATGGGTACGATTCCTTGGGAGCACATACACAGAAAAAGCCAGAATCGGTGCTGTGGCTCAAGTAGTAGAGTGCTATAGACAGTGTCCTGGCCTTTATTTCAACCCAAGAACTGGCAAAGAGATATCTAGATAGGTAGTAGTTAGATAGATATAGGCACATACATACATACACAAATACATAGATCCATAGATAGATTCAATAGATAGATAGAAAAATGATAGATGAATCTGGTTTTGGATGTCAGGAGGAAAGAATGGAACAATTCCCAGTCATGAGGCCTTCTGCAGTGTGCCAGGACACCCGCATTGTCTTCACAAAACCACAGGGCAGGAAGACTGTCTCTTTTCCACTTCTCAGGCAGCCAAAGGCCCCAGAGTCAAACAGGCAGACCTAGGTTCTAACTCAGGGATTGGAGATTTGCATTAATGACGTGGAGAATGAAGGAAGGAGAAAGGACTGGCAGAGATAGAAGAAGGGCCTTCAAATCTGACAGATGGAGAGTGAAAAACCCACTCCTTAAGGCCAGAGGGCAGCGTTTTTCTACTCTGTTCCTCCCTTCTCACCCACTAAACTGGCTCTCTATTGGTAACCTAAAGGTAGGCTGAGGCTCCCTTCACCTGAGGGAGGAAGGTTAATTAGTCATTGTTTGAAGAGGCAGAGAAAAGCCTTACCCTAGTTTAACTCTAACAATTGTTTCAGGTTTCCCCCCATTGGTGGCTGTTCCTGAAATGAATGAAGTGATTTTGCAGCTCCCTTCCCTGATGAGTGTGTACATTCTGCCTCCTAATCCTGTAGGCCTACTCTCTGCATCTAGCTTGGCTTTGAAACTGTTTTCTGCCTTCAATTACAGTGTTACACTGCAGTTCTTCCTGCTAACATGGCTAGGGTTTGGGTCCTGAGAACTTCATTTAAACCCAGGATAGGTCAATAATGTTTCTTTACTGCTTCTATAGCTCAAGAACATTTAGAGTACAAGTACTTCTCATCACGAAAGGAAACAAAGGAAGCTCTTGAACATCTGACCTTTCATAAGTGGAAATCTGAGTGTCATAGACATTTCTGCCATTGCTGGTTTCACCCTGTGATCCTGACACCTCAGTCTCCTGAGCTAGGGTGACGGGTCTGAACTACTGGTGTTCGGCTTGGTTCAGAATTGCAATGACATTGACAATACAAGTCAACTGCTTATCACAAAGGGTTTGGGGAATATATTAAGCCTTTCAACATTGGACCTTTCAGAAACCAGTAGGACACAAGGTTACAATGCTAGAGTCTGAGAGGCTGGGCATATGGATCTGCTACACTTGAGCCTGCAGCTCTAGTTCTATTCTTGTGTCCATCAGTGTTCATTTTCCAAAGAATGTTCTCATAATTAGCAAATAGGAAAATTTCTTTGATTAAGCCTCACTTTTTTCCAATTGTCTGTCTCGAACTCAAGCGTGGCACTGTCCCTGAACCCATCAGCTCAAGGCGAACACTATACCACTTGAGCCACAGCGCCACATTGGTTTTTTGGTGGTTCACTGGATATGAGTCTAATAGGCTTTCCTTGGCTAGGCTGTCTTTGAACAGTGGTCTTCAGCTCTCAGCCTCCTGAGAAGCTAGCGTTCCAGGTGTGAGCACTGGCATATGGCCTATTGTTTTTGACAGTCCTGGGACTTGATCTTAGGGCCTTGGAACTGTCTCTGAGCTTCTTATTCTCAAGGCTAGGCACTTGCCCCACACCACAGCTTCTGCTTTTTCTGAGTATGTGTCACTGAGTTTTAAAACCCTGGTATTCGTGCATGCTGAGCGAGCTCTTTACCACTTAGCCGCAATTCTAACCCCACCCTTACAATTGTATCCCTCACTTTTGTATCCTCAAGAAAAGGCATCTGACTATAAATCATCTAAAGAAATCCCAAGGGGGGCGGCAGAAACTTCAGCCACCATACCTGAACCAGAGAGAGTCCGGGACGAAGGAGCCAGACGCAGGTGAGCGGATTCTACTCAACACCAGCGAGAACCGACAAGAAGACATCTTCATCCTGCAGTGCGCAGACCAGAGACAACCCAGGAACCAAGACTCGGCATGAGTAGAAGCCTAACATCCTCACTCCTTCTCAGGGAGCAGAGGAGGGAAGGCCACCCCTCCACCCCCCCAGTAGCGGAGATCTCCATCTTGGATACCGACAAAGCTCGGCAGAGCTACTAGCTCCAACTCAGGCCTTGGAATAAATCTAGAGTCATCTAGCAGGTCACAAGATCTTAACTTGGCCTGCCAGACTCAGCTCCACCCAGGGAATAGTCACCCAGCTCAGGCGCCAGCCCCAGGAGTGGCTTTCTTCCCGGGGTAATCAGAGCCAGAGGCTGCCCCTCCCTTTAGCAGCCTCGACAATCAATTGAAATTCAGTAAACAGAAACCGTGCGAGTGGCTCCAGGCTGGGATCCATGAGTTTCTCACAAACCAGCCCCCAGGAAAAGCTACAGTTTGCTGAAAGGACTCAACTCTACCCAGAACCTAGCCTCATTGCAGCATCTCCAAACTCCAGAAAAAAGCCATCTCCCTCTTTTGTGATACTCAAAGCAGATCTCCCTCCCATTAAACTAACCTGGGAGGAGGATCGCAGAGCATTTTTCTGCCTGTTCAAAGAAACTGACTTAAGTAACCAACCAAGCAACAGGAACACAAGCAGACCAGAGACTCCAACAAGAGGCTGGTTATGGACACAAGGGAGACACAGGATTTTTCCCACCCCTCCCAAAAAAAATCAAAGAACTTTTTTTGTACCTTTTATAATTTTTTTTTCGAAATAATTTTTTTAATCTTTAATTTTTACCTTTATAAAAACATTGTTTTTTAGTAATTTTTTTTCCTCTTAAAATTTTATTTTAGGGGTATAAGTGTGTGTGCGTTTTCCTTTCTTTTTTTGTTTTTGTTTTTGTTTTGTTTTGTTTTTTGTTTAGGTCTACTCAACTTCTCATTTTTTTCTTACTTTCTTATCCTTTTCACCTTTTCTTCTCTTTCGTTCTTCTTTATGTGACTTAATTGCTGCTCTGTACATACTCCGATAAACCCATAGTTGATTATTAGACCTTATCCCCCATTGTGTACACATTTAATCCACAAATTTATTACTCAATTCAAAACCTCTTAGACTTAAATTCCTTAATAGCAGTATTACCTCTTTATATCTTTAAAATATTTTAAGTACTTTTATTTTTAAATTTTTCACATCTCCTTTATATCCCTGCCCTTCTCTCATTATATTCATGTTCTTCTCTGAAGAGTTTGTTTTTGATTCTGTAAAATATATCTAATTTTTACCTTTCTATTTTTTCTGGTCTCTTTTTGTTCCCTTTCTCTTCTTTTCTTTCTCCCTCTCTACTTTCATCCTATCCAACCTATTTCCTGCTTTGAGATTAGGACTTAGTTAACTCTCCCTGTGCCTTCCCACATCACTCTACGCCTATTTTTTATGCACATTTCTTCCTAAACCTAATAATTTCTAGTTTACCAAATTCTTCTTTGCTGTTCGTAGCCCATTAATATAGACTTGTTTGATGCTGAATAGATGTATCTGTTGAACTAGAATGTACCTGCAGACTATTGACTGTGCAAACACAGACTTTGGTTAATGCTTGTCTAAAGATAGTGTTCTAGCACAAAACTGGTGTTAATTTCATCCCAAATGGGCAGAGTAAGTCAGAGAAACACAAGAAAAATGGCAAGTCCGGGTACTTCAACTCCCAGTCATGATACTCAGAGGACAGAACAGATAATGAATAATCCAGAGGAGATTTCCCAAATAGCTCTACAAACACTGCTGGCAAACATGATAAATGAAAAGAGTGAAAACATACAAAGGACTCTGAGCATGATAGGGAGAGAGAGGAGGAAATCCAACAGTCTATACAGGAATATCATAAGCGTGAGGAAGCTACTCAAAAACTGATACAGGATTTGCATGAGCAGCTTGAGAATACTCAAGGAGAAAGGCAGGAATGGTGTGATCAGGCTGAGAACACTCAAAGAGAACAACAAGAATGGCATGAAGGGGAGGAGGCTAATCAAAGAGTAATACACGAATTGAGAGAGCAGGATCAGAATACACAAAGATCACTAAAGATATTGATGGGATCCATTAACAAAGAGCTGAAGGAAGTCAGGGAGACCACAAAGGGAATGGTAATGGAAGCCAACAGAAGGAATGGGAGTCCAAGGAAACCATAACCAATCTGAGAATAAACACTGAACACCAAATTAAGGAAGTAAAGAAGTTCATACAAGATCTAATACAAAGCTTCAACAAAGAATTTGAAGCCATCAAACCTGACCAACTAGAAGGAAAAGAAATAAAAAAACAAAGTAGAACGTCTCAACAGCAGGTTAAACCATGCAGAAGATCGAAACTCGGAGACTGAAGATAGCCTAGATATTATAGAGAAAGAACATACAACCATCCAAGAGAAATCCAAGAAATATGAGAGATCTATCCAACACTTGGAAGACACCATCAGAAGGCCTAATCTAAGGATAATGGGTGTAGAGGAACACCCAGAAACAGAAGTTAATGGTCTAGAAAATTTGTTTAACAGGATCCTAGCAGAGAACTACTCAAACATGCAAAAAGATAGGCCTATTCAAATACAAGAAGCTTTTAGAACTCCAAATAGACCAGACCAGAATAGGACATCCCACCATCACATTATAATCAATTCACACCAAGGAAAAGATCCTTAAAGCTGTCAAGGAGAAAAGATTAATCACCTATAAATGGAAACCAATTAGAATCACCTCAGAGACAATCACTGCAGAGACAATCAAAGCAAGAAGAGCCTGGAATGATGTATGCCATGCCCTAAAAACAAACAACTATCAACCAAGAATACTGTACCCAGCTAAACTCTCCTTCATAACTGAAGGACAAATAAAAACCTTCCATAGCAAAGAAAAAGTGAAACAATACATCTCCATCATACCAGCCCTACAAAAGATTCTTAAAGATGTCCTACACATAGAAAACCAACAAGACCACAATAAAGGAGAAGAAACTGCACCCAAGCTGAGAATCCAAGAACCATAGGAAGAACCCACTTTTCGCAGCCCCAAAGAAGGTGGATAACATGTCATGAACTACCAAATAACTCTCAGTCCTATCTCTTAACATTAACTGACTTAACTCTCCAATTAAGTGACATAGACTGTCTAGTTGGATTAAAAAACAAGATCCTTCTATCTGCTGCCTTCAGGAGTCACATCTTGCCAGTAAAAACACATTTTCAAGGTTAGAAGCAAACAGCCCCCATAAACAGGCAGGAGTTGCAATCCTAATATTAGATAAAATAGACTTCAAATTAAAATTCGTGAGAAGGGATAAAGAAGGTCGCTACATACTAAATAAGGGATCTCTCCTTCAGGAGGATAATACAATTCGAAATATCTATTCACCAAACAATGGAGCACCCAAATTTATCCAAGAAACAATACTTTCCTTCAAATCCCACATAGATCCAAAGACAATAATTTATTGTTGGGGATTTTAACACAAAACTCTACCCACTGGATAGATCAACTCGGCAAAAACTCAACAGAGAAATCGCAGTTCTAAACAACTGCATAGATCAACTAGATTTAACAGACATCTACCGAATATTTCACCCAGCAGCATGAGAATACAGGTTTTCCTCAGCAGCACATGGAACATTTTCTAAAATAGACCACATTTTAGGCCACAAACCAAACTTTTCCAAATTCAGAAACATTGAATTAATACATTGCATTCTCTCAGACCACAAGGGAATAAAATTAGAACGCAACACCAAAAGCCACCAAAGAAAGTCAAGTAACACATGGAGGCTGAACAACACACTGCTGAATCATGAGTGGGTCAAGGAAGAGATTAGAAAGGAAATTCAAATGTTCATGCTATTCAACAAAAATGAGCACACAAATTACCAGCTCCTCTGGGACACAGGAAAGGCAGTACTCAGAAGCAAGTTTATAGCTCTCAGTTCCTATATCAACAAATTGGAGAGATCTGAAACCAACAATTTAATGACACATCTACACCTCCTTGAAAAAGAGAAGCAAGATAAACCCCAATCCAGTAGACATAAAGAAATAATTAAAATTAAATCAGAATTAAATAAATTAGGATCCAAAAAAACTATAGAAAGAATCAACAAAACAAAGAGTTGGTTCTTCGAAAAAATTAACAAAATTGATAATCCCTTAACAAAACTTATCAGACAAAGAAGAGAACACACCCAAATAAATAAACTCAGAGATGAGAATGGAAACATTACCACGGAAACAACCAAGATTCACAACATTTTAAGGGAATACTTCTCAAACCTTTATGCTAATAAGTTTGAGAACTTGGCAGAAATGGACCTTTTCTTAGCAAATATTGACATGCCAAAACTAAACCAAGATGAGTTAAACCAGCTTAATAGGCCCATATCAAGCATTGAAACAGCTATAAGAGACCTACCAGCTAAGAAAAGTAAAGGACCAGATGGTTTTACAGCGGAATTCTACAAGGCCTTCAAAGCAGAGCTCGCAACAATACTCCTCCAACTCTTCAATGAAATTGAAAGAGAAAGTTCACTACCGAACACATTCTATGAAGCCATCATAACCCTCATCCCAAAACCAGGTAGGGACTCATCAAAGAAAGAGAACTATAGACCCATTTCTTTGATGAACATTGATGCAAAACTTCTCAACAAAATTTTGGCGAATCGACTTCAACAATTCATCCAAAAAATCATACACCACGATCAAACAGGATTCATTTCAGCGATGCAAAGGTGGCTCAATATGCGCAAATCAATCAATATTATTCATCACATCAACAGGAGCAAGTATAAGAACCACATGGTTGGGGCTGGGAAGGTGGCTCAGTGGTAGAGCGCTTGCCTTGCATGCCTGAGGCCCTGGGTTCGATTCCCAGCAACACATAAGCAAAAAGAAAAAAGCCAGAAGTGGTGCTGTGGTTCAAGTGGTGGAGGACTAGCCTTGAGCTGAAGAGCTGAGGGACAGCGCCCAGGCCCAGAGTTCAGGCCCCACGACCGGACCCAAAAAAAAAAAAAAAAAAAAAGAACCACATGGTTATCTCAATAGATGCAGAAAAAGCATTTAACAAGATCCAACACCCCTTTATGATGAAGATTTTGGAAAAATTAGGAATCCATGGAACATTCCTCAATACAATAAAGGCTATATATGAGAACCCTACACCCAGCATTATACTTAATGATGAAAACCTAAAGCCATTTCCTCTTAACTCAGGAACAAGACAAGGATGCCCACTCTCTCCACTTTTCTTCAACTTAGTATTAGAATGCCTAGCTACAGCAATAAGATAAGATGCAGACGTCAAGGGGATCCAAATAGGGAAAGAAGCAATAAAACTCTCCCTCTTTGCAGATGACATGATCTTGTATTTAAAGAATCCCATAGACTCCACTCCCAAATTACTCAAGCTGATTCCAAACTTTGGCAAAGTAGCAGGGTATAAAATTAACCCCCAAAAATCAATGTCTTTTCTGTATGCCAACAATGAAAAAAGTGTGGCTGAAATTAGGAGAGCAACTCCATTTGTAATAGCCCCACAAAAAATAAAATACATAGGAATTAACTTAACCAAAGAAGTGAAGGACCTCTATTATGAAAACTTTAAAAACTTGAAAAAGGAAATCAACACAGAACTTACAAAATGGGAAAAACTCCCATGCTTCTGGATTGGAAAGATTAACATCGTGAAAATGGCAATACTTCCCAAGGCTATCCACAACTTCAATTCGATACCTATCAAAATTCCAACCTCATTCTTCAAGGAAATAGAAGAGGCAATCCAAAAATTCATATGGAACAATAAAAGACCTCGAATAGCAAAAACGCTCCTCATCTTTAAGAACACTGCTGGAGGAATATCAATACCAAATTTCAAACTCTACTATAAAGCCATAGTAATCAAATCCGCTTGGTATTGTCACAAGAACAGACCTCAGGACCATTGGAATAGAATTGAAAACCCAGAAATGAACCTACAGACCTTTAGCCATCTAATTTTTGATAGGGGAGCTAAAAAATAGAATGGAAGAAAGACAGCCTCTTCAGTAAATTGTGCTGGCAAAATGGTCAACTACTTGTAGAAAACTAAAGCTAGATCCTCATATATCACCCTGCACCAGAATCAACTCCAAATGGATCAAAGACCTCGGAGTCAAAACAGACACTCTGAAAACATTACAGGATGGAATAGCAGAAACCCTAGGTCTCCTTGGCACAAGCCAAAATTTTCTTAATAGAGACCTGGAAACATAACAAATCAAAGAATGATTGGACAAATGGGATTGCATGAAGTTGTAGAGCTTCTGCATGCCAAAGGACATAGCTAGCAAGATCAATAGAAAGCCCACAGATTGGACGAAGATCTTCACTAGCCATACAATGGACAAGGGTCTCATATCTAAAATATACCTGGAAATCAAAAAATTAAATCCCCAACAACAAATTCTCAAAGAAACAAGTGCCCAATAAATAAGTGGGCTAAAGTCTTGAAGAGAAACTTCTCTGAAGAAGAAAGACGGATTGCCAATAGACACATGAAGAAATGCTCAACCTCCCTTGCCATAAAAGCCATAAAAGAAAACATTGAGATACCACCTCACCCCAGTTAGAATGGCAAAAATCAAGAAGTCTAATAACAACTGATGCTGGATTGGATGTGGACAGAAGGGAACCTTACTTCATTGTTGGTGGTCGTGTAAAGTTGTTCAACCACTTTGGAAAGCAGTATGGAAGTTTCTCAAACGACTCCACATAGAACTCCCCTATGACCCAGCAGTCCCACTTTTGGGCATTTACCCAAATGTTTACAAACAAGAGCACACTAAAGCTACCAGCACAACTATGTTTATTGCAGCATTATTTACCATAGCTAAGATCTGGAACCAACCCAGATGCCCCTCAGTAGATGAATGGATCACGAAAATGTGGTATATATACACAATGGAATTCTATGCCTCCATCAGAAAGAATGACATTGCCCCATTTGTTAGGAAATGGAAAGACTTTGGAAAAATTATATTAAGTGAAGTAAGCCAAGCCCAAAGAAATATAGTTCCCATGATTTCCCTTACTTGCAATAACTAGTATATGTCTGAGTCAAGCAGAAAAGGTCAGATAAGTTGATATTAGGAAAATGAACCCTAAGATATGTATTTTAAGTGTTTTTTTTCTTTTATGTATTTTTTTCTAACGCAATTATAAGATTATTTCTTTGTTGCTTTGTATGTCCCTCCCCGACAGTATTACCCCTGCTTTCACTATATTTGATGTCGGTGTAATTAGTGGAGGGGAAGGGGAAAAACAAGTCGTTTAAATAAGGATACAGGTGGACCGGTTGCAACAACGAGAAGTACAAGTTGTCATGTCGAAAATGAACTTTACAACTGGGGGTGGAGGGAGGGTGGTAAGGGATGGGAAGTGTAAACAAAGGAGGAGGCTACAATGCTTGATAAGAAATGTATCACTATCTTGCCCATGTAATTGTAACCCTTCTCTACAGTATTTTCACAATAAAAAAAGAAAAATTAATTTAAAAAAAGAAAAAAAAAGAAATCTCAATAGGAAGATATCCAAAGATAAGGCAAACTCATACTTGGGAGAGACTCTAAACATGTGAATACTGTGACAACTGTTTCCATTAATTATGTATTATGTTTCAACACTTAATAAAATATTAATGAAAAATGAGTCAATGTCCTACATTATTGTATATAATTTTATAATAGATGTGCAAAATGTAATATATATTCTGTATAATAAATACAATAATCAATAAATGAATGAATCAAATAAAAATGAAATTCAAAATCAATAATAAAATCATAGTATGAAATTAACATATATATGTATACATATATAATATATTACACAGGTAATGAAACACTTTTTCTACTGCAGGGCCTTCATTCAGGCCCTGGGAACTGTAGCTTGAATTTCTTTTCCTCAAGGACATTGAGCTTCACCTTTACCCATGTTGCAAAAGAGTTACCTGGACGGTGAGCTCAAATCCTAGCAATGATGGAAATACTGGCCCCAGTTCCAAGACAATAACTTATTTTTTTAATGGAAGCAGTTAGTTTACTCAGTTCCATACTGAACATTAAAAAAAGGCAGAGTAGAATTTTGTACAGCTATTCACACATCCTTCCCTTACCTCCAAAGTTATTTTCTGAGAACTACATTGTTCCTGTTCTTTTGTAACTTTTTATTTTAAAAATATTTTACAGAGAGGTTACAGTTACAGTAGAAAGGTAATGAGTTCATTTACTATTGAGCATTGTTGATTCCTCCTTTGTTTTCCCCCTACCATTCCTTCCCTACCATCTCCACAACTACCTCCCCCTGCCAAGGTTAGTGACTTAGTTTCTTATTTTTGGTTGGCAAGCGGTTTGAACTCAAGTAGTGGCAACTCTTCCCTCACATTGCTACAGATTTACTGAGATCCTGAGTTCAAATCACTGGCTAGGAAAGAAAACTGGCAAAAATTCCAAAGCAGGGAGCTTTATTCATTCAAATCTAGTTAAACAATTTATTTATTTATTTTAATTTAAAATTTTTATTTGTTTATTTATTTATTTATTTATTTTTGGCCAACCATGGGGCTTTACGTCAGATCATGGAAATTCTGCTTCAGTTTGAATCTCCCTAGGCTGGGGTGCAGTCTCTGGACCCATAGCCAAACCTGAGATCCTAGGCCCAGAGGGCTTTCAGGAAAAAAATATAGCTGGAAAGCATAAAGAGTTGCGAGCTGCAGAGGGCTGGGGTTTTAGGAAATTTTCTTTGCACAATGACCATCCTGGATATGAATGACACGGTTGCAAAGTGGACCTGACCTGCCATTGCTGATGGGTGGTGGGGTATCAGTGAAGTCATAGGCCACCCTGTCAAACTAGGCCCTGGATTCAAATCCCAGTCCTGACACTAATGGCAGGAGATCACAAGAGACTCATTCCTATAAATAGGACTACTGATTTAAAGAGTAGTTCATGCATTGGTCTAGTCTAAAATTGGATGCAATAGTCCTAGAATGTGATTGTTCTTAGTTAATAGTTTATTAAGCATGAAAAGAATATATTCATTCCATGGCAGTATAATAAATACCTAAGAGTTGGTAGGAATGTAGTAGATGTCATTCAATCATAGATAGATGGCTCTGGCACGCTTCACCAATATATATTGATTTGTATACCATCATATGCCTATCCATGTATTGCTGTTTTGGCCAAACCTGGGGGTCAATCTCAGCATGTGGGAACTCCCTCACATCTTCATGGGAAGGAGGCTGCCATCCTCAAACTCACCCATTCATGAATTGGGCCTGCTAGGCCCTGAATTCAGATCCTTGCATCGCCAGGCATGATGGAGAACACATCTAAAATCTAGATGCTATATGATAGGATGTAAACAATGTAATAAATCGTATAGGTGTCATCAGAGTCAATAAAATAAATGGTAAATAAATGAATACAACAAGAAATAAAATGAATAAACACACCAAACACAATATGGACTGAACATCTGTAGGGAAATGTAAATCCTACCTTTAAAATGTATATAAGGAGTATCTTTTCCAGGCCTGAGGCTTGAGTTCAGCCCCGCTATGAGGAGAGAATGGTGGAAGATCCTGAGATACTGGTTTCTGGACCTAGAAAGAGTCATGGAATGCTATCGATCTCATCCTTGAATGAGTAATTAGTGCATGATGCAAGTAAGAAATGATAGGCAAGACTCATGGGGTGCTGATTATTTGTAAAGAAGAGTTTATTAAACATGACAACAAGCATCACAGTCATGAAATGGAGGCATCAGGAAAGTTTCAAGAATTTGTAGTCATGCAGATTGGATTCCATTACAGTCCACCATCTCTCCTACTCTATACAAATATGTACTTATTTTCACACTACCTTCAGCTTAAGAATGGATGACTATTGTGCTCCCCAATCTCCCCCCGGGGGCCTCAATCTCATTATCTGGGAATGGCCTAGTTCCTTTGTGGCTCACAGACTGGTGTGCTCATGTGGACACATTTACCAATTGGACCTGCTAGGCCCCGAGTTCAGATCCCTGCCCTGCCAAAAGATTCATCTTCATGTCAGAAGCCAATTGTTTCACCTGTTTTCCTTTCCTGTGCAAGTCCTGGGTCTCAGCTATGATTTAAGAATGCGTGGGCCACCCTGTGGCCATGGGAATAAGTTGTTATCCATGTCAGTTCAGTTTTACTTGTTATCATATACTCAAAAAATACACAATACATCCATGAATAACATACAAAAGAAAGAGAATAACTACACTCAATGCACGATGCAGTCCACTCATGGATGTGAATACATATCCCATGTTTCAATAATGCATTGAGGACCATTTTGACCACCCTGGGGCTCAATCTCAGTTACTGGGAATGGCCAAGCTCCTTAGTGGCTCACAGTCTGGTGTGATCATGTGGATCCATTGAGCAGTGGGGCTTCCTGGGCTCCGAGTTCGATTCCCAGCACTGCCAAAAATTCATTCTGATGTGAGAAGCCAGTGGTTACACCTATTTTCCTATGCTGTGCAAGTTCTCAGTCTCCCTAGGGTAGGAAATGTATAGACAACTTTATACTCATGGGAATAGGTTGTCATCCAGGTCACCAGAGTTATATCTTTCATCCTATACTCAAGAAAATACACAATACATCAATGAATAAGACACAAAATAAAGAGAGTGACTACACTGAACCCAAGATGCTGCCCAGCCATATTTGGAAATATAGATCCTCTGTTTAATTATGAATTTATGACTATATTGGCCCCCACCAGGACTTGATCTCAGGTCCCAGGAATGGCCTAGCTCCTCAGTGGTTCACAGGCTGTTGTGTTCACCATGACCCATTCACCAATTCGGTCTGCTAGGCCTTGAGTTCAAATTCCAGCACTGCCAAAAGATTCATTCTGATGTGAGAAACCCAAGGTTGCACATGTTTCATGTTTTCCTGCCCTGTGAATGTCTTCGGTCTCATCGAGGATGGAGAATGCTATATAGGCAACTCTATAGACAAGGGAACAGGTTGCCATTCATGTCAGCACAGTTATATCTGTCAACACACTCAATAAAATACAAAATACGTACATGAATAAGACACAAAATAGAAACAATAACTACACTGAACGAAAGATGCATACCACACCTATAGGTAAAGAGAGATCCTATGTTTAAAAAAGATGGGCTTGCTATTGTCTAGTGCTGTGGCTTCAAATCAGGCCCTGGGCCAGTCCTGACATTCTAGTCTTCAAGGATGGTGAACTTCCCCTTCTCCCCCAGTGCAACAGAGCTGCCCAGACCTGAGTTCAAATCCCAGCTCTGACAAAAGATTCATTCTGATGTCAGAAGCAAGTTGTTGCACATGTTTTCCTCTTCTGTGAAAGTCTTGGGTCTCAACTAGGATGGAGAATGCATAGGCAACTCTATAACCATGGGAACAGGTCATCATCCATGTTAGCACAGTTACACCTGTCACCATGCTTAGTAAAATACACAATACCTCCATGAATTATAGACAAAAAAAGGAGAACTATGCTGAATACAATATGCTGTCCACACATGTATGTCAATATAGATTCTATGTTTAAATTATGAATTTATGACTATAGTGGACCACCTTGGGGATCATTGTCAGATCCTGGGAATGGCCTAGCTCCTTAGAGGCTCACAGGTTTGTGTGTTCACCTTGACTTATTGGCCAATTGGTCCTGCTAGGCCCTGAGACAGATCGCAGTACTACCAACAAGTGGATCGTGGAGTAAGAAGCCAAGTGTGAAATTTGTTTTCCTTTTCTCTGAGAATCCTGGGTGTCAGGCATGATGGAGAACATTTCTACAAATCTTGATGCTCTGTGATAGGATGTCATCAATGTAATAAACAGAATGGGTTTCATCATAGTAAAATCAATGGTAAATGAATGAAACAAAAAATACAAGGAACAACCATATAAGACATGTATGGACTGAACATCTACAGGTAAGTAAAATCCTATCTTTACAATGTATATAAATGGTATGTTTTCCAGGGCTGGGGCTTGAATTCAGGACTAGTGAACAGTCCTGACTTTCTTATCTTCAAGTACAGTGATCTTCCCCTTCATCCATATAGCTGCAGATTTACCCAGATCCTGAGTTCAAATCCAAAGGCAGAGAGCTAATTTATTTTTAAATTTTCCTCAGCGTGGGGCTTGAACCCAGGTCGTAGCAACTCTGCCTCAGCTTTGATCACCCTATGCTGGGGTGCAGCAACTGGACAAACTGCTGCTTCTGGAATCCTAGGCCCTCAGGCCTTGCAGGAAAAACAATGCACAGAAAAAATGTTGCCTTTTTAAGTTTCTTCTTTGCATGGTAAGCCCCCTGGGTCTGAATGACACTGTTGCAAAGGGTACTTCACCTTGCATTGATGAAGGCTGGCAGACTACCAGGGAATCCCTAGGCCCACGTGGCAACATAGATCCTGATTTTGAATCCTCATCCTGACACCAACAAATGACAGGAGATATTTAGAAACTGGTTCCAATCCATACCAATAACAATGGAATGTTATCAATGTCACAGTTTAATGAGTTGATCATGAATGATGCTGCTATAAAATTAAACTGCAATAAATCTCCAGCAGTATTCTTTATGTTGAGGATCATTTTTGCTATTCTGGGTCTTTTTTTAATTTTAATTTTTAATTTTTGTGAACATACTGTACAGAGGGGTTACAATTACATGGGAAAGATAATGAGTACATTTCTTATCAAGCATTGCAACCTCCTCCTTTGTTTACCCTTCACATCCCTTCCCAGTCTTCCCCCGACGCCCCACCCCTGCCCACCCCCACCCCGCACGAAAGTTGTAAAGTTCGTTTTCAACATGACAACTTGTAATTAAAACAGTTGCAAAGGGTCCACCTGTATCCTAAAATGACTTGTTTTTCCCCATCTCCTCCACAAATTATACCGACATCAAATATAGTGTAAGCAGGAGTTATACTGTGGGGGAGGGACATACAAAGCAACAAAGAAATAATCTTATAAATGAGTTAGAAACAAATGCATGAAAGAAAAACAAACATTTAAATATATATGTAACGGTTCATTATCCTAACATCACATTATCTTACCTTTTCTGCTTGACTCATACATATGCTAGATATTGCAAATAAGGGAAACCATGGGACAAATGTTTCTTTGGGCTTGGCTTACTTCACTTAATATAATTTTTTCCAAGCCTTTCCATTTCCTAACAAATGTGGCAATGTCATTCTTTCTGATGGAGGCATAGACTTCCATTGTGTATATACCACATTTTCTTGATCCATTCATTTACTGATAGGCATCCGGGTTGGTTCCATATCTTAAGTATGGTAAATAATGCTGCAATAAACATAGTTGTGCTGGTAGCTTTAGTGTGGTCTTGTTTGTAAACATTTGGGTAAATGCCCAAAAGTGGGATTGCTGTGCCATAGGGGAGCTCTATGTGAAGTCTTTTCAGGAACCTCCATACTGCTTTCCAAAGTGGTTAAACAAGTTTAAACTCCCACCAACAATGAAGTAAGGTTCCTTCCTGTCCACATCACTCCAGCATCTGTTGTTGTTAGAGTTCTTGATTATAGCCATTCTAACTGGGGTGAAGTGGTATCTCAATGTTGTTTTGATTTGCATTTCTTTTATGGCTAGGGAGGTTGAGCATTTCTTCATGTGTCTATTTACCATCCTTCTTTCTTCTTCAGAGAGTTTCTCTTCAAATCTTTAGCACGCTTATTTATTGGGCAGTTGTTTCTTTGAGGATTTATTGTTGGGGGATTTTGCCAAAGTTTTGAATCAGCTTGAGTAATTTGGGAGTGGTGTCTATGGCATTTTTTAAATACAAGATAATGTCATCTGCAAAGAGGGAGAGTTTTACTTCTTCTTTCTCTATTTGGATATCCTTTATGTATGAACTTTGTCTTATTGCTGTAGCTAGGCATTCTAATTCTAGGTTGAAGAGAAGTTGTGAGAGTGGACATCCTTGTCTTGTTCCTGAGTTAAGAGGAAATGGCTTTAGGTTTTCACCATTAAGTATAATGCTGGCTGTAGGTTTGTCATATACAGCCTTTATGGTATTGAGGAATGTTTCATGGATTCCTAATTTTTCCAAAACATTCATCATAAAGGGGTCTTGGATCTTGTTGGATGCTTTTTCTGCATCTATTGAGAAAACCATGTGGTTCTTATCCTTGCTCTTGTTGATGTGATGAATAATATTAATTGATTTGCATATATTGGACTAGCTTTGCAACCCTGAAATGAATCCTGTTTGATCGAGGTTTATGATTTTTTTGGATGAATTGTTGAAGTCGATTGGCCAAAATTTTGTTGAGAAATTTTGCATCAATGTTCATCAAAGAAATGGGTCTATAGTTCTCTTTCTTTGATGAGTCCCTGCCTAGTTTTGGGATGAGGGTTATGATGGCTTCCTAGAATGTGTTCGGTAGTGAACTTTCTCTTTCAATTTCATTGAAGAGTTGGAGGAGTATTGGTGTGAGCTCTGCTTTGAAGGCCTTGTAGAATTCCGCTGTAAAACCATCTGGTCCTGGACTTTTCTTAGCTGGTAGGTCTCTTATAGCTGTTTCGATTTCAATGCTTGATATTGGCCTGTTAAACTGGTTTAACTCATCTTGGTTTACTTTTGACATGTCAATATTTGCTAGGAAAATGTCCATTTCTGCCAAGTTCTCAAACTTATTAGCATAAAGTTTTGAGAAGTATTCCCTTAAAATGTTGTGAATCTTGGTTGTTTCCATGGTAATGTTTCCATTCTCTTCTCAGATTTTATTTATTTGGGTGTGTTCTCTTCTTTTTCTGATAAGATTTGCTAAGGGTCTGTCAATTTTGTTAATTTTTTAGAAGAACCAACTCTTTATTTTGTTGATTCTTTCTATAGTTTTTTTTTTTGGATTCTAATTCATTTAATTCTGATTTAATTTTAATTATTTCTTTCTGTCTACTGGATTGGGGTTTTCTTGCTTCTCTTTTTCAAGGAGGTTCAGATGTCTTATTAAATTGTTTGTTTCAGAACTATCCAATTTGTTGATATTGGAACTCAGAGCTATAAACTTGCCTTTGAGTACTGCCTTTGCTTTTTCCCAGAGTAGCTGGTAACTTGTGTGCTCATTTTTGTTGAATAGCATGAACATTTGAATTTCCTTTCTCATCTCATCCATGACCCACTTGTGATTCAGCAGTGTGTTGTTCAGCCTCCATGCGTTACCAGACTTTCATTGGTGGCTTTTGGTATTGAGTTCTAATTTTATTCCCTTGTGGTCTGAGAGAATGCAATGTATTACTTCAATGTTTCTGAATTTGGAAAAGTTTGGTTTGTGGCCTAAAATGTGGGCTATTTTAGAAAATGTTCCAAGTGCTGCTGAGGAAAACCTGTATTCTCATGCTTCTGGGTGAAATATTCGGTAGATGTCTGTTAAATCTAGTTGATCTATGCAGTTGTTTAGAACTGCGATTTCTCTGTTGAGTTTTTGCCGAGTTGATCTATCTAGAGGGTAGAGTTGTGTGTTAAGATTCCCAACAATTAATGTCTTTGGATCTATGTGGGATTTGAGGGAAAGTATTGTTTCTTGGATAAATTTGGGTGCTTCGTTGTTTGGCGAATAGATATTTAGAACTGTAATATCCTCCTGAAGGATAGATCCCTTAATTAGTATGTAGCGACCTTCTTTATCTCTTCTCACGAATTTTAATTTGAAGTCTATTTTATCTGATATTAGGATTGCAACTCCCGCCTGTTTATCTGGGGTCATTTGCTTGGTAGATTTTGGTCCAGCATTTAGCATTGAAAATGTGTTTGTTTTTACAGGCAAGATGTGACTCCTGAAGGCAGCAGATAGAAGGATCTTGATTTTTAATCCAACTAGACAGTCTATATCGCTTAATTGGAGAGTTAAGTCAGTTAATGTTAAGATAAATGACTGAGAGGTATTTGGTAGTTCCTGCCATGTTATCAACCTTCTTGGGGGTTGCGAAAACTGGGTTCTTCCTATGGTTCTTGGATTCTCAGTTTGGGTGCAGTTTCTTCTCCTTTATTGTGGTCTTGTTGGTTTTCTATGTGTAGGACATCTTTAAGAATCTTTTGTAGGGCTGGTTTGGTGGAGATGTATTGTTTCCATTTTTCTTTGCTATGGAAGGTTTTTATTTGGCCTTCAGTTATGAAGGAGAGTTTAGCTGGGTACAGTATTCTTGGTTGATAGTTGTTTGTTTTTAGGGCTTGACATACATCATTCCAGGCTCTACTTGCGTTGATTGTCTCTGCAGAGAAATATGAGGTGATTCTAATTGGTTTCCCTTTATAGGTGATTAATGTTTTCTCCTTCAGCTTTTTGGTGTGAGTTGATCCTGTGTGGATTATAATGTGCAGGTGGTATGTCCTATTCTGATCTGGTCTATTTGGACTTCTAAAAGCTTCTTGTAGCTGAATAAGCCTATCTTCTTGCATGTTTGGGAAGTTCTCTGCTAGGATCTTGTTAAACAAATTTCCTAGACCATTAACTTTTGTTTCTAGGTGGTCCTCTACACGCATTATCCTTTGATTAGGCCTTCTGAAGGTGTCTTCCAAGTGTTGGATAGATCTCTCATATTTCTTGGACTTGTCTTGGATGGTTGTATGTTCTTTCTCTATAATATCTAGGCTGTGCTCATTCCCCAAGATTCGATATTCTGCAAGGTCTAACCTGCTGTCAAGACTTTCTACTTTGTTGTTTATTTCTTTTCCTTCTAATTGGTCTGCTTGGATGGCTTCAAATTCTTTCTTGAAGCTTTGTTTTAGATCTTGTATGAACTTCTTTACTTCCTTAATTTGATGTTCATTGTTTATTCTCAAATCACTTAGTTGATTGGTTATGGTTTCCTTGGACTCCCATTCCTTCTGTTGGCTTCCATTCAGCATTCCCTTTGTGGTCTCCCTGACTTCCTACTGCTCTTTGTTAATGGATCCCATGAATGCCTTTAGTGCTCTTTGTGTATACTCATCCTGGTCTCTCAATTCCTGTATTACTCTTTACTTAGCTTTCTTCCTTTCATGCTATTCTTGTAGTTCTCTTTGAGTGTTGTCAGGCTGTTCACGCCATTCCTGCCTTTCTCTTTGAGTATTCTGAAGCTTCTCACGCAAATCCTTTATCAGTTTTTAAGTAGCTTCCTCACACTCAGGATATTCCTGTATAAACCTTTGGATTGTCTCCTCTCTCTCCCTCTCACGCTCAGAGTCCTTTGTAGGTGTTCACTCTTTTCCTTCATTGACCTATTGTTTGCCTTCTCTCACTCCCTATCACACATATACAGAGTCTTTTGTATGTTTTCAATCTTTTCCTGCATTGATCTTTTGTTTGCCTCCTCTCTCTCCCTATCATGCTTATACAGAGTTGTTTGTATATTTTCAATCTTTTCATTTATCATGTTTGCCAGCAGTTTTTGTAGAGCTATTTGGGAACTCTCTTCTGGATTATTCATTATCTGTTCTGTCCCCTGATTATCATGCGTGGGAGTGGAGATAGCCAGACTTGCTATTTTTCTTGTGGTTTTCTGGCTTACTCTGCCCGTTTGGAATGAAAGTAATACCAGTTTTGTGCTAGAATACTAACATAAGGCAAGCATCAACCAAAGTCTGAATTTGCACAGTCAATAGTCTGCAGATACAATCTAGTTCAACAGATACCTCTTTTCAACATCAAACAACTATATATTAGCGGGCTACGGACTGCAAAGAAGAATTTGGTAAACCAGAAATTATTAGGGTTAGGGAGAGATGTGGGTAAAAAATAGGAATAGAGTGATCACAAAATAGAAAATAGTTTGGATAGGATCAATGTAGAGAGAGAAAAAACAAGAAGAAAGAGAAAGGAAAAAAAGAGATCAGAAAAAATAGAAAAATAAAAATTAATAATATTCAGATCGAGAACAAACTATTCAAAGAACGTTAATATAATGAGAGAAGGGGAGGGATATAAACGAGATGTGAAAACCTTAAAAATAAAAATACTTAAAATATTATATATGTATAAAGAGGTAGTACTGCTATTAAGGAATTTAAGTTTCAGAGGTTTTGAATTGAGTAATAAATTTGTGGAATAAGTGTGTACACAATGTGTGATAGGGTCTAATAATCAAATACGGGTTTATCTGAGGATGTGCAGAACAACAATTTAGTCCCATAAAGAAGAACAAAAGAGAGGAAAAGGTGAGAAGGATAAGGAAGAAAGAAATAAAAGATCAGAAGTTCAGTTTAGACAAGCAAAAAACAAAAAGAAATTATTTTTTAAAAAAGAAAAAAAGAAAGAAATACACACACACGCATGTATCCCTAAAATAAAGATTATAAGGGGGAAAAATTACTAGAAAACAATTTTTTTTCAAAAAAGGTGGAAAATAAAAATTAAAAATTAAAAAAAGTTTTAGAAATGAAAAAAAATTTGTAAAAGGTACAAATAGAAGAAGAAGAAGAAAAAAGTTCTTTAATTTTTTGGGGAGGGTTGGGAAAAATCATGTATCTCCCTTGTGCATGTAATCAGCCTGTGGTTGGAGTCTCTGGTCTGTTTGTGGTCCTGTGGCTTGGTTGTTTTCTTAAGTCAGTTTGTTTGGATGGGCAGAAAAATGGTCTGCTTTACCCAGGATTTTGCGATCCTCCTCCCATGTTAGTTCAATGGGATGGGGGGTCTGCTTTGAGTATCACAAATGAGGGAGATGGCTTTTTCCCCAAGTTTGGAGATGCTGTGATGAGGCCAGGTTCTGGGTAGCGTTGAGGTCTTTCAGCAAACAGTATCCTTTCCTGGGTGCTAGTTTGTGAGAAACTCACAGAGCCCAGCCTGCAGCCACTCTCAGGGTTTCTGTTTACTGATGTCGAAGCTGCTAAAGGGAGAGGCAGCCTCTCGTTCTGATTATCCAGTGAAGAAAGCCACTCCTAGGGCTGGCGCCCGAGCTGGGTGACTTTTCACTGGGTGCAGCTGAGTCTGGCATGTCACGCCATTAAGTTCTTGCGACCTGCTAAATGACTCCTTTTACTCCAAGGCCTGAGTTGGAGCTAGCAGCTCCTCGGAGCTTTGTTGGTATCCAAGATGGAGATCTCTGGTACTGGGGGTGGAGGGGTGGCCTTCCCTCCTCTGCTCCCTGCGAAGGAGTGAGGATGTCAGGCTTCTACTCACGCTGAGTCTTGGATCCTGGGTCGTCTCTGGTCTGCGAACTGCAGGATGAACATGTCTGCTCCTTGTCGGTTCTTGCTGGTGTTGAGTAGAATTCGCTCCCAAGCCGCATCTGGCTCTTTTGTCCCGGACTCTCTCTGTTTCAGATATTGCAGTACAGCCTCAGCTGCTGCCACTGCCGCCGCAGTGACAGCTGCTGGCAAGAACTCAGATCTGTCTCCTTGCCTGGATTTTCCCTCTCTGGCCTAACTCTCTGTCCTGTGCTGGCACACTTGGTGTGATTCTCTGGCTTAGGACTGTTCACTGGAACTCTAAAACTGCTTTCTATGCTTGTTTAGCCTCCAGTTTCTCCTCTACCATCTTCCCAGAAGTGTATTCTGGGTCTTTTATTGTGGAATCAACCCAGAAGCCCCTAAGTAAATGAATGGATCAAGAAAATGTGGTATACATACACAATGGAATTCTATACCTCCATCAGAAAGAATGATATTGCCCCATTTGTTGGGAAATAGAAAGGCTTGGAAAAAATTATATTAGGTGAAGTAAGCCAGGCCCAAAGAAGCATAAGTCCCATGGTTTCCCTTATTTGCAATATCTAGTATATGTCTGCGTCAAGCAGAAAAGGTCAGATAAGTTGATGTTAAGGAAATGTACCCTAAGATATGTATTCAAATGTTTTCTTTTTCTTTCATGCAATTGTCTCTAACACATTTATAAGATTATTTCTTTGTAGATTTCTATGTCCCTCCCCAACGTTATAACCCCTGCTTTCACTGTATTTGATGTTGTTATAATTTGTGGAGGGGAAAGGGAAAAACAAATCATTTAAATAGGGATTCAGGTGGACCCCTTGCAGCAATGAGATGTTATGTCCAAAACGAACATTACAACTTTGGTGGGGGAGGAAGTGTGGGAGGATTTGTGGGGGGCAGGGAGGAGGATGCAAATGGATGGGAAGGGGAAACAAAGGAGGAGGCTACAATGCTTGATAAGTAATGTACTCATAATCTCGCCCATGTAATTGCAACCCCTCTGTACAGTATTTTCACAGTAGTATATAAATATATATATATATATATGTTTAGTACATATATATATATATGTTTAGTATATATATATATAGTATATATAGTATATATATTGTATATATACTATATATATATAAATATATATATAGAATATATATTATGTATATACTATAAATATATTTATATATATTTAGTATATATATAATATATAATATATATATATATATAATATATATATATACACATATATATATGTATATACATAATATATATATATATAATATATATATATATACAGTATATATAATATATATACTGTATATATAATAAAATAAAATAAAATTAGACTGCATCATTTCAGGAGGATGATTGATTTTATTTATTATTTATGAAGTATAAAAAGAATATTATTAATTACAGAAACACAATAATTTCATGATACTGATTGATTTCATTAGTAGTTTAAGGATGAAAACAATAACATTAATTATATGGAGGCATAATAAATACCCAGGAATTGGTAGGAATGTAGCCTATATAACTGAATAATGTATAGATATCTCTGGTACTCTATAAAGATATATATTTATTAGCATACTGCCATCTGCAGGTCAATCTGTTCTTACTTTCTTAACACCTGGGGCACAATCTCAGGTTCTGGGAACTGCCTGTCAACTCAATTTGCCCCTGGATGGCGTGATGACACTCACCCATTCATGAGTTGTAGTCCATGAATTCTGATGCCAGCATTCCCAAACAATGAATCCTGGAATAAGAAGCTGAAGGTGAAACATGGTTTCCATTCCTGTGAATGTCCTTGGTGTCATTTATGAAGTGGAATACATATGTAGACCTATATACTCTTTAATCAATGTAATCAATGTTCTATGTGCCATAATAGTTAATAACATAAACGGTCAAAACATGAATAAAACAAAAAATAAAATAACTATACTTAACACAATATGGAGTCTACATATGTATATAAATATAAATCATATGTGTAAATTGTACATGAATAGGATGTTTTCCAGTGGTGAGGATCTATTTCAGGACTAAGGAAAAGACTTGAATTTCTTGACTTCAAGGAGGCAAGCTTTCCCTTCCCACACAGTGCAACAGAGTTAACCAGACCATGAGTTCAAATCCCAGTCCTGGCATAAAAAATGGCACCTTTATATTATGTGAGGCCCAATTCTTAGGTATTTCATTATACCTCCATTTTATGAATGTGATTGATTAAATGCTTCATAAAGTATTAACTAAAATCGATCAGTGTCCTATAATATAATTGTGTATAATTTTATCCTAGAATCATTCAAGAACTTTGCATTAAATTATGACTTATATCACATTCCATTGGTAATTATGTGGATAGGAACAAGTTTCTTAGGATCTCCTGCCATTTGGACGTGGCAGGATCAGGAAAGGAACTGTGGGCTCCAGCTCCCACCACTTCAACCCATGGATATAGAAATCACAGGTCTGTCCAAGAACATCAGCAAGACTAATAAATGGCTCTCAGCACTCCTCCTTGATACTTACAAGGCTGTGATGTGAAGATCATGGTCAAAGTCACCCTAAGCAGGAAAGTCCTTGAGACCCCTGACAAACTTCAGTGCTAACAAAGCCAGAAGTCCTGTTGTTTCAGTGTGGAGGGTGAGCCTTGTGCAAAAACATCTCACAGACTGTGCCCAGATCCTGAGTTCAAGGTCCAGGACTGGCAACAAACAGACATACACAACTATCTGTGCAGCCATCCAACTAAAGCAGGTCACCCTCTTGTCCCCAATTGAATTGGACAGAGTTCCATCGGAAATGGCTGGAGGACCCGCTGTCATCTTGACTCTGCCCTTGCTGCTGGCATCACAGGATTCCGGCCACACCCCCATTCTTTCCTGTTTCTTTCTGATTAATGGGATACAAGAATGGTGGCCCCGCCCACATTCCAGGCTTCCCAGTAGCACCTAGATTCCCTCTGTTAATTTACACCACTACCAGCAGTTGAGGAAGGTAGAGGTGGCTGAGTGATGAGCAAAAGACTTGATGTGACTTTGGAGCATAGTAGGAAATTGATGTGCCACCCAACCTCCCAGCCCCGTCCCTATCTTCCCCAGGTGGTGCCAGGTTTCAATCCTCAGATAATAGTGCCCTGCCAGCTGGCCTAAAGCCCCAAACAGGTCTTTGCCCCTTGTCCTCTGCTCTGGGCCCATGTATCCATAATGCTGCTGCCATTGCTGCTTGGCCCACCTGGAGCAGAAACCAACAGATTCTCCCAGCAGCACTGGTGAGTGGCTTCCCCAACACTACCCCCACCCAGGTCAGACACCCCTCTGCAGGCACCATGACCCCCTGCTCTCCCTGGCTCTGAGGAACCACCTCTCTGTCGGGCATTTCTGAAATAGAGACTCAATATATGCTCAGGCTGGGCTGGATCACAGTCCTCCTATCTTTAACAGGTAGGTCCTCTGTAGTTGGGATGTTAGACATGTAGCGCCATGCTCATTCTTCGGTTTAGATGGATTATCCCAAACTCTTAGTCCACAGTAGCCAATTCTTGGCCACAGGCGAAGCTCTGGGTAGGGCCTCAACCATCAGACCTCAGTTTCCTCACAGGAGAGTGTGAGGAAACAATAGATTTATACAGAGGGATCTCTAGAGCATGGCTAGGCACAGAGGGAGAAGCCTTCAGTTAAGGTTGTTGGCAATTCTGTGAGCATATGACAGGAAGATACTGGAAAGGGCTCAGGTGGGGCCAGTTATTAATCGTGCAACAGGTGGGTATTATGAAAGAAAACATGGCTCTCTTTCATCATTAAACTATCCCTGTAAGACAGGGGATCCTTCACTCTGTTGAGTTTTGCAGGTGGGGAAATCAAGGAACAGAGAAGCCAGGTGACCTACTTATAACCTCAATTCACAGGAAGCTCAGCCTGACTTCTCTACCATGCTCCCTAGGACAATGGGTGCTATTCAGTCCATTTCTTGTGGTGGGAAGTCCACTTATTGTCAGACATGGGGCTTGACCTCTAGGCCTGGGCTCAGTCCCCAAGCTCCTCAGCTCAAGGCTACCACTTGAGCCCACAGCAACACTTCCAGTTCTCAGGTGGTTCTTTGGAGGTAAGAGTCTCACAGTTATTCCTGACCGGGATGGCTATGAACCATGATCCTCCTATCTCAGCCTCCTGTGTAGTTAGGATTAGAATTCTGAGCCACCAGCACCTGACTTAAGTGTAATTCTGACTTTCTTTCTCTCTCTCTCTCTCTCTCACAGGAACTGGTTGAATGGGTGCAGGAGGAGGAGGTGGACCAGCGTCCCCATGGGGCTGGAACCCAAGGTGGCCCTCTCATTCTGGAAGTGGTCTGTGGGTCAGGGAAAAAAAATTTTTTTGGTTAGTAAATGCAAAATAAAGAACACATACTTGGAATATATAATTGCATTCTGACACCTGACAATAGTCCCTTATTCATGTACTTTATTTTATTAGGATACTGTGTTGAAAAAAGTTTTGTTCATTAGGTCACAGCAATTAATGCCAGGAATGTTCTTAGATGTCAGGTGAATATTAATTCTGGTAATTCAAAGATTCCAGGATTTTGTGTGGTCACTGCTAATCACAAAGAGAAGGGTAGTCTAAGTGAGATTTGGAAATCTTTTTGGTCAATCATGACACCAAAAGGCAGAGACTAATTAACAATTGTGACAGAAAAGAAGAAATAACTCCAGATGGAAGGAATAAATGATAGTAACTAAGGTGTAGCAGAAAGTGTTCTAGAGAACCATTTTTGGTTATTGAAAAACTAGTTATCAACTAGGCTTATTCCTCATTGCCTTTAGCATTCTAAATCTCTTAGGCTAGTTCTTAATCTCTGTGTGATAAACGTATCTCCTTCTATGCTGTTCTTTCATACCTGATCCCTTTGCTTTCTAAAAATCTCAGTCTTTCTATATTTCTCTATGAACATTTCCTGATACTAAATACACCTATACAGATGGCAGAGGATGCTAATGTAAGGGTCCCAAAGCTCATGAGTCATTAATGTAACAACATGGAAAAGGAGGACCTATTTATTGCTACCTCAATTTTTCTGAAAAGCTGCATTGGCATCATTTTGTTCAAATTTCCATTCTTTGGCTACATAGTGCCATTCAGTGCACATAAATGCAAATATGAGCCAGGTCCTGGTGGTTCATGACTGTAATCCTAGCTACTCAGGAGGTTGAGATCAGAGGATTGTGGTTCAAAGCCAGCCTGGTCTGGAAAGTCCCCCAGAAACCCAGAAGTGGTGCTTTAGCTAAAGTGGTAGATCGCTCAACTCGAGATTAAGAGCTTAGGGACAGCACCCAGGATCAGAGTTCAAGCCCCAAGACCAACAAAAAAAGCGAAATATGACTTTAAGTTTCCCCCAAAGGAACGTCAAGATCAATTAACTTCCCAAGCAGAAAAAATAATTCCAAAATTATTCAGTGCACCTACTTTTGCTGAGTTACTTAAGTTATGGCTTTTTTGCTGGACATAGTCTTTTATTTTAAAAATTGTCAAATATTAGGTTCATAGTAAACTTCATCTAATATTTCTTGTTTCAAACGCAATGTCTATACAGTTGATGCTACTTAGCTGTCTTACAATCTTAGTTCAAAGCCAACCCAGGCAGGAGAGTTGGTCAAATTCTTATCCGTAATTAAACAACAAAAAACAGAAGTGGAGTTTTGGCTCAAGCAGTAGTGTACTAGCTTTGGGGACAGGTGGACAGGAAAGACAACTGTTCAGGATCAGGATCAGGATCAGAACCAGCACAATCCAAACAAACAAGCAAACAAAAAAACCACAAATATTTCTTTGGGACCTTCCTTAAAGGAGCACTAGTCTGAGAAGAGGCACTTTTGCTTATCATAGTCACTGGATCCTGCTTTTTGGAATCCTTATTGCTCAGGAGAACTCAGGACTAGACTAGAGGAATTGATAACTGTCTCCTGCAAAAAAGAGAATCATCTCAGGGGTGCAATATCCATACATAAGACATTTTAAAACCTCCATGCCTTTGTTTCTTTGCTGTAGAACACTTTTAAAACAACGTTATTTCCTTTTGTTCTATGCTGGCCTTCAAATGGCACATTATTTCTTTTTGTAATACTCTCACCTAGAAGTTTACAGAAAAGTTTTATATGAGTATAGAACACACTCGAAAAAGTCAGGGACAGAGTTTCCTTCAAGCCTTGGGATTCTTTTCTTGTACAGTAAAAAGGAAAGCACAAGTTAACATGAACTTTGTCATTCCTCTGTGTTCATTTCCTCTCCTGGGAGTTTCCACATCCAATAGCTGTTATGTCCAGTAACAATCGATGGTGCTGCCTGAGGTATGATGAATGTTCTGGGTTCGCTGAAATAACACAAGGACACTTTTGGACCTGAGGTAACACATGTTTCAAAGACAACTTAGTAAAGAGCAAATACGAAATTTATGTTGCTTATAAATACTTTATCAATGACTACATTGAGTACAAACTTTGTAAGTTCTCTGTAAATTAAGGCGAATTATAAATAGGAAGAAGGTTCTCAGCCATTCTTTTTGTGTGTGTATGTGCTGCGCATTATTTCCCAAGTGTACATGCATTAACAGTAAGGGAAACCATAATATTAATAGGAGAAAGAGAAGTTCTGTGTTTAAGTATAAGGGTTCAATATACTATAAAAAGACTCTACAAATAAGACAACATTGAAACAATAAAGCCAATTCCAGTATGTAGATTTATGGGAGTGATATAGAGAAAGCATTACTCCTACATGGAACACAAATTATGAGGGCACTCCCTTTCTAAATCATGCTTGCTAATCAAGCAACTTTGTAGAAAGAAGAATGGAAGTATAATTCTGCTTCCAAAAAAAGTCAGACATAAGAGCATGGACGTAACAGGGAAAAAAGTCCATCTTGAGAGAGTAGGGAATATACTAGCAATGAACTGGTGGTTAAGATGTCATTTCTTTTTCTTTCCTTTACTTATATATTTTTTTGTTGGTCGTGGTCTTGGCACTTGAACTCTGGGCCTGGGCACTTTCCCTCTGCTATTCCACTCAAGGCTAATATTCTACCCCTTGAGCCACAGTGCCACTTCCACTTTTCTTGCAGTAAATTGAGAGAAGTGTCTCTGGGATTTTCCTATCTGGGCTGGCTTTGAACCCCAATCCTCAGATCTCACCGCCACCCAGCTTAGGATCACATTTCTAACTGTACACTCAGTATATGTAATGTGTATGTTCATCTATCTTTATATGAATTCTGGAGTTAAAAATCTGGGCTACAGCTTAGACTTTACACTCAAAAAAATGTTTCTAGTTCAAAAGTTGATTCTACTGGATAAATAAAACCTACGAATATAAAGGAGCCTGGGAAGTTCAGTTTACATCCAGCCTGGGCAGAAGAGTTTTTGAGACACTATCTATAATTAACCTGCCAAAAGCTGGATTGGAAGAATGGCTCAGGTCATGGAATACCAGTCATGAGCAAGATTGATAAATAAGAGCTTGAGGCTTTTGCATGCATACATACAAACATAATCATAAACACAGAGGCACTTAAATGCACACACACAAATGCACAAATGATACAACTCTCAGAATATGTAGAAAATTTAGAAAGCAATAGAAAATATATCCTGAGTAAGACTAGAATCAAGTGATAATTTTAACTTAGAAAATCCTCAAGTGAACTTTCTTCAAAAAAGTTTGAGAATATTACATAAGTAAACTTGAGATAGTAAGAGAGTCAAGTAATCAATAGTAAAGGGATTGGATCCATGGAGGAATGAATCAGATACCCCGCAGGTGTATTTGAAAATGTTCAAATCCTGTGTCAAATGTTAGAAAATCTTTGAAAATAGTACATGAAGAGTCTGAGAAGTCTAGTGGATAATATCACTGGAGAAGTTCAGAATTGCTAGTCTCTATCTAGATTAAATAAACCATGAAACTATGGCAGGGCAATGTGATACAAGGCTAGAATTCTAACATTCAGACTGACAGGAGATTAGAGAGTGGAATTACATAGTGATACCTTCCCTGGACTAGGTAGTATAATTTTGTCTTAATAAAACAAACCAAACAAGAAAGGAATACACAGTTGGAAGTTTGGGCTAATTTTGTCACTATGTTTTGTGAAGTTAAGTTTCCTATTACAATGCAACTCATATATAATCCTCAGGTGTGTTTCAAATGCTGTCTGCATTACAGAACATTTCTAGATGTAAAATGGCTCTTGATTCCCATCCACAATTCTCTTATCATAATTCTGATGGATTCCAAAGAATTGATGAAGGATTACAAAAGCTTAAGCCCAGAGAAAAAGCAAAGTTCGTCTAATGTATGTCTTTGTAGATATTGCTAAATTAGAATTTAGATTTAAAATAAATGTTTTGGTTTTGTTTTTAATTACATATTCTATAAGATACTACAAAATTCTTTTTAAGTAGAGGGTTTAATTGACAAATTCACAAATGATTCTTGCATTCTACTTGCCTAGAATATTCTTTTAAGAGAGTTATAATTAGAACTTAGTTAATAGATAATTCCAACAATTCATGTATAAAATGATAATGTGAATAATGTAGACAGAGTTGCGAACAAAAAGATGTTAATTTATAAATTTAGAAAACAGCAATTTTTGAGGCTTTGGTATAACATAGTATGAAGCGAATAATTGTATGACATCTTCTTTTTTCTACCTGTATGTAACACAGGAAGCAGTTTCCTAAATTATGTGCCTCTGTATACAATGAGAAAATTGCTAGGTTTGGGTTGGTTCTTATTTTTGTTTTATTGATTTGTCATAGGGCTTGAACTCTGGGCCTGGACACTGTCTCGGAGCCTGTTTATGCTCAAGGCTCGTGCCCTACCACTTCAACATCAGTGCCACTTATGTCTGGCTTTTTTGAAAAGTTTCTTGGAGATAAGAATCTATTGAACCTTCCTCCCTGGGTGGGCTCTGAACTGAAATCTTCCGATCTTAGCATCTTAAATATCTATGATAGTTAAAAAGCATAAATATAAATAATATTTGCAAGATGTTCTGATCTCAAGAATACCAGTGGGGAAAAATGATGTAACCCAGTTTATTGTGGTGTTCTTTCCAGAACACGAAGTGCATCACATTAGCAGAGGTGTAGTATTTTTTCACAATAGAGATAAGCTATTCGTGATGTGAATTAAAGGAATTTTGAGGTGTACCCTACAAGTTGGAAACTGTTGGGCTAGGATGAATTTATGGCATAAGTCTTTGGATTGATGGTCAAAGAAATAATAACTTACACTGATAAAAAATTGCTTACTCTTGAAGAATTAATTATTACAGGTGAATCATAGTTTTATCTTCTACCAGAATGTGGCTACTTTTCTGTTGATTTCTCAATCTGTAACACCCCACTGGAAACTGCATCTATTGCAGAATTTCATAACATGCCAACAGGAATGGAATGTTCAGAATTTGAAAATGAGTAGTTATCAGTCATAGGAATTTTGAAGAATACATATATTCTCTCCTCTTAACAACTTATTTACTTTTAAAAGTTATGGGTTTCCATAGAATTAAACTGTTTTTGATTTGAGTATGAGAAAGTACTAAATTTGTTCTTTTTTCAAAATATTGTCAAGTATATTGTGAAATTATTGTCTAGTTGGATTCAAGTTGTTTGTTCTCTGATCAAAAATGGATAATAAATTCAAATTACATGCAAAATAGTATTAATTTTTAAAAAGTTACTACATAAAGAATAATATTTACTATACCAATACAGTGAAATTTTTTCATGCAACTTATTTTTTAAATTAATTTTATTGTCAAAGTGATGTACAGTGGGATTACAGTAATTGTAAGGAAATTAATACATAACTTTTCAAAGGTGTTACCCACTCCTTCATTTTTCTCGCAGTTTTCCTTCACCTCAATACTCCTCACAAGTTGTAATGTACATTTCCAACATATTGTCTTGTGAGTAATGCTATTGCATTGGCTTGCCCTTTGTCCTTTGTCTCGCCATTTTGTTGTTCCTCTTCCCTTCCCTAATTAAGGTAAACGTATACACAATACAGATGGTACCAAAATCAAATACAGCCGGGGACAAACCATAGGGGAAAAAAAACAAAGAAAATAGAAATCACATAGTACATTAAAAACACAAACCGCAAATAAAAATCTGTTTCCATATCTTGGAGTTCATTTTGCTCAGCATCAGCTTATATAGTCATATATATGCATAACAAAGCCACTGGAAAATAATAGTTTCATGGACATGATATCATGAAGACAGCATGTTAACCGTTTTTTATGGTAAAGGTGGAGTAACGATTGGCAAATTTGCGATTCTGATAAAGGAATTTCAAAAGAATTTTAAAATTATGCCAGGTAAATTTTAATCGTTCAAACTTTTTTTTAACAACTTAGCCTATTAAGAAAATTTAAAATTGCCTGGGAAAATAGGCTTTCATGCAAATTAATCCATGGAGACTTAGTTGAGAGGGAGCAATGTTGGTGAAGATGGCTCATTTTCACAATAAACAAACAAACCTCAGAAACCTTGCTATAAATCTTGTAGGTTCCCTTGAGAATTATCCTTACCCAGGAAATATACTCTCACTGTGTGAAACAAGGTTGTAGTGGAATTTAAATTCAAATTTCTTTACAAAAGACATCAAAATTTGTGAATTGACCTTTAATTACCAAACAGAAATTCTCTGAAAAAATAATTTGGGTCAAAATATTTAGGGAGAAATTGCCCTCCACAATGAAAGAAGGTATTGGGTATACACTTTTCTGTTTATAATACTTTACACAATGTCTTTGCATGTGAAGCACTGAAACAAAGAAAAAATCTGATTGGATACCTCAAACCAATGATTTCACATTTCTAAGTAGCTCACAAAATATAATATCCTTATTAACATGAGATAGTAAAGACTTCTCTTATTACATTAGCCAAAAAGTTTTGGAATCAGAAAAGAATTGAGCAAATTGAAAAGGTAAGATAAGGTGTTCTTAGAAGCCCTAGCTAAAGCGTATTGGCTTGCAGTAGAAGGATTCCAAAACTTTTTGATATAGATTTTGTTAATATTTTTGATACCTAAAGTGATTTTACAGAGTCTATTTGGATCACTACAATGCAGAACAGATTGAATGAAGACATGAACATAACTTCCACATCCAAATAAAAGAGTTTAAAAAGAGAAACCATATACTTCTTCAGCTTCACTAGAATTGAAGCCAAGGAGGTGTGATTAATTGGAAATCAAGCAAGAACTATGAGGAGGACGTAGAAGTAGGACAAAGAAGAATTGTCCGTTGTAACAGACACTGTCATACAAGGTATGGGTGATTTAACTCTATTTTTCTCAATATATCTTGTTGAGCAAATGCAAGACCAAGAGAAAATAATCTATTGAAATAATTTAGGATAGAATAACTTTGTTCCTGATATGTTATCTAAGGAGAGACTTACGAGAGAAGATTAAAGTGGAGTATACTTCCTCTAAGCATCTTGTTACAAAATATATCTTTGAGGTTAGAAGTGATTGAACCAAAAAGTGGGGGAGTAATTATCTTGTGGCCCTTTAGACACAAGAAGACTTTCAAAGTAAAAGAAAAAAAGTATAGCTAAATATTTGTGATCACAGCTTCTTGGACTGATTTTATGGAGACAAAGTTTACATTAGAGTTTGTCCTCATTAAGATAGATGTTGGGTTTTCTTAGCAACCAAATGCAAGGGTGAAGTTTAATGGACTCTCTTAGATAACTAAACAGCATGGTAGAAAAAAATGGCAAATAATATTTAGTAAATTAGTTTGGCTAATTACTTTGCCAGAACAAAGAATGAAAGACATAATTCAAAAACACTTGACTTAAAAGTATGAAGAAAGAGTACTGAAGAGAGATGAGAGAAAACATAGAGGACTCTTCTATCTCCAGTGGAGTAATGGGTTCTTGATCTTGTTTCTTCTATTCTATCTTCACAAGCTATCAAGTATGGCTGAGGACTGGAGTATCCATTGCAGACAAAGAGAACTCACAGAAGAAAATATCTGCAGCAGATGTTGGTGTTTCTTAACCTTAGACAATCTATTTAAATCTGTTCAAAATTCTCTGCTACCCCAAACTGCCCACTTTGAACAACTTAGTTTGCTTTTCCCAAGACTACCCTTCATTAACTAATTAAAATTTTGAGAGGTCCACTCATCCACTCTAGAGATTGCTGTTTGTTTGTGATTTTTGTGTGTTTTTGTTTTTGTTTTTTTGTGTTATTTAACTAAATCTCAAAAGGTTGTGCACGTGTATTACAATAAATATGTCCATCAAATTTCCCAATGCTCCTGGATCAGAGTGACTCCTTCTATCATTCTCAACCAACCTCTTCTCCAAGATTTATTTCAGATTTACCACTTCCTTTATCACATATGTACATTGAGTATTCTAGCTGTACTTGTCCGTTGTTCCATTTTTCATTCATTCTATGGCTTTCCTCTCTGGTTTCAACTTCCTGATAGTCATTCTGTTAAACTCTCTGTTAATACTTTGAAAGGTTTATATACATTCCATGGAGTTTCAATCCTGCTTATACTTGAACTGATGTCAGTTTATATTTCCATAATTCATTCATCTGAAATAACAATTTGCAAGACTGGAGACGTGAAGCCCCTAGACATGATTTTATTCTCATCCATTTGGATGATTGATCTTTAGTCAACAAGAAAGATTAAAAATGGCTTAGAATATATTCCTAGCTTTCAAATTTTATAAATGGCGTTGTAATAAAGCTTGTGATTATTTTATTTTACATGGGATAATATTTTCTACTACCTATAAGTTTTGGGAAAAGAAGAAAACTACGATTTACTACTATAGAGGAATATGATAGAAACAAGACAGATTTTATGTTTGTCACATCTCTGATGAGTACCCATATTCATGACTTTAAGTCATATTTCTTAGTATGTTAAACAGATAGGGAAAACATAAAACAACATATGATAAGGCAACTATTTGTGACTTTTTAAAATGTACCTTATTAAGTGATGAAATTTACTTTATTAGCTAGTGTTTGGGTTTGAATTATGGGAGGTTGATCTATTTAACACATTCCTGGAAGGCACCTACTGAACAACACAAATGTTGGGTGGTACTATTTCTACACTTTTATGAATGGTTGAACCTGTTTCGCATTAGTGATGGGTAAATAAATCAACTCTTTTGTAACTTGCACCCTAATCTTGAAAAGTTTGTAATGTCACTAATTATCATTGACTTGTCAACTGTTATTTTGGTGAATGTGATTTTAAAAGATTATTTGAAAAGGAATCTGTTTTCAGGAGATTAAATATACGTTATCATTTGTTAGTGAATGATAACATTTTTATACTACAGAACCAAGTTTTACTGAATTACCAGTATTTTGAAGCATTAACGATTTTCTCAATTAATGTTTTTGTGAATTATATTTGACCTGTAAGTCAAGTTTTCCTAGCCTTGGTAGACCAATTATGGATCTATCGTTCTAGGAACTATTTTTTTGTCCTACTTATGCTGGACTGAAATCTTTCAGTAATTATTAGGAGAGGGGTATTAAAAATAATTTGTGACATTTGTTATCTTGTTCACTCATATGTGCTGGTCATTTGTAAATTGAAAGTTTGTATTACTGTACATTTTTTCAAATTTTGTGATCTCATCTTTCATTTTAAGTTGCCTTGCATTTCACATTTGCTTACTGCTAATTCCAGTGTCGTAAGGATAGAGATGGATGTTCAATTACTTTCTGTTGGCATGTTGCATGGGCCTAGGTGAGAAGTCTTGCCCTTGTTACTTGATGATGGGGATAATTGAAACCTGGGATCCTAGGACCCATGTGTCCTGCAGAAGAATAATAAGTTTTAGACATCATATCAGCAAAATTTGGGTATAATCAGTAGGAATGCTTCAGAAATGTGTAGAAAAACATTTTGGAACCAGTGAATTAAAATAATAAACAGAGCAGGAGTGTAAATTCTCTTATAGATTAGAGGAAAACAATTTTTTTTAACAATGTGAATTCTGAAGACCAAGAACACTTACAATGTTTATACCGAAGACATTGCATTGATACTTTTCATATACTAATATATATTCTTTTTTTTTTTTGGTCGGCCGTGGGGCTTGAACTCTGGGCCTGGGCGCTGTCCCTCAGCTATTCAGCTCAAGGCGAGCGCTCTACCACTTGAGCTACAGCGCCACTTCTGGTTTTCTAGTGGTTTATTGGGCATAGGAGTCTCACGGTCTCTCCTGCCCGGGCTGGCTTTGAACCGCGATCCTCAGATCTCAGCATCCTGAGTAGCTAGTATTATAGGCGTGAGCCACCAGCGCCTGGCCATATACTAATATATATTCTAAACACAATTATTTATATTCCAATCTATTTATTGTAATATATATATATTTGGCAAATTATCAATTAATTCTAGTAAGCTTCACTGTGTGAAATAAAATATCAGCACATATAAATATAAAATATATAACTATATATAATATAAAAAAGGCACATGTTTTGCAATGTTCTGTTGTGGTTAGGGTATCAAAGGCAACTGTGTTTTAAAGTATTATTCCATTATTTCTACCTCAGTGTTTGGTAGAGTTGGACCTAAAGCTTTACCATTTGTAGATTTACAGCCTAGAGGCAAGATGAAACACTGTGATTAAACCATTACCAATTTAAGGCCTAATATCAAGGAGAAACATATAGATTTCTCTTGTACCTATGAAAATATTTGGTGAAAGAAAGGTAGTAGTGTACATTCCTGCCTGGTTGGATGGTAGCCTGGCCAGGACATTAGGTAATCATGCATATGAATTTATTTTCACCTTCTTGGCTTTAGCTACTTTTAAAATGTTAGGTATAACAAACAATTATATTTTGATAAAATACCTTCTAGTCTAAACGATTCTGTCTTAACTGTTCATTTCTCTATAATCCCTCTTAACTAAGATTAGTTTTGTTCCAAAAAGGAAATCTATGCTGTCAGGGTAAGATATTCTGGTTGGTCTGTTGCTACATGGAAGAAGAGTGAAGGGTCAGGTAGACATTTGTGCCAGTAAGACCTCATTTAGGAAATTTTAAGCTGCAGAAGTTTAGAAGTAGCTCTTAAGCAAGGCTTATTTTGAATCCATTAGCTCCACAAAGCTAACTCAGTTGATAAATAAGTACTTGAAAAGCCATCACCTTTGGATCTAGCTATAAAGTCTTCAAAGTATGATCAAATTTAATTTAAAAAGACTTAAAATAGTCATTGACAAAAAAATTGCAAATGTGAGCAATCGACCAAACAATGTAAGTTTTCCAATATACACAGAATTTTAGAGAATTAAGATCAATAGCATTTTGGGAACAGTAAGTTTTCCTGGTTACAAACAGTCAACCAAGGATATATGCCTTTATAAAGACTGCATCATTAACTATGTAAATTTACAGGATATGACATGCTTCAGCAGAACGTTTACCCAAATTACAACAATACAGAGATTAACATGGCACTTGTACAAGGATGATATGAAAATTTGTGAAGTATGCCATATTTTTCATTCTTCAGATGCAAGAAATGAAAAACAGTTATTAAAAATGATTACAAAAATACATGTAATTAATTGAACTAAAAGTTAGTTTGACATCAGTGTATTAAATCCTCACCTTCGAAAGGCCTTTACATAGCATAATCTTTACAAAACGTTTGAAATTAGATAACATCGTCATTTTATTCCAAAGAAATAACATACTATAAGGACCTAGGAAAAAAAGGAATGTTAAACTGTTTCTATATGGAATGCTATCTGAAATAACACATTTAAAAATGAACCTATATATTATAAAACAATGTAGAATTCAAACTATTATATCTAGGAGAGAATGAAATAGATTATGGATATTATACAAACAAAATACAGATTAGATTAAAATATACTTTTTTCAGACAAAAACCAGAAATATCTTTAGTTTCTGTACTACACATTTCAACAGATAAGTTAAAATGATTTCTGATTTAAAAACCACAAACTCTGCAGAAATCATTATAGATGTATACAAACAAATCTTGAATACATTTTGACATCAAAGACAGGCAATTAACTTGAAGAATACCATGGAGTCCATGAATTTTTAAAGTAAGATATTGCTGCTGTTTGTATGGTGAAAATATTTTGTACGGACACAAGGATGGATTGGCATTTTTGAAATTTAAGAAACTTAACCAAACCATTATGACTTAGGAGAACAATTTTTACAGCTTTCCACAACTCCAAAAACGTAGTAATACATATTTATCCTTTTGGCAATATCAAATGCAGTTTCTTCAAAGTTCTTCAGTCCTGGTTTGATAATTTGATAATATTCAATAGTAGGAGATCCAGCATATTTTTGCTATTTCTATTCCAAACAGCAAGATGCAAGGGGGTCAAGAGGACTTTAGTTTGGGCAGTGGGATATGCATCATGATGAACTAAGAAAGAATCCAGTCTGGTATTATTCCACATATAAGCACTGTGTAGGGATGTCCAGCAATTCACAGTTATTGCATGAATATCTGCCTTGAGCCACCAACTCATGGATAATATCTAAGTGTCCACTGTAGGATTCCCAATGAAGAGAGGTATATTCATCATCATTCCTAGTATTCACATGAGTGGCCTTTTTGGGAAATAGTCTCTGTACTGTAGTAAGCTGATTATTTTCAGCAGCCCATAGAATAATTTGCTTGAATACTTCTCCATTTTTTCTGCGAATGATATCATTCCTCACTTTTTCTTCTTGTGCCTTGTCTTCATCAGAATTGCCTAAGCAGAGACATTGAGTACCAGTGGGAATCAGGTGCACATATATTTCCCAATTGTTCATGTTGGTTGAACTGCTCAGAAAAATCCAGTGAATATTCTACATCTGTTATTTCACCATGATTTTTTTTCTCTTTTTCCATTTTTACTATTCGAAATTATTCTAACTGGAGAGTAGAGAATTGATAGAGAGCAGAGGAAAGGTTTTCCTCCATATAGAAAGGTACAGACTGAAAATGAGGACCAGTGGTGTCTTCATGTGCAGCTTATTCTAGGAACGAGAAAATATGAAATAATGCCTTCTATGTAAATGATTTGGGGAATGGCAGAGCAAAAAGTGAAATGATGCAACCAAAAATATAAAAGCAAAATAAATTAGGATAATTATGGAGCAGTCATATTATCTATAAGAATCATGAAAGGGAGAGAGGAAGAAAGAGACAGATGTGCAATGACCTAGCTAGCCACAAAATCCATGCCTCTGATCAATTTATAGATCAAACAATTTTATTTTTTAAAAGAGATGGAAATAGAATTTATGTATTTACTTGAAATTAGTAAATACATTTTTAATAGCCTACATAAAGAGACATAGCTTTGACCAAATTACAGACAAGAATCTAAATCCCAGATAATTCTAGTAACAGAACTGACTGAAATCACTTGAATATCACTTTTCCTGTAGAGTGAAGGAATAGGTCCAGGCTAGGAAAGCAGATAGAGAAGGCAGACTGATTGTATCTTGAACAAAACTTTGTGGAAAATGGTATCAAGGATTAATTACTGGTGATCCACTTGCACTGGTAGTGTGAATCTGAAATATTGCTTGCTGATTATGAACTATTGCTTTAATCATTGTATGTTCCAAGAAGAAAAGGTGATTTAATTGATAGCAAAGGATTAGTAATACACTTTGACTTCTCATTAAGCACCTTCAACCATCAAAATCACATGAAGACAATAGACAGGCCTACTTTTTTAGATGAAAACAGGTATCTTTAAAAATAAGGTAATTAAGTATTCCTACAAAAGACTTTTTTTTAGTACTGTATTATACAGTTTTTTTCTAATGTTGGGTAACAAATAATGGATCTATAAGAAAACTCTTAAAGCTCATATGTTCAATAGTGAGTTTTCTTATATTATATCATGGTATTTTTGCTCATGGTTTTAAGAAGAAATTTACTAGCTTAAATTTCTGACAGGACAATATCATCACTGTACAACTTGCTTCTATACTCTATGTTTTAAATTACTATCTAAGTATGTGCATTAGATAGCTATAGAGGAAAATCTAGAAGCCACACTGGTGGCTCATGTGTTTATCCTAGCTAATCAGAAAGATGAAATCTGAGGATTGTGGTTTGAAACCAGACCAAGCAAAAAAAAATTCCATTAGATTCTGATTTGAAAGTAACCAGCAAAAGCTAGAAATGGAGCTGTGCGACAAGCAGTAAAATCCTAGGCTTGAGAAAACTAAAACAAAAAAACAACAAATTCTGGGACAGAACCAGGCCCTGAATTCAAGGCTAGTATTAGCACAAAACAAATGAATGAATGAATTAATTAAAATAAATTAAGTGGTCACATGTGGCGAGGCAAGTAAAATGTAACACCCATGGTGACTGGATTGTGTATTATTTTGTAATAAGGCAAATTAACGTTTGTCCAAATCACTAATATTTTATTTGTACTTTTTGTACTAAACCCTGAATTTAGCATGCATATATATGTGTGTACATGTGCACACATGTGTGTATGTGTATATGTGTGAGTGTGCTGTTGCAATGTTGCTTGACAATGTGGACAGGGTGAGGCTGAAAAGAGCTAACTGTGTTGCAATGTTTTTATTTATCAGTGTTCTGTCATGTCATTTCTATGGAGCCACTCTTCTGTACATTTTATTTGTCAAATAATAACATCATCATAATCAAAGCATATACAACATTAAGTTAGATTAAAGAGACCAATTTCAGCTCTGATTATATGTTAGGTAAGAAGATGCAGATATAATTAGGTAGTAAGTTATTGATGTAAGATGACTGTCAGTACAAAATATGTATTTGACCTCTTAAATTGGTTATACTTTTAAGATATAATCATGGAGTGAGTTTGACCTACTTGACCAAACAGGTATTACTCTCTGGTTATTCCTGTGAAACACAAGGTGGATAAATTCTATCCGGATTTCTGTTGAAAATAACTTTCTTTGTAACATCATATCTAATCTCACTAAGATAATCTACCCTGTATTTATTAAGTTTGAATATCCCATCATATGGACTGAAAATCAGTATTGTGGATATGCTTGTTAGATATACCTTTCAAAAACAAACAAAAAGCCTGTGTCACCTCCAGATTGTGGATGCATTTGAAGTTGTTTTGTACATGCAGTGGGATCTTCACTAATGGCCCTTTTTTGTGAGTAACTCTCATAACTTTAACAAATAAGGATTTTTGAATATTTTTTCCAATATAAATATCAACCCAGAGCTAGTCTTGCAATTTCTGAAAAGCCTTTGAATATTTTAGTATTATTTCACTTCATTGACTATAGGGCTAAATACATTTCTGAAATAAATATTATTAACATCTGAAGATGTAAGTGGGTATATAGGGTTTTTTATGCATCATTTTATGAAAACCCAGTTTTTATGAAAGTAAATGAAATAGAATAAAAGAGTATAAGTAAATTTGGTAAGCTAATTATTAGTATAACTTTGTTTTCTAGCAAGTTTTTTTAATGTAGATGATGCAGTTAAATTATTTTCTTTGTATATCTGTACTTCAGTTAGTTTTAGAATCTTTATAAGAATGAATTTGTGGAAAAAATAAATGTATTTGAAAATGATTAGGATTAATCTTGTGTTTTGTGTCCTACTCCCAAGAAAATGAGTTATTTTCAAGTGTTAATATTTTATGACTGAATCTTCAGTATCACAATAAATTTTGAAAAATATGCAGTAGTATTGATGTCTTTTTAAACCAATTGTATTCACAACTTGGAGAATCTTTAATTCATGCATAGGTCTTGTTGTCTATTATTTTTAACCTCTCGTTCCTACCATTAATGATAGGTGAGACTGCATTTTGGAAAAATATTTATCTGAGGTCAAAGGTGATTTTTATATCAGTCTTGCTTGTTAACAGCATTTTAAATAGTACATTTCTCTCAAAATGTTGGGTATAAAAAGCAATCAAAATACCTCTAATATTAAACAACTTAGGTGAGCTACAATGTGGAAATGATTGGTCTATAACTCCTGCAGTCTGTTTCCATCAGGAATTGGGGAGGTCATTCCTTCAGTATGACTGTGTTAAAGAGAGATTGGGTCCCAAGGTAGTGCAGTGTTGTCATGGGATAGAATATGATTTCTACAATTTTGAGCTAGAAATCAGGAATGTTATAGTTTAGCAGTTCCTTTCACCAGGGAGGTATAAATTGATTATGAACTTGGAATTTTCATATTACAGTTACCTATTTCCTTTCTTTTTGTTTTTTGTTTGGTTAGTCATGGGGCTTGAACTCTAGGCTTGGGTACTGTCCCTGTGCTCTTCCTCTCAAGGTGATCACTGTATCGCTTGAGCTACAGTGAAACTTCTGGTTTATTAGTGGTTTATTATAGGTAAGAATCTCTCGAACTTTCCTGCCTGGGCTGGCTTTGAACAGCATTCCTCAGATCTCACCCTCCTGAGTAGCTAGGGTTACAGGTAGACCCACCGGCATCAGGCTTATTTTCCTATTTTCTAACAAAGATAAAGTGAAATATCATTAGAATGTGGACAATAATTCTGGGAAATTTTCCTAGAATTAGTAGACTACGTGCTGGTATTTTAGTCATAATTTAGAATGAAGTTATTTGATACGGTGGGAATGGGGCTCAGGCTAAGATTTACCATTTGTGCAATGTTGTACTAGTAATTCCAACTCTGAAGACTTCAATATCATCATCTGAGAATTAGAAATGGAAGTAGTTCTACTTTATGGGATTATTGTGAGGATTAAATTAGGTACCATAGATAACATACTTGGAAAAACGATCAGCATTTGATCCTTTCTACCTGTTATTTTATCATTTGATGAATTCTAAATTTTTTACTGTAATTTTTATAATGTGTCTCTTTAGGATATGAACCTAAACAATAATCTAATACTACAGAGTTGAGGGAGATGAATTGCCCTCCTGAATAATTTACTTTTGGGTCAAATAAAAGGAGGCTTGCAAAAAGAGAATAGACTTTAGAGAAACATGATGAGTTGATGTAAATAGCTGCTTAGCTGATTTTGTTAATTTGTGAACTAATTCAGGGAAACAGAGTACAACAAGGTAAAAAAAAAATAAAGAAGGTCATATTGAAATACTCATTGGTGTGTTTGTGTGTTCACGCACACGTGGGTACGCACATGCACATATGCAGATGCTCATGCCTGTATTCATCATTCCTGAAGTGTGATACTGCCTGGGCACTATCCCTAAGATTCTGTGCCCAAGGATAGTTGTCTACCACTATTCCATTCTGATTTTTTAGAGATAATCATATATTTTCATGATTGGACTGGCTTTGAACAGTGATCTTCAGATCTCAGCCTCCTGAGTAGCTAGCTAAGCTGATTCAGCCTCTGAGTTTCTAGTTAAAATTCTGACTGTCCTGTATGCTTCACTGCTCTTTTATTCTTTTCCTTGCGGTAATCAGAAGCGTAACTCATATATGTCTAATTGCTTTAAAAATAATGTTACTGCTTGGCACCAGGGCCTCCCATGTCTACTCTTAACTATTTAGGAGGCTTGAGAACAGATCCCAGGCCAAATTTTAGTGGACTTTCTTCTCAATCTATAGCTGGGTGCATTGGATCATTTCCACCATCCTGCACTATCTAAGAACTAAGATTGGAAGGACTGCAGGATCCAGACCAGCTAAGGTCGGAAGCTAGACAAGTTGGTGTACAACTCTGATGCCATTGATGATTGGAAGTTTAAAAGGACAGATAAGGTGCATGTTCTTGTAGAAAGGGAATCACTATCCTAAAATTAACCACTGATATTATGCCAGCCTAACAAGAAAAATACCCAAAGTTGAAATCCCCACAATTTTCCACAATCAAAATAATTATATACATTAACATCCCAAAACTTAGTACAATGTGTCCTTTATTCTAATATCTTTATCAGATTATCATACGATGTGACAGAATAGTTCTACATTATATTATGATATATTTAAAAACACCTAGAAAATTCTTTCTCATTTATGAAGTGCAAAAGAATGGCAAATTACCTCATTTCTTACATATTTAAGTATCACTAAAAATTCTTCTAGAAAATGTTCTGGGAAGATGGCAGAGGAGAAGCTGGAGGCTAAACAAGCTCTTGCATAGAAAGCAGTTTTATTGTTCCAGTGAACAGTCCTAAGCCAGAGAGTCACACCAAGTGTGCCATCACAGGAAGACAGTTAGTCCAGAGAGGGAAAATCCAGGCAAGGAGACAGATCTGAGCGCTTGCCAGCGGTGGTGGTTTCTGTGGCCAGCCTTAGACGCCGTACCTGCAACACAGAGAGTCCAGGACAAAGGCTCCAGACGCAGCAGGTGAGCGGATTCTACTCAACCCCAGCAAAAGCTGACTAGAAGCAGATATCTTCATCCTGCAGTTCGCAGACAAGGGACAACCCAGGAACCAAGACTTGGTGTGAGTAGAAGCCTGACATCCTCATTCCTTCTCAGGGAACAGAGGAGGGAAGGCCACCCTTCCCCCCTCACTACCAGAGACCTTTGATACTGACAAAGGCCTGGATGAGCAGCTAGCTCCAACACAGGCCTTGGAAGAAAACAAGAGTCATGTAGCAAGTCACAGGAACCTAACCTGTCCTGCTAGGCTCAGCCCCACCCAGGGAAAAGTCACCCAGCCTGGGGAGAGCAAGTTCTGACAGCCCCAGGAGTAGATGTCTTCACTGGATAAACAGAGCCAGAGGCTGCCCCTCCTTACAGCAGACTTGACAATCAATTGAAATTCAGTAAACTTAAACCCTGAGAAAGGCTCCAGGCTGGGCTCTGTGAGTGTCTCACAAGCTAGCCCCTCAGGGAAAAGCTACTGTTTGCTGAAAGGCCTCACTCAACTCTATCCAGAACCTAGCCTCATCACAGTATCTCCAAACTAGAGGAAACAGCCATCTCCCACTTTTTTGATACTCACAGCAGATCTCCCTCCCATTGAATAAGCCTGGGATGAGGATCACAAAATCCTGGGTAAAGCAGAGCATTTTTCTACCTGCTCAAACTAACCAACTTAAGAAACCAACCAAGCCACAGGAAAATCAAACACCACAAAACGACCAAAGACTCCAACTAGAGACTGGTTAATGACACAAGGGAGATACAGGATCTTCCCATCCCCCCCAAAAAATCAAAGAACTCTTTTTTTAGTTTTTTATAAAAAAATTTTTCCTAAAACATTTTTTTAATTTTAATTTTTAACATTTAAAAAAATTTTGTTTTCTATTAACTTTTTTTTCTTCCTTTTATAATTTTTATTTTCGGGGTATAAGTGTGTCTGCTTTTTTCTTGTGTTTTTTCTTTTCTCTATAACTTTTTTTTGTTTAGCTCTACTAACCTTTGATCATTTTTTTTCTTTCCTTCTCATTCTTTTCACAATTTCTTTTCTTTTGTTCTTCTTTACGTGACTTAATTGCTATTCTGCTCATCCTCAGATATACCCATAGTTTATTATTAGACCTTATCACCCATTGTGTACCCACTTAATCCAGAAATTTATTACTCAATTCAAAACCAGCACTACTTCTTTATATCTATATAATATTTTAAGCATTTCTAATTTTAAGTTTTTCATATCCACTTTCTAGTCCTACCCTTATCTTATCCTATACAATTTCTTCTCTGAATATTATGTCTGCATTTTGCATAATTTTTAAGTTTTTAAGTGTTTCACTTTTTAATTTTTAATATTTTTTCTTCTATTTTTTTCTTGTCTCATTTTTTCTCTTTCTTTTCTTTTTTCTCTCTTTCTCTACTATCATTCTATTCAACCTATTTCCCGCTTTGAGATTAAGACTTTGTTAAGTTTACTCACCCTCTGCCTTTCCACATCCCTGTATTCCTATTTTTACCCATATCTCTCCCTAAACCTGATAATTTCTGGTTTGCAAAATTCTTCTTTGTGGTTCGTAGACCATTAATACATAGTTGTTTGATGTTGAATAGATATATCTGTTGAACTAAAGTGTATCTTCAGACTTTTACGATGCAACTACAGACTTTGTTTGATGCTTAACTTAAGATAGTGTTCTAGCACAAAACTGGTGTTAATTTCATCCCAAATGTGGAGGGCAAGCCAGAAAAACACAAGACAAATGGCAAGTTCGAGTATCCAAACCCACTCATGATACTCAGGGAACAGAACAGATAATGAATAATCCACTGGAGAGTTCCCAAAAAGCTCTACAATCACTACTGGAAAACATGGTAAATGAAAAGATTGAAAACCTAAAAAGGACACTGTATGAATGTGATAGGGAGAGAGAGAAGACAAACCAAAGGTCAATACAGGAATATCATGAGCGTGAGAAAGCTACTCAAAGATTGATACAAAAATTGTGTGAGCAGCTAGAGAAACACTCAAAGAGAAATAAAGAAATGGCATGAGCAGGCTGAGACCAGTCAAAGAGATAGACAGGATTTGGGGGAACTGGCCTAGGACAGACAAAGAGAAAGTCAGGAATGGCGTGAGCAGGCTAAAAATACTCAAAGAGAGCAACAGGAATCACATGAACGTGAGGAATCTAATCAAAGAGTAATTCAGAAATTGAGAGAGCAGGATGAGAATACAAAAAGGCAATCATGGAATCCATAAACAGAGAGCTGAAAGAACTCAGGGAGTCCACAAAGAGAATGCTGAATGCAAACCAACAGAAGGAATGGGAGTCCAAGGAAACCTTAACCAATCAACTAGGTGATTTGATAATAAAAACTGAACACCAAATTAAGGAAGTAAAGAAGTTCATACAAGATCTAAAACAAAGCTCCAACAAAGAATTTGAAGCCATCAAAGCCAACCAATTAGAAGGAAAAGAAATAAAAAACAAAGTAGAAAGTCTTGACAGTAGGTTAGACCATGCAGAAGATTGAATCTCGGGGATTGAAGACAGCCTAGATATTATAGAGAAAGCACATAAAACCACCCAAGAAAAATCCAAGAAATATGATAGATCTATTCAACATTTTGAAAACACCATCAGAAGGCCTAATCTGAGGATAATGGGTGCAGAGGAGCACCTAGAGACAGAAGTTAATGGTCTAGGAAATTTGTTTCACAGCATCCTAGCAGAGAACTTCCCAAACATGCAAAAAAGATAGGCCTATTCAAATACAACAAGCTTTTAGAACTCCAAATAGGCCAGACCAGAATAGGACATCCTATTGTCACATTATAATCCGCACAGGATCAATTCAGACCAATGAAAACATCCTTAAATCTGTCAAGGAGAAAAGATCAATCACCTATAAAGGGAAACCAATTAGAATCACCTCAGATATCTCAGCAGAGACAATCAAAGCAAGAAAAGCCTGGAATGATGTATGCCATGCCCTAAAGACAAACAACAATGAACCAAAAGTACTGTACCCAGCTGTATTCTCCTTCATAACCGAAGGGCAACTAAATACCTTCCATAGCAATGAAAAATTGAAACAATATATCTCTACCTAACCAGCCCTACAAAAGATTCTTAAAGATCTCCTACACATAGAAAACCAACAAGACCACAATAGAGGCCAAGAAACTGCCCCCAAACTGAGAATCCAAGAACCATAGGAAGAACCTAGTTGCCGCAGCCCCCAAGAAAGTGGATAAAATGGCAGAAACTCCTAAGTACCACTCTGTCCTATCTCTTAACATTAATGGACTTAACTCTCCAATTAGCGACATACACTGTCTAGCTGGCTTAAAAAGATCCTTCTATCTGCTGCCTTCAGGAATCTTGCCCATAAAAACAAACACATTTTCAATGTGAAAGGTTAGAACAAAATGTACCAAGCAAATGGCCTCCATAAAAAAGCTGGAGTTGTAATCCTAATATCAGATGAAATAGATTTCATATTAAAATTAGTAAGAAGAGATAAAGAAGGTCTCTACATATTAATTAATGGATCTTTCCTTCAGGAGGATATTAAAATTCTAAACATCTATTCGCCAAACAATGGAGCACCCAAATTTATCCAAGAAGTATTACTTTCCCTCAAATACCACATAGATCCAAAGACATTAATTGTTGGGGACTTTAACAAGTCACTTTCCCACTAGATAGATCAACTCGGCAAAATCTCAACAGAGAAACCGAAGATATAAACGACTGCATAGATCCACTAGATTTAACAGACATCTACCGAATATCTCACCCAACAGCTTCAGAATACACGTTTTTCTCAGCAGCACATGGAACATTTTCCAAAATATATCACATTGAAGGACACAAAGCAAACTTGCCCAAATTAAGAAACATTGAATTTATACCTTACATTCTCTCAGACCACAAGGGAGTAAAATTAGAACTCAACACCAAAAGCCACCAAAGAAATTCCTGTAACACATTGAGGCTGAACAACACACTGCTGAATCACGAGTGGGTCATGGAAGAGACTAGAAAGGAAATTCAAATGTTCATGATATTCAACACAAATGAACACACAAACTACCAGCTCCTCTGGGACACAACAAAGCAGTACTCAGGGGTAAGTTTATAGCTCTGAGTTCCTACATGAACAAATTGGTGAGATCTGAAACCAACAAACTAATGAGGCCTCTGAGCATCCTTGAAAACGAGTAGCAATATAAATCCCAAACCAGTAGATTGAAAGAAATAATTAAAATTAAATCAGAATTAAATGAATTAGAATCCAAAAAAACTATAGAAAGAATCAATCAAACAATTAGTTGGTTCTTCGAAAAAAACAAAATTGACAGACCCTTAGCTAATATTATCAGAAAAAGAAGAGAACACACCCAAATAAATAAACTTAGAGATGAGAATGGAAACATTACTCCACAAACAACCAAGATTCAGAACATTATAAGGGAATACTTCTGAAAACCTTATGCTAAGAAGTTTGAGAAGATGACAGAAACGGACCTTTTCCTAACAAATATTGACATGCCGAAACTAACACAAGATGAGTTAAATCATCTAACAGGCCCATATCAAGTATTGAAATAGAAACATCAATAAGAGACTCCCATCTATGAAAAACCAAGGACCAGATGGTTTAACAGCAGAATTCTACAAGGCCTTCAAAGCAGAGCTCACACCAATACACTTCGAACTCTTCAATGAAATTGAAAGAGAAAGTTCACTACCGAATTCATTCTATGAAGCCATCATAACCCTCATCCCAAAACCAGGCAGGGACTCATCAAAGAAAGAGAACTATAGACCCATTACTTTGATGATCATTGATTCAAAACTTGTCAAAAAATTTTGGCCAATCGACTTCAAAAGTTCATCCAAAAATCATACACGATGATCAAACAGGATTCATTTCAGGGAAGCAAAGCTGGTTCAATATGGGCAAATCATTTAATATAATTAATCACATCAACAAGAGCAAGGATAAGAATCACATGGTTATTTCAATAGATGCAGAAAAATTATTTAACAAAATCCAACTTCCCATTATGATGAAGGTTCTGGAAAAATTAGGAATCCATGAAACATTCCTCAATACAATAAAGGCTGTATATGACAAACCTACAGCCAGCAATATACATAATGCTGAAAAACTAAAGCCATTTCTTCTTAACTCAGGAATGAGACAAGGATGCCCAGTCTCTCTACTGCTATTCAATCTAGTATTTGAATGCCTAGATATAGTAAAAAGACAAGATGCAAACATAATGGGGATCCAAATAGGGAAAGAATTTAAACTCTCCTTCTTTGCAGTTGACATGATCTTTTATTTAAAGAATCACACAGAATCCACTCCCAAATTACTCAAAACTTTGGCAAAGTAGCAGAGTATAAATTTAAATCTCAAAAATCAAAGGCATTTCTGTATGCCAACAATGAGAAAAGTGTGGCTGAAATTAGGAAAGCAATTCCATTCGTAATAGCCCACAAAAAATAAAATATCTAGGAATTAACTTAACCAAAGAAGTGAAGGACCTCTATGATGAAAATCTTAAAAACTTGAAAAAGGAATTCAAAACAGAACTTAGAAAGTGGCAAAAACGGAAGGACATGGGAAGATGGCGGAGGAGAAGCTGGAGGCAAAACAAGCTCTCACATACAAAGCAGTTTTAGAGTTCCAGTGAACAGTCGCAAGCCAGAGAATCACACCAAGTGTGCCATCATAGGTCAGAGAGTTAGGCCAGAGAGGGAATATCCAGGCAAGGGGACAGATCTGAGCTCTTGCCAGCAGCTGCCGCTGTAGCATCTGCGACAGGGGTGGCTGTGGCAGCCACAGATGCCATACCTGAAACAGAGAGAGTCCAGGACAAAAGAACCATACGGTGCAGGTGAGCGAATTCTACTCAACACCAGCAAGAACCGACACGGAGCACACATCTTTATCCTCCAGTTCCCAGACCAGAGATGACCCAGGAACCAAGACGTGGCTTCAGTAGAAGCCTGACGTCCTCACTCCTTCTCAGGAAGCAGAGGAGGAAAGGCCACTCCTCCCCCCCCAGTACCGGAGATCTCCATCTTGGATACCAACAAAGCTCCGAGGAGCTGCTAGCTCCAACTCAAGCCTTGGAATAAAACTAGGGTCATTTAGCAGGTCACAAGAACTTAATGGTGTGACCTGCCAGACTCAGCTCCCCCAGGGAAAAGTCACCCAGTTCAGGCGCCAGCCCTAGGAGTGGATTTCTTCATCGGGTAATCAGAGCCAGAGGCTGCCCCTCCCTTTAGCCGCCTCGACATCAGTAAACAGAAACCCTGAGAGTGGCTCCTGGCTGGGCTCTGTGAGTTTCTCACAAACTAGCCCCCAGGAAAAGCTACTGTTTGCTGAAAGACCTCAACTCTACCCAGAACCTGGCCTCATCACGGCATCTCCAAACTTGAGGAAAAAGCCATCACCATCTTTTGTGATACTCAAAGCAAACCCCCCTCCCATTGAACTAACTTGGGAGGAGGATCGAAAAATCCTGGGCAAAGCAGAGCATTTTTCTGCCTGTCCAAACAAACTGAATTAAGAAACCAACCAAGCCACAGGACCATAAGCAGACCAGAGACTCCAACCAGAGGCTGATTACAGACACAAGGGAGATATAGGATTTTTCCCAAACCTCCCCCCAAAAATCAAAGAACTGTTTTATTTTAATCTTCTTGTTTTTTTTTTATACCTTTTACACATTTTTTTTCTTTTCTAAAATGTTTTCTAATTTTTAATTTTCACCTTTTTTGAAAAAAATTGTTTTCTAGTAACTTTTTTTCCTCCTTATAATCTTTATTTTAGGGGTACATATATGTGTGCATTTTTCCTTCTTTTTTTTTCTTCTTTAAAAAAAATTTCTTTTTGTTTTTTGCTTAGCTCGACTGAACTTCTGATCTTTTTTTTTCTTTCTTCCTTATTCTTCTCACCTTTTCCTCTCTTTTGTTCTTCTTTATGAGACTAAATTGTTGTTCTGCACATCCTCAGATAAACCCTAGTTGAATATTAGACCCTATCCCCCATTGTGTACACACTTAATCCACAAATTTATTACTCAATTCAAAACTTCTGAGACTTAAATTCCTTAATGGCAGTACTACCTCTTTATACCTATATAATATTTTAGGTATTTTTATTTTTAAGTTTTTCACATCTCGTTTATATCCCTCCCCTTCTCTCATTATATTAACGTTCTTTGAATAGTTTGTTCTCGATCTGCATATTATTAATTTTTAATCTTCTATTTTTTCTGGTCTCTTTTTGTTCCCTTTCTTTTTCTTCTTGATTTCTCTCTCACTACTTTAATCCTATCCAAACTGTTTCCTGCTTTGAGACTAGGACTAGTTAAGTTAACTCTCCCTGTGCCTTCCCACATCACTCTATTCCTATTTTTTACCTACATCTCTCCCTAACCCTAATAATTTCTGGTTTACCAAATTCTTTGTGGTTTATAGCCCATTAATATATACTTGTTTGATGTTGAATAGAGGTATCTGTTGAACTAGATTGTATCTGCAGACTATTGACTGTGTATATACAGACTTTGGTTGATGCTTGCCCTAAGTAAGTGTTCTAGCACAAAAATGGTGTTACTTTCATTCCAAATGGGCAGAGTAAGCCGGAAAACCACAAGAAAAATGGCAAGTCTGGGTATCTCCACTCCCACTCATGATAATCAGGGGACAGAACAGATAATGAATAATCCGGAGGAGATTTCCCAAATAGCTCTACAAACACTGCTGGCAAACATGATAAATGAAAAGATTGAAAACGTACAAAGAACTCTGTATGAGTGTGATAGGGAGAGAGAGGAGGCCAAAAAAGGTCAATTCAGGAAAAGATTGAAAACATACAAAGGATTCTGTATGAGCGTGAGAGGGAGAGAGAGGAAGCAATCCAAAGGTTTATGGAGGAATATCATGACCGTGAGGAAGCTACTCAAAACCTGATACAGGATTTGCATGAGCAGCTTGAGAATACTCAAAAAGAAAGGCAGGAATGGCATGAACAGGCTGACAACACTCAAAGTGAACTACAAGAATGGCATGAACAGGAGGAAGCTAAGCAGAGAGTAATATAGGAATTGAGAGAGGAGGATGAGAATACACAAAGATCACTAAAGGCATTCATGGGATCCATTAACAAAGAGCTGAAGGAAGTCAGGGAGACCACAAAGGGAATGCTGAATGGAACCCAACAGAAGGAATGGGAGTCCAAGGAAACCATAAACAATCAATTAAATGATTTGAGAATAAACACTAAATACCAAATTAAGGAAGTAAAGGAGTCCGTACAAGATCTAAAACAAAGCTTCAACAAAGAATTTGAAGCCATTAAAGCTGAACAATTAGAAGGAAAAGAAATAAAAAACAAAGTAGAAAGTCTTGACAGCAGGTTACACCATGCAGAAGATCGAAACTCGGAGACTGAAGATAGCCTAGATATTATAGAGAAAGAGCATACAATCATCCAAACAAGTCCAAGAAATATGAGAGATCTATCCAACACTTGGAAGACACCATCAGAAGGCCTAATCTAAGGATAATGCGTGTAGAGGAGCATCTAGAAACAGAAGTTAATGGTCTAGGAAATTTGTTTAACAGGATCCTAGCAGAGAACTTCCCAAACATGCAAAAAGATAGGCCTATTCCGATACAAGAAGCTTCTCGAACTCCAAATAGACCAGATCAGTATAGAATATCCCTCCGGCACATTATAATCCACACAAGACCAACTCAGACCAAAAAGCTGTGAAGGAGAATAGATTAATCACCTATAAAGGGAAACCAATTAGAATCACCTCAGATTTCTCAGCAGAGACAATCAAAACAAGAAGAGCCTGGAATGATATATGCCATGCCCTAAAAACAAACAACTATCAACTAAGAATACTGTACCCAGCTAAACTCTCCTTGATAACTGAAGGCCAAGTAAAAACCTTCCATAGCAAAGAAAAATTGAAACAACACATCTCCACCAAACCAGCCCTACAAAAGATTCTTAAAGATGTCCTACACATTGAAAACCAACAAGACCACAATAAAGGCCAAGAAACTGCACCCAAACTGAGAATCCAAGAACCATAGGAAGAATCCAGTTTTTGCAACCCCCAAGAAAGTGGATAACATGGCAGGAACCCCCAAATACCTCTCAGTCATTTATCTTAACATTACTGGACTTAACTCTCCAATTAGGCGACATAGACTCTCTAGTTGGAATAAAAATCAAGGTTCTTTTATCTGCTGCCTTCAGGGGTCACACCTTCCCATAAAAACAAACACATTTTCACTGTTAAAGGCTGGAGCAAAATCTACCAAGCAAACGGCCCCCATAAACAGGCAGGAGTTGCAATCCTAATATCAGATAAAATAGACTTCAAATTAAAATTTGTGACAAGAGATAAAGAAGGTTGCTACATGCTAATTAAAGGATCTCTCCTTAAGGAGGATATTACAATTCTAAATATCTATTTGCCAAACAATTGAGCACCCAAATTTATCCAAGAAACACTACTTTCCCTCAAATCCCACATGGATCCAAAGACATTAATTGTTGGGGAAAAATCAGAATTATATGAATTAGAATCCAAAGAAACTATAGAAAGAAAGAACAAAATGAAGAGTTGGTTCTTCGAAAAAATTAACAAAATTGACAAACCCATAGCAAATCTTATCAGAAAAAGAAAAGAACACACCCAAATAAATAAACTTAGAGATGAGAATGGAAACATCACCATGAAAACAACCAAGATTCAGAACATTATAAGAGAATACTTCTCAAAACATTATGCTAATCAGTTTGAGAACTTGACAGAAATGGACCTTTTCATAGCAAACATAGACATGCTAAAACTAAATCAAGATGAGTTAAACCATCTTAACATTCCCATATCAAGCATTGAAATGGAAACAGCAATAAGAGACCTTCCAGCTAAGAAAAGTCCAGGACCAGATGGTTTTACAGCGGAATTCTACAAGGCCTTCAAAGCAGAGCTCACACCAATACTGCTCCAACTCTTCAATGAAATTGAAAGAGAAAGTTCACTACCGAACACATTCTAGGAAGCCATCATAACCCTCATCCCAAAACTAGGCAGGGACTCATCAAAGAAAGAGAACTATAGACCCATTTCTTTGATGAACATTGATGCAAAACTTTTCAACAAAATTTTGACGAAACGACTTCAACAATTCATCCAAAAAAATCATACACCACGATCAAACAGGATTCATTTCAGGGATGCAAAGCTGGTTCAATATGCGCAAATCAAATAATATTATTCATCACATCAACGGGAGCAAGGATAAGAGCCACATGGTTATCTCAATAGATTCAGGAAAAGCATTCGAGAACATCCAACACCCCTTTATGATGAAGGTTTTGGAAAAGTTAGGAATCCATGGAACATTCCTCAATACAATAAAGGCTTTATTTGACAAACATACAGCCAGCATTATACTTAATGGTGAAAACCTAAAGCCATTTCCTCTTAACTCAGGAACAAGACAAGGATGTCCACTCTCCCCAATTCTCTTCATTCTGGTATTAGAATGTCTAGCTACAGCAATAAGACAAGATGTAAACATAAAGGGGATCTGAATAGGGTAAGAAGAAATAAAACTCTTGCTCTTTGCAGATAACATGATCTTGTATTTAAAGAATCCCATAGACTCCACTCCCAAATTACTCAGGGTGATTCAAAACTTTGGCAAAATCAATGGCTTTTCTGTATGCCAACAATGAGAAAAGTGTGTCTGAAATTAGGAAAGTAACTCCATTTGTAACAGCCCCTCAAAATATAAAATACCTAGGAATTAACTTAACCAAAGAAGTGAAGGATGTCTTTGATGAAAACTTTAAAATCTTGAAAAATGAAATTAAACAGAACTTAGAAAATGGCAAAACCTCCCACGCTCCTGGATTGGAAAGATTAACATCGTGAAAATGGCAATATTTCCCAAGGCTATCTACAACTTCCATGCGATACCTATCAAAATTCCAACCTCATTCTTCAAGGAAATAGAAGAGGCAATCCAAAAATTCATATGGAACAATAAAACACCCCGAATAGCAAAAACGCTCCTCAACTGAAAGAACACTGCTGGAGGAATATCAATACCAAATTTCAAACTCTACTATAAAGCCATAGTAATCAAATCCGCTTGGTATTGTCACAAGAACAGACCTCAGGACAATTGGAATAGAATTGAAAACCCAGAAATGAACCTACTGACCTATAGCCATCTAATTTTTGATAAGGGAGCTAAAAAATAGAATGGAAGAAAGACAACCTCTTCAGTAAATGGTGCTGGCAAAATGGTTAACTACTTGTAGAAAACTAAAGCTAGATCCTTATATATCACCCTGCAGCAGAATCAACTCCAAATGGATCAAGGACCTCGGAGTCAAAGCAGACACTCTGGAAAAATTACAGGATGGAATTAGAGAAAACATAGGTCTCCTTGGCTCAGGCCGAAATTTTCTTAATAGAGACCCAGAAACACAACACATCAAAGAAATGTTGGACAAATGGGATTGCATGAAGTTGTACAGCTTCTGCATAAAGGACATAGCTAGCAAGATCAATAGAAAGCCCACAGATTGGGAGAAGATCTTCACTAGCCATACAACGGTCAAGGGTCTCATATCTAAAATATAATTGAAACTCAAAAAATTAAATCCCCCAACAAGAAATCCTCAAAGAAACAAGTGCCCAATAAATAAGTGGGCTAAAGACTTGAAGAGAAACTTCTCTGAAGAAGAAAGAAGGATGGCCAATAGACACATGAAGAAATGCTCAACCTCCCTAGCCATAAAAGCCATAAAAGAAATGCAAATCAAAACAACATTGAGATACCACCTCAATCCAGTTAGAATGGGAAAAATCAAGAACTCTAACAACAACAGATGCTGGAGGGGATGTGGACAGAAGGGAACCTTACTTCATTGTTGGTGGGAATGTAAACTTGTTCAACCACTTTGGAAAGCAGTATGGAGGTTCCTCAAAAGACTCCACATAGAACTCCCCTATGACCCAGCAATCCCACTATTGGGCATTTACCCAAATGTTTACAAACAAGAGCACACTAAAGCTACCAGCACAACTATGTTTATTGCAGTATTATTTACCATAGCTAAGATATGGAACCAACCTAGATGCCCCTCAGTAGATGAATGGATCAAGAAAATATGGTATATATACACAATGGAATTCTATGCCTCCATCAGAAAAAATGACATTTCCCCATTTGTTAGGAAATGGAAAGTCTTTGGAAAAAAAATATATTAAGTGAAGTAATCCAAGCCCAAAGAAACATAGATCCCATGGTTTCCCTTATTGCAATATCTAGTATATATATGAGTCAAGCAGGAAAGATCAGATAATATGATGTTAGGAAAATGAACCCTTAGATATGTATTTAAATGTTTTTTTTCTTTCGTGCATTTGTTTCTAACTCTTTTATAAGATTATTTCTTTGTAGCTTTGTATGTCCCTCCCCCACAGTATAACCCCTGTTTCACTATATTTCATGTCGGTATAATTTGGGGAGGAGATGGGGAAAAATAAGTCGTTTAAGGATACAGGTGGACCCGATGCAAATATGAGAAGTACAGTTGTCATGTCAAAAACGAACTTTACAACTTTGTTGCCCGGGGGGGGGGGATTTTGTGGGAGCGCGGGGGGGGGGGGGGGCTGGTAAGTGATGTGAAGGCAAACAAAGGAGGAGGTTGCAATGCTTGATATGAAATGTACTCATTATCTTGCCCATGTAATTGTAACCCCTCTGTACAGTATGTTCACAAAAAATAAAATTAAAATTAAAAAAAATACCTGAGCCTTGAAAGTAGCTAAAACACTTAATGAATTTTATAAGAATTATTTAATCACACATAGAATTGTAATGTCATTATTTAATTTTGAGATTAAATAATCAAAGAACTTTGCCTTATGAAAAAACAAGTGGCAAAAACTCTCATGCTCCTGGACTGGAAAGATCAACATCGTTAAAATGGCGATACTTCACAAGGCTATCTTCAAATCCAATGCAATACCTATCAATATTCCATCCTCATTCTTCAAGGAAATAAAAGCGGCAATCCAAAAATGTATATGGAAAAATAAAAGACCCAATAATATCTAAAATGATCCTTAACAGAAAGAATAGTGATGGAGGAATATCAGTACCAAATTTCAAACTCTACTACAAAGCCATAGTAATAAAAACAGCTTGGTACTGCCACAAGAACAGACCTCAGGACCAATGGAATAGAATTGAAAACCTTGAAATAAAACTACAGACCTATAGACATTTAATCTTGGATAAGGATAAGGTAGCTAAAAAATAGAATGGAATAAAGTCAGCCTCTTCATTAAATGGTGCTGGCAAAATAGGTTCATCACTTCTAGAAAACTAAATCTAGATCCTTATATATCACCCTGCACCAGAATTAACTCCAAATGGATCAAAGACCTCAGAGTCAAAGTAGCCACGCTTAAAACATTACAGGATTTAATGTGAGAAACCCCAGGTCTCCATGGCACAGGCCGAAATTTTCTTATAGAGACCCAGAAACACAACACATCAAAGAAAGGTTCGACAAATGGGATTGCATGAAATTGCAGATTTTCTGCATGGCAGAGGACATAGCTAGCAAGATGAATAGAAAGCCCACGGATTGGGAGAAGATCTTCACTAGCCATATAACAGACAAGGGTCTCATATCTAAAATATACTTGGAACTCAAAAAATTAAATTCCCCAGCACCAAATTTTCAAAGAAACAACTGCCCAATAAATAAGTGGTCTAAAGACTTACAGAGAAATTTCTCAGAAGAGGAAAGAAGGATTTCCAATAGACACATGAAGAAATGCTCAACCTCTCTAGCCATAAAAGTAATGCAAATCAAAACAACATTGAGATACCGCCTTACCCCAGTTAGAATGGCTATAATCAAGAACTATAACAACAACCGATGCTGGAGGGGATGTGGACAGAAGGGAACTTTATTGCATTGTTGGTGGGAGTGTAAACTTGTTCAACCACTTTGGAAAGTAGTATGGAGGTTCCTCAAAAGACTCCACATAGAGCTCCCCTATGACTTAGCAATCCCACTTTTGGGCATTTACCCAAATGTTCACAAACAAGATCACACTTCAGCTACCAGCACGTCTATGTTTATTGCAGCCTTATTTACCCTAGCTAAAATATGGAACCAACCCAGATGCCCCTCTGTAGATGCATGGATCAAGAAAATGTGGTATATATACATAATGGAATTCTATGCCTCCATCAGAAAGAATGATATTGCACCATTTCTTAGGAAATGGAAAGACTTGGAAAAAATTATATTAAGTGAAGTAATCCAGGCCCAAAAAACTTAGGATCCATGGTTTCCCTTATTTGCAATAACTATTATATGTCTGAGTCAAGCAGGAAAGGTTAGATAAGTTGATGTTAGGGAAATGAACACCATGATATGTATTTCAATGTTTTCTTTTTCTTTCAGGTGATTGTTTCTAACACATTTATAAGATTATTTCTTTGTTTCTTTGTATGTCCCTCCCCAATACCATAACTCCTGCTTTCACTGTATTTGAGGTTCGTATAATTTGTGGTGGGCAAGGGAAAAAACAAATCATTTAAATAGGTATACAGGTAAATCCATTTCAACAATGAGATGTACAAGTCGTTATATGAAAAAACAAACTTACAACTTTGGTGGGTGATGAGGAAAATTGGGTGGGGGGACTGGGAGCGGATCGGAAGGGGAAACAAAGGAGGAGGCTACTATGCTTGATAGGAAATGTACTCATTATCTTTCCAATATAATTGTAATCCCTCTGTACAGTATTTTCACAGTAAAAATTAAAATTAAAAATAATCATCTAGTATTATTATAGTATTATATTCTGACTTATTACTTTACTTTGTAACAGTTTTTAAACTTTTTGCTTCTCTGCTGAAATTTATGTGTTTAAATATTATCATCAAAGTATATCCTTCGGGTACTGGGGGCAGATTTTACAAAGTTTTTAACCAATGGCTTTTAAGAATTCTTAATTGGTATATTATTTGTTTCATTTTTAATTTCAATTTTATTTATTGTGAAGGTAATATACAGAGGGGTTACAGTTACATAAGGTAATGAGTACATTTCTTATGGAAGGAACATTGATATCCCCTCCATGTGTTTTATTTCTACACTCAGACAACTACTGTACTTTTGCTTTCTTTGTTCATGTATTTTCATTATAAAATTGATATACAGATGGTTTGCAGTTATTTAGGTCAACTAAACAGTACAATTCATTTTATTTTCTAAATTTCAAATTTTGAACTTCTTTTGTTTCTTTACGGTAATTCTTTTTTCATAGTTGTAGGATTAGTTAATTTAATTTTGCATGATTTTAACACATGTAAATTATTCAGGCACATATATTTTGCTTTTAAAATATTTAACATGTGAATATCTAAAATTATTCCCTTAATTTATATATGGAAGGTGAATTTAAATAAATTTATTTTCTTATAGTTCTAAACATATTTTCCAGGTAACAAATACTTACTATATTTCCAAGAAACACATACTTTATTAAGAAAAACTTCATAACCCGGTTATTTTTTGTAAATATTTGTACTTGAATTAAAAATGTTTGAGCTGGGCAAGGTGATTTGTGGCTTCCATTTTCTAGTTATGGTAGTAACTGTGAATAGGGTTTGTAATTCAGGAGAGCCTGAGAAACTGAGACCTCATTATAAAAATATCCATATTGAAATGATTAGAGATATGGCCATCCCTAGTGAGATATAGAGCAGCTGGTTATCACCAGTAACATCAATATTTTGTCAAAATAAAAGGATAAATGCTTCAAAATGTTCATTATTTAAAACTTGTTTGCAAAGGTTCTCATGTCTTCAATTTCTTATTTTTCAATTAACTTAATCTATAAGAATCCAAGTATATTGTGACTATTTTATTTCTACTAAACTTTTAAATATTACAAGCAATATTATGATTTACTATATTAAATTACTTTTTACTATTTGTGGTAATTTCTTTTGTTTAATATGATAATAATAATCCCAATGTGTGTATGTGGTATGTGTGTGTGTTTATGTGGTTTTTGTGTGTGTATGATTTGTGTGTACTTTGTAATGCTTGGGATATCACTGGGATATCACTTGGGATAACATTGTTTCACATATGCTAAACCAAGTTTTTACCTCTGAACTATACTGTGCAGTTATAATGTAAATAGTGCTTTAAATTATGACTTTTAAATTTTCATTCCTAGTATGTTTTTTCAAAATTATATATGCTACAATGTGATCCATATTCTATCCATGTTAGCAAATTTTATTGTTATTTTATTGTTACTTAGAATATTTCCACTTCCAAACCCTTGCGTTTGTTGATAAAGGTTTTACTTTGCTTCTTTTCTCTCTTCATTCTTTTTGCCTTTAGATTTTACCTATTCTTTCTCTTATTTCTTTGGTAATTAATTATCACAATCTTATTACAATTTCTTTACATTGTAACAGGTCTATACAATGCTTTATTTTCAATTTTATTTTTTCCCATCTTCTCTGACTCTCAGTCCACACTATTAGGTGGATTAAAAAGAAACTTGATTCAGGACACTTTAATTATTTTCCTCCTCCTCCTCTCTCAAGACTTTCTGGTTTTTGAAACACAAAACCAATGACATGCACAAAACCAATGACATACAGCTCGTATGTGGTCCATCATTCTATTCTATCCCCTCTCACTCTCCTCTGTAGTACAGCTCAAATCATTATCATTCAGGTTTATTGTGCTATAGTGTTATCTAAATTTTAACTCATTCCTAAATTAATTTTAGTTTTTTCAAGCATTCTCTTAAGACATTTTACTATATGTAATATCTGGGATCGTGTGTTTTCACAAAGTGCCAAATATGATTGATTATCAAACATCTAGATAACTGTTAAATACTGGTCCACCTGCTCAATAAACTTGTATGTAAATTCAAGGAATACAGGTCAGTCAGAATAATTTTGTAAACTGCTGTAGCTTGAGCCCTCATACTAGATTTGAATCATATTACCATGTTTAGTCTACTATAAGAACAGACACATAGAAGAATGTAACAGATTTGTCAAAAATAAATTCTTAGTTTTATGGTCAACAGATTTTGAAGAGGATGCCATGACTTTATTAAATAAAAATAGAATCTTAAATTGGTGTATTTGCACTATTGCCTATTTAGATTTAAAGAATGAGCTTAGACTACTTCCTCAAACCTTATACAAAATTTTAAAATAAAATATGATTATCAAACTAAATGTGAGATGTAAAAACCTATAAAACATAAATGTAAAAATTCATGACATTGGATCAGTAAAGGTTTCTAAAAATTTGACATGGAAAGCATTAGTGGCTAAAGAAAAGAAGAATGTACTGGTTAATATCAACTGATAACCTTTTATAATTCTATGAAAGAAGTGAAAACATATCCAACAGATAGAGGGCACATATTTGTTAATGGTACAATGTTAATGCTACAATGATACTGAGTCTTAAGTACTTTTATATCTTCTAATTTTATATAATGTTTTCCCAAACAGGATATTTCTTTAAAGAACATATGTAAATTAATAGTCAATAGGAGGAGCATATGAAATAAGCTCCTCTTTAGTTTCTAAGAAAAAATAAAATGAAAACTCACAAGTATGACCATAATATAAAAAGATGATGCAAAATATAGTAATGCATTTGTGGAGAAATTGATATACTCCACATAGTAGATTGATTTGCATAATACTGCAATCATTTTAGCAAGCAAGTTTTCAAGTCTTCAAAAGGTCAAAGAGAATTGTATATGATTCAGCCATTACACTTCTATGTGTGTATTAAAGAGAATTAAGAAACTTATTTGGACATAGAATGTAGTTCACTGACAGTGCACTTCAATAGTCTGTGTGAGACCTTGGAAATAATCCCCCAAAACGAATTTTGATAAGACACACAATTGAGGATGTATGCTGGACAAATTATTGTAAGTGAATTTTATATCTATTTTAATGTCTGTTCTAAAATTTACACCATTTCTATTTGAAGAAATGCAAGGGAAAATTAGGCTTGGAAAATCTATGATTGTACAATTCACTTCCAAAGCACTAAATTGTATACTATAGAAGGAGATAATATATGGCAGGTGAATTACATGTTAGCAAAAAAAAAAAACAAAACACTATTGTTAAAGATACTTCACACAAATTGAAGAATACCTAAAAAGATGTTTTTGGTGTTGGCTAAATCTATTTGTAAACTACAGATTTTAGAACAAAGATTTGATTTCTGTTTATTTTGAGTTTTTTGGTCTGTTTGTTTTAGTTTTACAGAGATAACTCAATCAAAAAGTGTATGTGATACCTGGAATACCTAGGGATTATGCATCACTTATAAGTAATTGATAACCTTTGCTGGAAGAAACGCTTAGCAAATGACAGAAGACCCAAATCTGTACACCTGTGATTTATGAATGCCATATGTTACTTGCTCAATCCAATTGCTTTTCTCTACTTTGGTAAGAAAAAAAGTATTCTCAGGATAAGAGCCAATAGCAATGAAAAGAAACAAAATATACAATAATCTTGATTTATTTGTGAAAATAACAAATGAAATAAAGCAATTCCATTTAAGGGGCTCTAATATTAGTATCTATGAAGATGTTCTTGAATGCCAACATCCACTGAATTTTTGGAATTTTAATTTCTACCAACATATGAAAACTAGAATAAGAAAATAAATACAGTCTTAGAGTAACCAGCCTTGGAATAAATTTCTTAATAGTTTTGAAATTACAAAAGAATTGATACCATTAAAAATGATTCTTTACTATGGAAATCATTTAAAAATGTTTAACATTTATTATAATTCAAATACCAAACAAGAGTAATTTTACATAATCATTACAAATATTATTTTATTACTATCGCAAAATAGAATAAAACACCAGTCTTGATATGTTATCATTATTTTTAATTCCTAATCATTACCTAAATATCTTAAACAATCTAAATAGTCATGTATTTAACATAGATGTAAATATTCTATACTTTTACTGAACATTTTCCAGGGGCATGTATTCATGTTTCTAAGAAATGTACACAGCAGTTAAAAGATGCTTTTGTGAAATTAATGTAATATATTTTGTTGCTGTTGTTGTTGTTGTTGTTTACAAGGCCGGTGCATTGTCCTTAAGCCTTTTTATGCTCAATGCCAGCACTCTACAACTTGAGGCACAGAGCTAATTCCTGTTTATAGTGGTTAATTGGAGATGAGAATCTAACAAGTACTTTTCTGTCTGGGCCAGTTTCAAAAACAAATCTAAGATCTCATTACCCACAATAGCTCCATTTATAGGCATGAGTCAGTGGCACTTGGTTTGATGTATTTTTTTAATTTTAAATATGTTTTAAGATGTTTGTTTCATTGTAATGTACATCATTCTACACATAAATGTAGACACATGTATATATTTCTGATGAGAAATAATCTCTAAAAATGTATGTCTTTCTATTCACACACACACACACACACACACACACAAACACACACACACATTTCTGAAGATAGACACCTTCTAAAACTTTATGCTCTTTTTTGACCTTTTTTCATTTCAAAGATATACAGTATATTTTTCCAAAAGTTTCCTAGAATAGAATGACTAACCTTCAATAGAAAGTAGAGTTTATTACTTTCAAGGGTATTTTAGATATACACATGATATTGTAGTAACATTTACAGTATATTACTTGAAATGATTCTGTTCAAACTCTTAAATATTTGTGTGTAGTGGTGGGGAGAGAGGAAGTGAATTCACACTGGTTAAGAATTTGCAATACTTCAAATTTCTATTCCATAATTTGTTATAAGCACATAGTCAAGTTACCTGTTATGGCTTAATTTTTTTGTTTCTTTATTTGTTCACAATTTTAATATGGATGTATGCACAGTGGTATCATTAAAATTATTAATCATCAGAGAAATAATTGCAAAATCATAGATACATATCAGACTTCAATAGTTAGCAAATATGATGCTAATATTAATTTTGATGATGATGATGAGGGCCACAGTGTACCCTGATAATGACCATGTTGTGATTCAAAAGGAAAAAAAAAACTTTACACAATTTTGAAGCTAGATTTCCCACATTGAATACATAGTAATCAACAGCTTTGGATTACATACAATAAGAATAACAAGACGAGAGTTTCAATATCAAGAAATGTAATCACAGACAGTAAAACCATAATGTAATTCCTACAGTCTCTTTCATGTATGCTCACTATTCTTGGCGGTATTGTTTTCTTATAAATAAAATCATTAATTTCCACATTTTGATGGAATAAGTTGTACTTTTCAACTTAGTGTGATTAGTTCAACTAACATGAAAGCCATGGCTCTCATATACATACAATTCAATAACCAATGTTTTCCAGTAATATATTAAGAGTATGTTCTTCAATACAGCTGTAACACATGACAAAATTTACATAATACTACTTACATATCTGTAGTTACCTTAAAAGGACTTAGGCCTTAGAGCAAGGAGGTAAAATTTATTTTTATTTCTGCATGAAACAATTTGTGACTTTATACCAACAAACTGAATTTGACTCTTTCCTTATTTGTAAGTTAAGTTGGAAAATGTAAGGTCTCTTCACTCTTCTCTTTTCTTGCTCTAGAAGTCAACAAATATATTCTTCATTATTTCTGGTAGATTACATCCATTTACAGATGGGAAATGTAAGGCCAACAGTCAATGTAGTGAGCAAAGAATGATAGCAGAATTTTTGTCTGAGGTCTTCACTCTGTGTGCTTACAAAGAGTAATTTGGTGATGGAGAGGACCAATATGAAAAGAATATGGGGAAAAAGCATACTTTGGAAATGGTTGTTTTAGGACTAGGTGACAGTGATGAGTAAATGAAACAAGCTGGTGTCAGGGGCATGAAAAGGTGTACATAGAAATCATATTAGTGACAAAACCTGAGAAAATCTTGCTCATTCATCTTATCTAATGGGAGGGAGTAGAAGGGTAAGAAGAAATCTAAGGTCCTTCCACAGGTCTGGCTAGCAACTGTATTAGTGATATTCTTAGTAATAAGGACCACAGGTGGAAATGATGGATTTAGGGGATAAAACTCTCTGATAGTTCTAAAGTTCATATTAAACAGATGCAAAGATAGGTCTGTTTAGACATCATCAAAATATCCACGACCATGGATATGAAAAAGGATAATAAAATTGAGGGGGTATTATTGAAGGGAAGAGGAAAAGTTCTCACACAAATGTGAGCAATGTGAGCACCAGTGTGGACAAGATTGGAACAAAGAGAAAAACAAGGAACCAAAAAAGTAATAAGCACACATTTTCCTAAGTAAAGGAAGGAAAGAATTTTCAGGAAGATATTGAAGGGAATATGCTATTTGGATTTGAAAAGTGAAAGGATATAGACAAGTTTAAAAAGACCAGTGTTTTGTTGAAAGTTATATTGATAAAATTTTGAGCCCATAAAATTCTGGATCCATGAATTCAACAGATCCTGTTGATTTTAAATGCTGGGAACAAATGCTTTTTATCCTGATCTTAGCAAAATTATACAGATATAACTCTCATGAACTTTACTTAGAGGTATTCTGTGAATATTTTTGAATACTTTGTTCAGCCAGCAGATTAGAGATTGAACTACAGCACAGACAAGCCTAATTTGTCCTACAGTTCCAATTAGTGACCCATGTATCCACAACAGTTTGAGATTTTATTGAAATATCTTTAGATATGTTTGGATATTTTATCAGCCTATTCATTATAAATGTAGGAAAAATAAAACCAAGTATTAGATTGAACATACAGCTTTGCTGATGTGATTGAAGACTTCTGGAATTGATTCCTCTTTAGAGTAGAAAATGCCTCAAAAGCCATTGACACATCATAACTGCCGTATACTCTATTTAACTCTAGTTCTTGTTAGGGATATCTCCACGCTGAAATAAATCAATGAATCGGCCACAAATTCTTATATGTAGGAAGTACTCTTATAAACTTCAAGCTTTTATTGAATGAAAGAGTTCAGACATTTCCCTCACCACTAGGATTAAATGCCTATAGAGATAAGACATTTTGCTTTAATGCCTTTCTTTCATTTTCTTATACCCATTTGCAAGTAGGGAAGGATTCTGATGTAACAACAATACAATGGTGACTTGTTTTAACACAACGTCTAAGATCTAGTGTTAATTCGGATACTTACTAATTAGCTCCAGATTTTGTGGATATTTATATTTCTCCTGGATAAACTAAGGAGCTCCAAGAAAATGTCCCTAAGAAGCCTTTCAATTCTAATATCACCGTTTGTCTCAAAATGCTTTAAATTCTACATCCTCTAATGTGGTCATATGGTTATATTGTGGAACTTTTCCCCTCAGAGAGTGAGTACTACCCTATTGCTTAACATGGACAAAGTACCAAACAAAAAGTGGTAGTTGAACAATGTTCTTAGCAATTTTTACAGATGAAATGGAAATAGAGCAACTATGAACTCAAAAGGAATGTGCAAAAAGACAGAGGCACAAAGTAGAATGTGCCACAGAAATGCTGAAGTGTAATTTGAAATTATGTGTTCAAGTGTGAGGGAGTGTTCAAAGTATAGCTTCAGACAATGTAATTGGATATCTTCAGGCGAAACTTCTTTAAACTATTCTGGGATAATTGTACAAGTAGAAGCCCCTTAGTCTGACTCTAATCAGCTACAACATAATCAACTTAGGGATTATATTCCATGTGCAAAGTGAGAAAAAGAGGGCTCATCAGAGTTAGTTTTCAGGTTGAAGTACGTCTTCATTTATTTTGGAGCATTAAACTAGGAAAAAGCCAAGTAGACATTTTGCAAGTACCTTAATTAAGTGGGACTGGGCCTGGGGGGTTATCCCAGCAGAAGGGCGCCCTTCTGGCAAGCGCAAAGCCCTGGGTTCAGTCCTCAGCCCTGGAAAAAAAAAACACCTAAATTAAGTGAGACGTATTATATTGGTCTCTTTTTAACTTGGAAGTTATAGATTGTGTCCTTTTATACTTGGGACAATGATCTGCGGTCAGTTATTTCTTCTCTTCTGCTTCTTTTGCCCTTCCACTTGCATAATTTTTATTTAAAGAGACATACTTGCGCCTGCATTTCTAAATCCTTCAAAATTATCTGAACTGCTTCATACTTCTGGCAACCTCCTATATCTTTCTCAAGGGAATATTTTGTCACTACCATTTTTATCCTATATGATGCTGGATACCTTCCTGCCTAATCCAGTGCAAGATATACATTAGGCTGATACACATGTCTCAATACTTGGATCACCATGAAATCCTATCTTATATAGAAATCATGATTTTAAAATGTCTGGGGAAGTGGCTCTGTCATTTTTGAATGGCCCTAACGTGATACTTACATGCAATCATGTTTCAAACCAATGTGCCACTCAGTAGATGAGCGAATTGACAAAATGTGATATATATATATACCAGGTGGAATTATATCCTTCCAATTCATAAGGAAATGGAAAGATTTGGGAAAATCCTACTAAGTAAAATACACAAGACACAAAGAAATAGATTCCATGGTTTCCCTCATTTGTAATAAGTAGGAATATCTAGGATTGTCCTAGCAGATGAGCACAATAGTTCAATAGCTATGTGTAAGATGATGCTGAGCAAAATGAACTCCTACATATGGAAACAGAGGTTTTTCTTGTGGTTGTTGTTTTTAATGTACTATGTGATTTCTTTTTTCTTTTGTGTTTTCTCCTATGGCTTGTTCCTTGCTGTATTTGTTTTCAGTATCATGTGTCATTGTATATATATTTGTCTTAATTTGGCAAGGGAAGAGGAACAACAAAATGGCGAGACAAAGGTCAAAGGGCAAACCAATGCAATAGCAATACTCACAAAACAAAATTTTGGAAATTTACATTACAACTTGTGAGGGGTATTGGGGTGAAGGAAAACAGTAAGGAAAATGAGGGAGTGGGTAAAAAGTTCATGTTATATATTCACTACCTTACAATTACTTCAATCCCTTCTATATATCCCCTTGACAATAAAATTTAATTAAAATATAAGCTACATAAAATATAATTTCACTGTATTGGTATAGTCAATATTATTCAATTACCCCTTTCTTTATCAGAGGGTCATCAACTTGAATGTTATCAAACTGTACAATATTTTCAGAATATACTTGCCATTATTTTGAAAAAAACATTATTTTAGTAATGTCTTATAAGAGAAAACAGTTCTACTCTATGGAAAGTACTAACTTTTAAAACTGAATAATTGTTAAGAGGACAAAATATATGTGTTCTTCAAAATTCCTATGACTACTAAATACTCATTTTCAAATTCTGAACATACCATACCAGAGACATTTAAAATAGTATCTGTTTGCCTTTTATTTAATTCTGCAATAGATGCAGTTTCCAATGGGATGTTACATATTTAAAAGTCAACAAAAAATGGCCACATTCTGGTAGAAGATAAACCTATGAACTATCTATAATAATTAATTCCTGAAGAGTATACATTTGTTCATCAGAGTAAGCTATTATTTCTATGACAATCAATCCCAAGTTTTTATGCCATAAAGTAATCCTAGCACAACAGTTTCCAGTTTGTAAAGTGCACCTTAAAATTTCCTAAAGTCACATCATGACTTGCTTATCACTATTGTGAAAAAATACTACACTTCTGCTGTGATGCCGTCCCAATTGTGAGAAGAATACTACAATAAACTTTGCTGCATCATTTTCCCCCAAGTTTTATTCTTGAGATCAGAACACTTGCAAATATTATTTATTGTTATATTTATTTTATTATATATTGTTATTATTTCATCTATCATAGATATTCAGGAGATCCGAATATCTGAATATTAAGATCTGAAGATTATGGTTCAAAGCCCACCGAGGCAGGAAGTTTCCTTAGCTTCTTATCTCCAATAAACTGTTCAGGAAAAGCCAGACATCACTAACGAAGTACAGTGTTAAGACCTGCAGGACTCATGGGGCTGTTACATGTGACATTATTATGTAAAGCACCATTAACAGTCATCTCCGACATCCATAACATTCTGCTTCCACTTACAAGTAAATCAGAGTGGCTCGAAGAAGAATAAAAATATGATTTTTCCCTGTCTGGCTTCCACCATAATGTGGGACCATGACTCTAAATATCTAATAAACCATTTGCCTTGGCTATTTCTTTAAAATAGCTTTTTAAATAAATAGTAATTTAAAAAAATTTTAAAAATAATTTTTAAATAAATAGTAATTTGTTGTTTGCTTTTGGCAGGCATGAAATAAGACTGCATTAACATTTTGTGAGTTGAGAGGCTAAATTTTATCAGAATCTAAACAAAATGAAAAATAAATGATTTTAAGATAAATAGCTGTTAGGTACATTATTTTTATTTTTTTAATTTTACTTTTTATTTTTTGTGAACATACAGTACAGAAGGGTTACAATTACATGGGCAAGGTAATGAGTACATTTCTTATCAAGCATTGCAGCCTCCTCCTTTGTTTACACTTCACATCCCTTCCCTGCCTCCCCCTACCCACCCACCCAATCTCTCCCTCCCCCGCCCCCGTTAGGTACATTTTTAACGTGACATACACACAGAGACATCTTTTTTCTAAGCAGTTCATGTAATTCAAATAACTGTGTTTCAGAAATAGATGACACAATAAGTTAGAAAAAGAGAACCAGTATTGGGTAGTATAGTCTTTAAAAATAGCTGACAAATAAATATTAACCATAATTCCAAAATAATAGCAGTCAAATGTTCTTGAAAAGAGAAGATTTTAAACAGAATGTATAAAAAGTGCCAGTGCCAGCACTGCTTCAGTAGCTGCTCTCTGGGATTTAGGGTTTCTAATACATGAGAATATTTTAACCAAGATTAATTGCTTTGAGGGACTAAATTTTTTTTAGTTATAATGCATAGAAGAAATATGTTGTTCAAATTTAATGAAAGGATAACAGTTCATATTAGAAAGAATGCTACACACTTATTGTGGTAGGAAGTGAAATACCTTCCCAAAATATCATCCCCAAATATCTAATTCCTTAAATGTAGATTTGCATTTTATACATATCTATCTATCTATCTATCTATCTATCTATCTATCTATCTATCTATCTATCTATCTATCTATCTATCTATCTAAGTTTGTAAAAATAATCACTTTTCATTACCCAAGGAGCGCAAATTTGAATAATTATCAGATAGGGGAAGTATATTCAAATGGGTAGTTAAAAGTCCCAGCTGTAGTGGGAAAGGGGCATGATTAGGGTAAGAACCCTCAGAAAGATGTAAAGTTGCTACATTAGAAGATAAAGGAAAAGACAACAACCCATATTTTGAAGTTTCTGGAAAGCGGAACAGGAAGTAAATGCCATTTCCACTAGAATCATCTGAAAAGTATTTCAGCTCTGTCGGTGGCTCGATTTTAATCTAGTGAGACTTCTTTTAGATTTCTGTCCTTTAGAACTAAAATGATAAATAGGGATTATACAAGCCACTTAACTTGTCGAAATTTGACAGATTTGATAGAGTAAACCAAGTCAACTACAGCCTTTTACTGATGCAACTGCAGGGACAACACATGTCCTAGTTTCTGAGAATATGAAAAAGTTGCCACTGGCTTTGTATGAGTACATACATACTTTGTATGAGTACATACTTTGTATGAGTACATACATGTATGAGTACATACTACTAAAGGCCTTGCATTAATGAAGTCTTGAAATTCTAAATAATATCTAAATAAGGAGCTCCCTATCTTTATTTTCACATTTGGGGATCACTAAGTACTACAGTTATGTAGAAAGCTAAGGTACGAATAGGAAATGAAATCTGTCTCCTAATATTATAAAGATAATTTATGTCATTTTGGGTTATATTTTCTAAAGTAATAAAAAATGAAGTAAAACAGAAACAGAAACTCAATTTTCTATCCTTCCTAACTTTCCAACAGAAATTACAGAATCCAGTAAAGATACAACAATCCCAGAATGGTATAGAATGTTATAAGATCACTAGATGGTGAAAAAGAAGATAACAAAAATGGGTCCCTTGGAACAATGGGAAACGAAATCTACACCTACAGATTGTGATATAGCTAGAAAATAGTTTCCACTATTCTGTCTTTGATATTTTAGGTTTGTTTACACAACAACTTTCCTCTCATAGGAAATGACTCTTTATTAATACTTAAGGGTTTGCAGCTTATAACCCAGCAACAAATAATGCTTCTAAATGTAAAAAAGAATGATACTGAGAGTAACCAAGACTACTTGTGTTGCTATAGCTAATAAATAAGAATGATCTTTGGGAATAGTCAAACAATCTTGATCTTTTTCATACCTTTCCTCTTCTTTAACAAGAGAAATCCTAGTCAAGATATGTAAAACATTAATAAAGGATTTTTATATTTTTTAGTGTTCACACTAAAGCAAATACACTTTTCCCCTTTGCAAGCCTGATTTTGAAAGAGTCAGAACCCCAAAATTATTTTATAGGCAAAAGTTTATTGCTTTGGCTTAGTTGTTTTCCTGCATTTGGCCATTGCTCTCTATTATTTTGGCAACTACACAGAAAAACAAGATAAATCCATTATGTTTATGTTGAATTGTTCAAAGTCAAGCTGTCTTCAAACAAAGTTTTCTGTTCCCTTCTACACTGCTAATTGAAGTTTAAATGATAACAAAAACGTGAAACTTTAATGTACATTTTCATTGAAACCAGTCAAAACAAGAGTGTCTGTTATTGCTTTTTAAAATGTTTTCAAGTATTTTACTTGACTATTTTCATTATTGCCTTTGTTCCATCCTCTAATCAGGAACACAGAGTTTCACAAAAAGATTTTCCTGAGGAATAAGATGTTAGTCAAAAAATAGGTGTATAATAAAGATTTTCATCACTTATGATACTGAATAGCTCAAAACACATTTTGCTATTACTGGCATGGTTCTTAAACTAAGTGAAATGCATGTAAATGTGACAGTTATTCCTAACAATGACTATGGCTTATACTTTTCTGCTTCAATGAAATGAGTAACGTTACTGTAAATGAAACCTCTGGCAAGGTTGGAGGGCATATAGATTTAGGGTAGAACGGTTAATGTTAGAAAGCCAAGAGAGATTCCATAAACAGCACTGGCTATCACTTATCACTTAATTATACTTATGACATATGAATATATAAACATAAATATGAATTGAATGAGAAATACGTGATTTACACAATTGATTCAATGACAACTAAGACAAGAAAACACTTCCCTACATTTATGTAAACTATTATATCTGGTGAAGATTTAAAGAGTTTTAGAATATATATTTTAACATTTATGTCAAAATATTTATTTTTACCTGTTTATTTTTACTTTTGGCGGCTGTGGGGTTTGAAATCTGGGCCTGGACGCATTCTCTAAACTCTTCAGCTCAAAGCTAGTGCTCTACCACTTGAGCCACTGCCAGTTTTTTGTTGGCTCATTGGAGATAAGAGTCTCATGGACTTTCCTGCCTAGGCTGGTTTTGAACCATGATTCGCAGCTCTCCGAATCCTTAGTAGCTAGGATTACAAGTATGAACCACTGGCACCTACTACATAATTATTTTTACACATTTATGAAGTATGGAGTGGTAATACCATTCATTTATATCTTGAGTTTTCCTGCCAGCATCCAGTTTCTCTGTTTCTTGATCGCATTTAGTATGGACAATATTGTATTATGTGAAGTAATACTCATATATGTTTTATGATGTCATGTTAGTTCTAATGTTCATTCATTTGATGACTGATGATAATTTTCTTGTGCTTATTTTTCACAAGGGGTACTTTGATGTTTTCTAATTGATTTTTTTTAACATTAGGTTTTGAGAGTTCTATGTAGACTCTAGGTTTGAGGCATGCTTCAGATACAGGATTTGTAACTATTTTATCCTTGACTATGGGTACCTTCCATCATCATCATCATTATCATCATCATCATCATCATCATCATCACTATTAGTATTACTACTATTACTTTTTTACATGTATGTATGGTCCTGGGGTTTGAACTCAGGGCCCCTGAGATTTGTTGCATTTTGTTAACAATTTACCATTTGAGTCATGCCTCAGTTCTGGCTTTTTTGCTGATTAAGCAGAGATAAGATTCTCAGGAACTTTTTTTTGTGGGCTGCCTTCAAACACAATACTCAAATCACAGCCTCCCAAGTAGCTAGGATGTGATACATGAGCCACCTGCTCCCAACTTCTATTCATTACTTGTATATGAGCTTTTACAGACTAAATTATTTTACACTTTTATTGAGTTCTACTATATCAAGTTTTCCTTTCCTATAATTTTAATGCCATATTTAAGTATGCTTCATCTCCAAAATTGTCAAGACATCTTCCTTTGCTTTATATTTACATCATTCTTTTTGTTTTATATGCCACCTTCAAAACCTGCTTTAAGAGAATATTTGAATAAATTATTATATTTAAGTCAACATTCACTTTTTAATTCTCCCCAATACTGTCTAATCTATCACCACTATTAGAGAAAATGTCATTCCACAAGTGTTTGGTTTTACACTTTTATTAAATATTCCTTGATAATATGTATGTGGCTCTAATATGGTGCCCTTCAGCCCATTTAGCTATATAATCTTTCCTCTACAAATATGACAATTTTACACTAAAAGTTTTAATATTGGACAAAGAAATATATTCCAGTTTATATTCTTTTGTCAATGAATTAAAGTGTGTTGGTCAGGTGTTTTAAGAAATTGTCAAAAACTTATAAATAAAATTGTGAAGTTGGGCACTGATATCTCATGCTTATAATCCTTGCTGCATAGGAGGCTGATATCTGAGGATTGTGGTTCAAATGCAGCTGGAATGGGAATGTCTGTGAGACTCTTATCTCCAATTAACCATGGGAAATCTAGAAGTGGCAAAGTTGCTCAATGGGTACAGCACTCACTTTGAGGTGAAGAGCTGAGGGACAGTACCCAGGCCCAGATTTTAAGCCCCAAGAATGACCAAAAAATGGGGGGGAGGAAGCAGGAGACAATATGCATCCTCCAATCCATAAAAATTATATGTCTCTATTTATTTAGATTTTTGTCTTTATATTCAACATGGTATAATTTTCAATGATGGTGGGTGAACAGTACTGAAATAGATTTTGACGATGTGTGGAGATAGCACAAAGACATTCACAGAAAACCATTGAAAAATAAAGGGCTATGGGAATTGAGAAAGACAGAAACAGGTTAATCGGGCCCTTGATTAATATGTGAGTGTGCAAAATATTTCAATACGATTTCTTCATAAAATTAATATACACCAATTAATAAATATCTATCAAAGGCGTTGGTATTCAAGCATGACATAAAGGATAAATACAGAATCTGTGGTGAAATGAAACGATAGATGAGAAAATACATGATTATAGTAATTGTGTAAACAAACTAAGAAATTTGGTCAACAGTCGGGGCTCATGGCTCATTAGAATAGAAGGCCATTGGTGTCTAAGATAATACTAAAATGTTAGACTTGAACCTATATTTAAGACTGCTTATTGCTAAAGCCAATAAAGGACATGTTTGGCAAATAAAGTAAAATGATAGCTTACGGACAAATGAAAATAATAATATATATATATATGTCTATATACATGTATATATACATCTGCATATTAATTTATGTGTATACATATATAGTTATTTGTATATATACACATGTAAGTATGAATATATGCATACGTACACATAGTAGGTATACATATACACTGATTTAAAGAGACTTGAATCAGAAATATATTAAGGGCATATTAATGCCAATGAAAAACTTAACCATCCTGACTAAGTTATCAAAAAGTCCAAATACATATCTTTGTAATAATATGTCAACAACCAAATAACATTTGGAAAGAACATAACCTACCTAGACATTGCATACATATAGAGATTAGTGGAAATAGAAACAAGATAGCACTGCACAAGCACTATGTAGAAATTGGAATCCTTATACATTGGTGTTTAGCACTTAAAATGATATAGTCAGTTTGTTAAACATACTGACAATCTTTAAGATATTACACATATAGTTGCTCTATTATCCAGCATTTTGAATCATAATTTTATATACAAAATAGATTTCAACACATGCCCAATGAGACACATGTACAAGAATATACATAGCAAAACCTTTTACAATAATATATAATAAAATATTGAAATGCCAATTGAGGACATTATACAATTATTCAAATGCATACAAAACAATATGCTCTATAATTGAGAAAAATTTATATGAACTTACTTGGGAAACACTAATATTACATGGGAGAAATACATAAAATAAACTTCATTTTCTAATTAAATTAGCTTTATAAAATTGGCACATCTGTAGTGGTAGACTATGAAGTAATGGTTGGTCAATGGATGGTAGGTTGAAATGATAACAGGAAGTGACTACTAATAAATACTGGAGTATTTTGAGAGGGTTGTGATGACAAAATATTCTAGAACTGAAGGTGATGTTCATAGTCCAACTGTAACTTTCTATGAATCATTGTACTTTATCGAAGAATTACAGATTGCATTTGCATTAACCTTAGGAAAAATTTTAGAATAGTAGTGGGTGAATCTGAGAGATAATTTAGAAATTAAAATCACAGAATTCTGTAATGCATAAGTTTAGTAGGTTGATGAATGAGATTATCTATAAAATATGATCTGTGGCATATCATCTACATGACTATATATGATATTGCGAGTCAGTGAATATTCTACAAAATTATGTAAATTGAGGGATGAGATAGGATTGAGAAGGATGAGGGAAAATGATCATCAAGATGCAGTAAACTGGGCTGGGAATGTGGCTTAGTGGTAGACTTAGTGGTAGTATGAAGCCCTCGGTTTGATTCCTCAGTACTACATAAACAAAAATTCTGGAATTGGCACTGCGATACAAATTGTAGAGTGCTAGCCTGAGGAAAAGAAGTTCAAGGACATTGCCCATTGTCAAGACCCTAAGCTCAAGACCCAGGACTGGCCAAAAAAAAAGGAAGCAATGTATTAAGACAGGCACTAGTGGCTCATGCCTGTAATCCTAAATAATCAGGAGGGTGAGGATTGAGGTTTGAAGCCAGCCCAGGCAGGAAAGTCTGTGAGATTCTTATCTCCAGTTAAATCTCAGAAAAATCTGAAAGTACTACTGTTCCTCCAGTAATAGAGTTCTAGTGTTCATCCAAAAGAGCTCAGGGGCAGCACCCAGGCCCAGAGTTCAAACCTCAGGAGAGAAAAAAGGAAACCAAAATAACTCACTAAACACTATTTATAAACTGCATGGTCAAACAGCAACCCCCAATTACGTACTTAAAGTTAATTAAAAATATGCTTAGAATAAAATACAAGTCATTCTAGGGACCAAATATAGATAGAATTCAAAGACTGTTTACAGGGGCAAAGTAAATTTTATATCACACAGTTTGAATTGGCATTTGTTCTTCACTCTTAATAAATAATTTATAAAATTGACAACACTGCCAATTATAGGTCAATTTCATTGAGGAACAGATTGAATTCTGCTGTCTTTTCATAGCAAATCATAGTGATGAATTTTTTGCCTCTTGTTGAAGTACATCTGATATTTTAAAGTAGATTTGCCCTACTATAATATTAATTTAATCAATCATTTCATTATCTTATCCCTTGTACTAAATGAGAGCATGCTATGTCAGTCTCCTATTAATATGACAAAATACTTTATAAAATCAACCTAAAAGGAGGAAAGATTAATCTTGCCTTCTGATTTTATACATGTCAGTTCATGTTTCTTATCCTTATTGCTTTGGGTTGGTGGTGGCACAGTACCCCATGTCAGGAACATGCGATGGAGTATGTGTTTTCATGGAAGCGAGGAAGTAAAGAAGAGGAGGGATAGGAGTGGGAGAGGGAGAAAAAGGAGGAGGGGGAGAGGAAGAGGGAGAAGGAAAGGGAGAAGGAAAGGGAGAAGGAGACAGAGAAGAAAAAGAAGGAAGAGGAGGAAAGGTCTTTGATTTTATTGTCCTCTTTGATCACAAGTTCAGAGTGACCAAATTTCTACAATTGTGCCCACTTGAAAATGTTCACCACCTCTTTATGGCAACATAGTGAAAACTAATTATTAATCCCAATCCTTTATGATTTCAGATTTAATTTCTAGAGTGGTGGGTAGATATTTCTGTACAATTGTATAACTTCTGTTCCTAAATATTTACTTGAATTAATCAGAGGAGATATTTGGCTTGGAGTTGGTTAGTTTATACAATTGCTGGAGAGATGAATGAAATATTTTGAGTGCAAATACATTTTATTTAACAGATAAGGAAGCGTCAAGATATTTCATTTTTTATCTTCAAAAATGACTATTTCATCTAACTCATAATGGCTTGAATTTTTCCTAATTTTATGGCATTTTTATTCAAGTTTTTTGTCATCTATAGCGAGGTTCATTCTTTCAAGTAGAAGGAAAATGAATACTATCACTTCTATAGAGAGTAGGTATAATATGATTTTCCTGCCATTCAACAATAAGTTATATTCAGATCTATAGGAATAATTGGATAAGTCATGTAATATCTTGCTTTAGTTATCTCATATTTAGATTGATTCAATTTCCAAAAGTCAGTGTTGACATAAAATACATGAAATTAACCTCTGAAACCACTTCTACTCGAACCTCAGAAATACATGACCAGTAACTAAGATTTTTGCATACTCAAAAATTATATGAATCTACATTTTATGTCAAAAACGTTTAGGGTAAAAAGAATAGAAAATCGTGTAGCCACAATAGATAAAAATTAATGTTAATGACAAATTGCTTCATTCAGACTGACAGAGCCTATTGATGTTAGCTTACATGAGACATTTGATTAATGATCTTTTTGCGCTTTTGAGTAATAGAGTATTTCAATTTGTCCAAAGATTCTGTCATTTAAACCTTCGAGTGTATATTTTATCATAAAAATGAAAAGTATTTTTCCACAGCGCAGGTTCAGATTTAATAACTAAATAAATATCTAAATGTTAATTTGTTAAATTGACCTCTGGAATTCAAATAACAAGAAATTTATTTTATATTTAAATATATTATATCCATGCTGAATATGAGTCTCTCAAGCTTCTAATCCTGGGTACGCTGGAAGCTGGAGTTAAAAGCCAGCCTTGGCAAGAAATTTTGTGGGACACATCTCAATCATACAGAGAGAGAGAGAGAGAGAGAGAGAGAGAGAGAGAGAGAGAGAGAGAGAGAGAGAGAAGCCAGGAGTGGAGTTGTGGATCAAATGTTAGGACACTATACTTGAGTGAATAAAACTAAGGGATAGGCCTTGAGTTCAAATTACAAGAACAAAACACACGCACACACATACACAGAGAGACATGGAAAATATTATGTGTAAATTCTTATTTTAGTTTGAAGAAATAAACAATATCATGAAAAGTCATATTTGTTACATATACTGCAACTTTTGTGAAGTGGTTTTTAGTAAAATTTGTTTTAAGATATAGCATAGGTTATTAAAATTAATATTAATCTACTTAGTAGTTATAATTCCTCATAACACCTTGGAGTAGAACATTTGGTATTTTTCTATAGTCTTAAGAAATATTCTGGGTAAAAGAAAGAAAGGAAGAATGGGAGAAAGAAAGAAAGAAAGAAAGAAAGAAAGAAAGAAAGAAAGAAAGAAAGAAAGAAAGAAAGAAAGAAAGAAAGAAAGAAAGAAAGAAAGAAAGAAAGAAAGAAAAAGAAAGACAGACAGAAAGAAAGAAAGAAAAAGAAGGAAAGAAAGAAAGAAAAGAAAGAAAGAAAAAGAAAGAGAAAGAAAGAAGAGAGAAAGAGAGAGGTAGGGATGGAGGGAAGGAGGGAGAAAGGAAGGAAAGAAGGAAGGAAGGAAGGAAGGAAGGAAAGAAAAAATGAATGAAGGAAGGAAGGGACAAAAACAATTTAATTTATAAAATCTGCTATTTAGCCCAACATAAATTTCATGTAAGTTAACCCTTTAGTAATTGCAAGTTTGTAATTGTCATTTCTCTGCCTGTTCTCTATGCATGAATGAAACCAACAAATGAAGGATCAGAAATAACCACGTGAATGTTTGTATCTGTAGTAAATATGTACACAAAGCTTTTTCTCATTTTCTATACATCATCAAATAACTATTTACAAACAATTTACATTTAGTTATAAATATTCTAAAAATTGATGCAACCAAAGGATGTAAATGTATTATATAATGTGAGCAGTAGTATTTAAAATGCTAATAATATTACAATCTTCATGTTATATTAATTATAACAATTATTTATTTTATCAGAGAAATTAGCATCCTCTAATTTTGGTGTCTGTGGGAGTCCTAATAGCAGACATTATTAAAATCAAAGGAGATCTGTACTTCTGAAAGCAATTAACTCAATGGAGATTGTTCAAATACATCAGAAGGGCCTTAGAAAGGTTACACCATGTTTACATGATTACCTTTGATCTAGTTCAAGAGCCACAAAACAAGCATACTTCGCTTTGTCATCACTATAAATATTCCCATTGTAAGAAGAACCATTCATATGATTTACTTGTTATAGGTTTGTCCTTAAGTTATTATTTTCTATGAAATAATATCCAAATGATAAAATACACTGAGTTAAAAGTTGCAAAATATATTGGACGATGTAACTCCTCCAAAATACATATTTTGAAATTGTATTCACCTGTCTGGTGACATTAGAATTACCCTTTCAGAGATGACCCTGAAATAATGATCCTGATAAAAGAAGCCCAATATAACTACTCTGCCATGTGAACATCCAGTAAATAAAGTATAATGAACTAGAAAGTAGACCCCCGTAAGACAAGGAATTGATTTGAATAACCATTTTTTATAATCAATGTTCAAGCTTCTAGATTATAAGTAATATACTCCTGATGTTTGTAAGCCACTTACTTTGAAGTATTCTCTTATAAAAGCCCAATGGTTGACAAAAAGCAAAGTAGTTTTGATTTAAATTTCAAATTTTCAGAAAAAAAGATTCATAATGTTTTATTATTTGAATATTATTCTCCAAACCTTCAGGTTAAAAATATTTTTAAATGGGAATTGAATTGATGTGCAACTCTCTATTCAACTATCATAATAAATTTTTTGAATATTTTAATATTTTTAAGAAGTTGTACAAAGGAGTTGCCATTCACTGAAACAGTTTATGGTTGCAGTGCATCTTGGTCAATGTCACCCTTTCAATATTCTCCTTCACTCCTCCCAATCAACCCCAGTCTTTACGTATCTCAATATTATGTTATATATGGAATTACTTGCCATTTAACAAAGCAATTTATGTGTACAATGCACCTGGAATTGTGTTACCATTTCAACAACTTGCCTCCCATTTCATACTACCCATTGCTTTGTATATTTCAATTCTGGGAAGTATGCAATAGTTTAATGACTGTATTCTATCCTTTTCCCCTTCAATTTCCTACCCCTCTCACATTGTCCCCAGTGTCCTCTCTTGCAGTACACATTTATTGGTATTTATTTTGTGGGGCTTTGACTTAATCTTTTAAGAGAATAATAACAGTATTTCACTCTCCATGGACTCTGATACTTGAGATAATTCATTTGTACCTGTTTGTATACCATCCAGTATATTTAACCCCCATGGTATAACCCCCACTTTCACTGCATTTGATGTTGGTATAATTTTTGGAGGGGAAGGGCAAAAAAAATCGTTTAACTAGGGATACAGGTGGACCCATTACAACAATGAGATGTACAAATCGTTATGTTGAAAAACGAGCTTTACAACTTTGGTGGAGGGGGGGAGGATCAGGTCGGGAGAGGTGGGGATTGTATGGGAAGGGATGGGAAGGGGAAACAAAGAGGAGGCAACAATCTTTGATAAGAAATGAACTTGTTATCTTTCCCATATAATTGTAACTCCTCTGTATGGTATTTTCACAATAAAATTAATTAATTAAAGAAGAATTTTATATTTATAAGAACCTTCTATCTACCACAAATGAAGTTAATTTCACTTAATATTATTATTTCTAAGTATTTCATTTTCCTTAAGAATGGTGCAATATTATTCTTTCTGATGGATTAATGGAATTTGATTATTTATATATATATATATGTATATATATGTGTGTGTATATATACATACATACATACTTAAAAATAGGGATCAATAAAATTATATATATATATATGTCTTGTATGTATATGTATATATTTACATATGTATGTATGTATATGTGTGTGTGTGTGTATGTAGGTTGCCTGATTTCCCTTATTTGTTGCATTAGAATGTGCCTATAATTCTACAAGTAAACACACTTAGATGGTAAAAGAGAAAACATTAGACTTGGACAAGATAAGTTATATGGGATTCTAAAGATTTATACAGTGAGATCAACGGAGGACGCCCTTTGGAGAAGATCACAAAAGCTCAATAGCTGTATGAGTATTATCATATAAAATAATATTCAGCAAAACTATCTAAAAGAAATGATCATGAGAGTTTTATTATTTTTCTTTTTCCTCCTGGCCTCTGTTGCTGTTTTAATTTTTGTACCTTTGGTCTTATATGTAAGTTTGGAAAGGGCAAGGCAAACAGAAATGGTGGGGCAAAGGGTGAACAAAGGCAGCAGTGCTACTCAATAAACACTACATTGAAAATGAACGATACAACTTATAGGGGAGGGAGGTTCAAATGGAAAATCTGGGAGAACAAGAGGGAAGAGGTGAGACTGTTCAAAAGAGTGTCCAATATCTGATTATATAATTGTAACCCTTCTGTACATCATCTTATTTTATTGTGAAAATACTGTACAGAGGGGTTACAATTACATGGGCAAGATATGAGTACATTTCTTATCAAGCATTGTAGCCTCCTCCTTTGTTTCCCCTTCCCATCCCTTCCCATCCTCTCCCCTCACTGAATCCACCTCCATCCCTCCCCCCTCGTTTTCGACATAACGACTTGTATGTCTCATTGTTGCAATAGGTCCACCTGTATCCCTATTTAAACGATTTGTTTTTTTCCCTTCCCCTCCACAAATTATATCAACATCAAATAGAGTGAAAGCAGGGGTTATACCGTTGGGGAGGGACATACAAAGCAACTAAGAAATAATCATAAATATGTTGGAAAAAATCGCATGAAAGAAAAAAACATTTGAATATACATCTTATGGTTCACAAATTAAAAATGGACTTCATAAACAGGCTAGAGTAGGTATACAAATATTAGATAAGATAGGCTTAAATCAAAAGTTGGATGAAAGTAAAAAGAGACAAAAAACGACATTAAATATTGACAAAGAAAATGGGGATATAACAATTCTAAATATCAATGCCCTGAATCATAGAGCTCCCAAGTTCATCAGAAAAATGCCACTTAACGTAAAAATATGCATACATCCAAACACATTATTGGTTGCTTGAACACATCATTCTTAACTCTGGATAGGCCAGCCAGGTAAAAACTTAGCAAAAAAAATCTTCAGACCTAAGTAACTGCAATGACAAGCTATTCCTAATAGTTATCTACAGAATTTTTCACCTAGCAGCATCATAGTATATATCTCTCTCAGCAGCCCATCAAATACTCTCCAAATTATATATCTTAGATCACAAGGAAAATCTATGAAAATTCAAAAATAAAAATGAAATTACTCCTTGTATCCTGTCAGACTATGATGGGACCAAATTAGATATTGACATCAAAAGGCATCATAGAAAATTCTGAAACTCACAGAGACTGAATAAAACATTTCTAAATCATCAGTGAGTCACTGAAGAAATATGGAGGGAAGTTCCAACGTTTATGGAATTCAGTGGACATGAACACACAAAATACTACTTCCTCTGGGACACAACAGCACAGGCAATACCTGGAGGAAAATTTATAACTTTGAGTAAGTACGGTAATAAATTAGAACAATCTTGAATCAGCACTAATGGTGCACCACTAGGTCCTTGAAAAACAGGAACAAGCCAAACCAAAAACCTGTAGACAGAAATAATACAAATTAGATTAAAGCAATAAATAAATCAGAATTTCAAAAAAACATACAAGCAATCATAATTGACTTTTATCTACTAGTAACTCACTAATTCACTCAATGAATGTCAATGTAGCTATTTTCAGAAATAGATTCAAACAGCTCAAACCAGTGAACAAAAAAAACTTCCAGAATTCTAAAAAGCAATATTCTATTTGACTTTAAAAAATTTCTCTGTTGTTATTATTAAGGTGATTTATAGAGGGATTACAATTGCATGAGTCAGGTTATGAGTACATTTCCTTTTATGAAATGTCTTTGGTTCCCTCACTTGTTCCTAGTCCCTCACTCCTGTCCCCATCCATGTGTTAAATAGTTCACTTTCATCAATGTTCAATGAACTCCACTGCTGCAATATTTTACCCTTTTCCCTAAAGCTCTGTGCACACCCCTCACCTTCCTGAAGACGTACAATGAATATATCAGGCGTAAGGTAAAGACAGATTCATCACAAAGTATAAAGAACAACAAACACAAAACAAAAAAGGAGACTTCTGTTTCCATGTCTCATAGTTTGTTTGAGTATGTATATCACGTTATATAAATATAATTTTTTTATCATAAAAGTCAATTCAGGGACTATGGTATGATAACTTATAATGTTGCTTTCTATTTAATATTGCTTTATTTAACATTAAATTTGTAAGTAACACAATTCAAGTCCTAGTGAAATTTGAAGGTTCAGGTTTAAAGTTAAATTTTCAAAATGTGTAATAATTCCATTTTGGCAACCAAAATGAAAATCAGGGATGTTTTATACACCAGAATGTCATTATTTCATGTGTAAAAAAAGTAAAATAAATGTAATATTAATCCAGTGGAAATAAGAAATCAAATTGTTTTGCAATGAATCAATTCCATAGATTATGAGATCTATTGATAAAATTAATAAAACTAGTAAAATGGTTTTTAGAAAGAACTTCTTGTACATTTTATAGTTGTGAGGGTCTGCCTGTATCTCTATTTAAACAATTTATTTTTTCCCTTCCCTTCCACAAATTATACCAACTGGGAGATGTGAAGGAATGGGAAGGGGAAACAAAGGAAGAGGCAACAATGTTTGATAAGAGATGTACTTATTACCTTGCCCATGTGATTGTAACCCCTCTGTAGGGTATTTTCACAATTAATTATATATATAATAAAACCCAGGACTAGGAAAACATATTTTAAGAGAAAAAAATTAATACAACTTGTTTTAAGTAGATTATTTAAGACATGAAGCAAGGGATAATTTTCTTCTCTAGGTGGTTAATATAGAAATCAAACCCAAAGATTCCAGAGTTCGGTGTGCTTAATACATGTCAATTTATACATATGCTTGACTCATCTTAACATTATATGAAAATAACTGAGAACAGGACTAGAATAAAAAACATCACCGAAATGTTTATTTTATGACTGAATATGTCTTTTTTTATATATCTTTATTTTATTTGAAAAATCTGGTAATTTATTTAAGTTACATCAACAGTAATGAGAAATAAACAGCCCCTAACTCCTTAAAAGACAATCAATAAGACAAAAAGGAAACAACAAAGAAGAATATTGAACCTCATTTTGTACTTTGTCTTTGTATATTGTGGTGCTTTGTAATTGTATATTATGTGCCTATCCCATGAATCTGGGCTCAAATCACTAGGGCTACTGGAAGAAAATTTCAAAATCTAGAGCAGCTAACACAGCTGTGCAGTTGTTTGTGGATTTCACTACAGTAGGAGATAGACATGAAGTGCTTTGCAGGCAAGAATGTGATGAAAAGCATACTGTTATCTTCTTAGATGAAATATGAAGACCACACTTCAAAAGCTTACTAAATGATCAGCCTTATAAAGAACAGGGCCATTTTTAAGGCACTCTATATAATTCAAGTCCTTCATTCCATCCACAAGCATTGCTGCCATTCAAAAATCACTGCCAAAGTGAATTTGCAGTTCTTTTTGATATTTCAAATGGCTTAGGAGTAACATAAACAATAATTCAAGTTGTTGAGAAAATTTAATTTAGAATAATCAAACAAATCAGATTCAACTCCATAGCATAACCTTTAGGAAAAATGAACTAAGGAATATGGCATGTCCTTTGTAATTTAATATTAGACATTAGGGCAAAATGCCAGAAACAGAGTATGCAAAGAAAAAGAAGTTTTTGATAAGTTATATAAAAGATTACACAGGGGAAAGTAATTTTACCTACATTTTCTATTATATGATAACATATTTTTGTCTGCTAATCAGAGAGACTCAAAATTATTTTAATTATGATATGAAAAATGCATTGTCATAAATGAATTAAATCAGGGAGTAGATGGTACAGGAACTGAGTGATTCCATTAAATATTCTCATTATTTTGAATGATCTGGTATTTTTATATGTGTGGAATTATGAATGTATTTTATGTCTGGGCAGGAAAGTTTGATTATTAGATGATTGTCTGATACCCAATGTCAGGAACCTAACCTGAGTCAGAGTGGTAAGTGTGTGTGTGTGTGTGTGTGTGTGTGTGTGTGTGTGTGTGTGTGTGTGTGTGTGTGTGTGTGTGAGTGCCTTGAAGCATGTATTTCAAAGGAAGAATCTTATTTTCCTCAAGGTATATACTTAATTGTATTAGTTATACTACATTAATGACAGCAGGTAAAAGTAATTAACATTTGCTTCATATGTTTATGTTTCTATAATTGCATGAACAAACTAAAAACTTATGTTCGGGGTATGAGTTTTGTGGAAGGTCAGCTGAAAGTATAAACATCTGGAATCTTGAGAAAGCTATCAATGGCAATCATTTCAGTGTAGATCAGTTTAAGACAACACTTGCAAGGTTATGTAATCCTATATGAAAATGCAACATTTATTGATTTTCCAAAGCTACACTATTCTATAAATTTGTAGAAAAACAAGTTAAATTATGGATCTTCACTAGCCATAAAACAGACAAGGGTCTCATAACTAAAATATACCTGGAACTCAAAAAATTAAATCCCCCAAAAACAAATTCTCAAAGAAACAACTGCCCAATAAATAAGTGGGCTAAAGACTTAAAGAGAAACTTCTCTGAAGAAGAAAGAAAGATAGCCAATAGACACATGAAGAAATGCTCCAACTCCCTAGCTATAAAAGAAATGCAAATGAAAACAACATTGAGATACCACCTCACCCTTGTTAAAATGGCTATAAATAAGAACTCTAATAACAACAGAACCTGGAGGGGATTTGCAGAGAAGGGAACCCTATTGCGTTGTTGGTGGGCGTGTAAACTTGTTCAACCACTGTGAAAGTAGTCTGGAGGTTCCTCAAAAGACTCCACATGGCGCTCGGCTATTTCCCAGCAATTTCTCTTTTGGGCACTTACCCATATGATCACAAACATGACCACACTAAAGCTACCAGCACAACTATGTTTATTAAAGCATTATTTACCATAGCTAAAATATGGAACTAACCCAGATACCCCTCAGTAAATGAATGGATCAAGAAAATGTGGTATATATACACAATGGAATTCAATGCCTCCATCAGAAAGAAAGACATTGCCCTATTTTTTTAGGAAATTGAAAGACTTGGAAAAAATTATATTAAGTGAAGTAAGCCAGACCCAAAGAAATATGAGTCTCATGGCTTCCCTTATTTGCAATTATTAGTATATGTGTTGGACAAACAGCAATGATCAGATAAGTTGATGTTAGGTGAAATGAACCCAAAGATAAGGACTCAAATGTTTTTTATTTCTCTTGCTATTATTTTTAGCATATTTATAAGATGATTTCTTTGTTGCTTTGTATGTCCCTCCCCCATGACATAACCCTTGTTTTCACTGTATTTGATGTTGTTATAATTTGTGGAGGGGAAGGGAAAAACAAGTTGTATAAATAGGGATACAGGTGGTCCCATGCAATAATCAGATGTACAACAAGTTATGTCGGAAAATGAACTTTACAACTTTGGTGCCTGGGTTGCTTTGAGGGATAGATGGGAAGAATTACATGCATGAGCCACCAAAGCCCAGATCCAAATCAATGTATAAAAAGCAAGCTTATTGCAACGTCTGGCTTTTCCAATAAACAATCTTACTTTTTAGCATTAGTTTATAATTATGAGTTATTTTTAGATGTAACTGTGAAGTTTTTAATAGAATAAAATATAATTTTTACTATTACTCAGTATCTCAAAAAATCCACTGTAATTGACATTCCCCAAAGTCAATTATTACATATTATATTACTCACTATTATTACAGTCTATATTACATATAGTGTGAAGGGAAAATAGTTTGGACTATTTCATATAAATTAGTAGATGCTATTTTAGCATTATAAATTCACATCTGTGATTTTAAAAGAAGGAAAGAAGGTTTTAGAGTTAAAATCAATTATAAATGTGTAGTGTGTCCCAATTAAAGCAAAAATTCTGAGTTCATACAGACAAAATTATTTTCTTTCCACTAAAGACTTTGAAGTAATACTATTTGAAATAGTGAGGCAATAAGAGGAAGAATTCAAACCATGTCAAACCATGTCTGTTTTATTCTACTACCCCCTCCACTAACAAGACCTATCCGGTCCCAGATGTCACAAAACTTCAAGTGTCTCTCTTAGAAATCTATTTCAAAAAGTTCTAAATCACTGATTCTTTTTGTACTTTCTGTTATATGAAACAAAATATAGACACAAAACAATTGAAATAAAATGCACACATATGTTGAAGTCACCACAGCTTGAAAAACAACCAACAAAGTAGAACTCCACCAGGAATAAAAACATGTTGTGCCCAGTTATTTTTAAGCACAAAAACCTCAAATACATGTTACCCTTGACTAGAACCATAAAGATAACTGTGTCTCAAAAATACGGTTGTGTTCATTTGTAATTAAATTCATCTAGATGAACCTTATATAGCAAATCCCTTGAATGGATCAAATTGTTTAAAAGAAATGTGACTGTAAGTGGAGTAAGATCTGCACATATTTAAGAGAATAAAATAACAAAAATCATGACATCTAAAAAATGCAGAAATGCAATGAATAAGTCTAATAGTATCCATATTGAGACCTAAATCCTACTGATTTAACAAGAACAAAATATGCCAATAGTAGAATCTGAGCAGTGTACCTGAGTGTACATAATTTTAAACTACTCCAAATTACATTTTGTAGAATACAGAATGTGGGTTATCTAAAGGAAAACATCAACCCATGATTTAAATGACATTAAAAATCTCATGAAAAGGGCTGGGAAGGTGGCTCAGTGGTAGAGCCAGGGCATGAGGCCCTGGTTATGATTCCTCAGCACCACATACACAAAAATAAAGAAGCCGGAAGTGGCGCTGTGGCCCAAGTGGTAGAGCACTAGCCTTGAGCTGAAGAGCTGAGAGACAGCACCCAGGCCCATAGTTCAGGCCCCATGACCGGATCCCCAAAAAAAATCTCATGAAAAGAGAGTAGTAGTTTCTGGAAAATAATAGTTTAATAAATAGTGGTAAAAAATTTTTTATACTACTGACAAAATTGCATACATATATTGTTCAATCCAAAAAAGACCCAAGATATTCAAGCTCATTTGAAACTTTGGCAAAGTAGCAGGATACAACTGTAACATTATTATGGATGTTGACTCTGGCATGGAATTAATTTCCTCTTTGATCTGACAAATGAATATATGAAAAAACAGAACTTCAACTAAATATCAAGACCTAACTAAACATATAACCATAAAAGTCATCATGCAAGCCGTATTGCAACTGGGATAAAAGAAAAATCAGTCATACTGATTCTGTATTTATTGTAAATGTGGACTTTTCCATAAATTATTTCCTTTAGCTTACATTTTTTAAACAGTGCGTTAAGTGTATATCTTGGTAACTAATTTTGGATTCCTCCTTCAATATAGTTCTGAGTATAATGTCACACATCAATTCCTAACCCATGAAATGATGTTGATTACAAAACAAATGGTAATAACCATTGTTTATAATACACAAAATCTCATAAGGATGACACCAGTAAGCATTGGTTAACATTTTGGTATCATGGTCTCATGACTGATGAGGCCTATCTGCATGAGCATAATTGTACCTAGATTCCTCAGCCTAAATTTAACAACTGTTAAAAAATGTTTATATCTTTATCTGTCACCCATCAGAGATTAAACCTGAATATAAAGCCTAAGGAAAATGATAAGGTAAAAATTTAGCTTTTCTAGATATAAAGTAAACAAAATGCAGCGTAGAATAACTGGTTTAAAGTTAACCTTGTTCTCCAAAACATTCTAAGCATTTCCTTACAATGTGTATTATTCTCAAGAAGGGAATAGGTAATGTGAGAAGAGGACTAACCAAGCATTGTCTTCAAATATACATAATTTGGATTTACCTCTTTAATTTGCTATAAGCATTTTTGATAAAAAACAGTTTGAATAATAGATTTCCAGATCAAGTATAATATATCCTAGTTGCATATACCAATGTACATTCAGAAAATGGTATATAGCAATTAAGTAAAGAAAGTCCGGGCAGAAAAAATGGCATCTCTATACTATGTGATACCCAATTCTTCAGTATTTCATTCTGCCTCCATTTAATGAATGTGATTGTTTAAATGCTTTATAAAGTATTAATTAAAATCAATCAGTGTCCTAGAATACAATTGTGTATAATTTTATCCTAGAATCATGCAAGAACTGCCCATTCAATCATGATATTCATCACATTCCATTGGTATTCATATGGATAGGAATTTGTTTCTTAGGATCTCTTGCCATTTGGAAGTGGCAGGACCAGGATTCCAACCGCGAGTTCCAGCTCCCACCACTTAAACCTGAGGATAGGGAACTCATGGGTGTGTCCAAGAACATCAGCAAAACCAATGATGAGGCAGGCACCAGTGGCTCCTCCTTGATACTTACAAGACAGTGATAGGAGGATCATGGTCAAGTCACTCTAAGCCAGAAAGTCCTTGAGACCCCTGTCCAACTTCAATCGCAACAAAGCCAGAAGTGGAGCTGTGTGGCTCCAGTGGTAGAGGGCTAGCTCTGAGCAAAAACAGCTCAAGGACTGTGCCAGATCCTAAGTTCAATGTCCGAGACTGGCAACAAACGGACATACACAACAATCTGTGCAGCCATCCGGCTCAAGCAGGTCATCCTCCTGTCCCTAACTGAACTGGACAGAGTTCCCTGGGAAAGGAACTGGGGGAGCCACTGTCATCTTAACTCTGTCCATTCTGCCTGCATCACAGGATTCTGGCCACACCCCTATTATTTCATGATTCTTTCTGACCAATAGGATACAAGAAATGTGGCTACGCCCACATTCCATGTTGCCTGGTAGATGGATGAGGCTCTGTTAACACACTGAGGCTGAGATCTAGAGGGGGGAAAATCATACCTCAGGAGCAGTGGGCCAGCTGCAGGCACCTGGCCTACCTGGCAGCTCAGTGACAGACTGAGCTGGAGCTACTGCCCCCTGCCACATGTGCTGCCACCACAGCATTCATGGGGATGGGAAGCAGGACATGTGGGCGTCCAAGAAGTAAATCTGCTTCGTCCACAACCTGCCTGATGAGGTGGACTTCCAGAATCCAGCAGGTGAGCTCCACCATCGATGCATCCAGCGGTCAGCACATATCCAAACTATTGAGGAATCCCTCGTGGTGTGTAAAGAACAGATGTTGGCTCTGAATGAGCTGTTTTGGGAGAAATCTAAGTGTGTGTGCTGGCTGTCCCAGGAGAAGATGAAGAAGGGGAGAGTGCTGCAGGAGCTGCTGTTGATCCTCACAGAGGAAGGCATGGACAGCAGACTCCAGATGCCAGCAAAGGCGAGCCCCCCCCCCCACCAATGCTGTTTCAGATGCATCAGGGCCTGTGGTGGGTGAAATGAGGGAGGAGCAGAAAGGTTTTGAAGAATTGCAACTTGAAGACAGCGTGGAAACTGCCATAGGATAGGTCAGGGTTCTTGTCACCATAGAGGACTCCCTCAAGGAGCACGTCCTGCTGCAGATGCCCCAGATACAGATCTGCCCACAGCTCAGGCGAGGAGTGCTCCCTCCCTTTCTTCTGTAGACTGATGCAGATAATGACTCTCCATGTGACATATTGACTCTCAAAAGCCTTGGAAGCCACCAGAAGTAGGTGGTCAGGTGGCCTTCTCTCAGGCCTCAATCTGCTGGGTGAAGGGAAGGTTAAACTGGGTGTTGGGTAGGGCAGAGGCTGCCGGGAGGTGGCCCAAGCTCAAGAGATATAATGGCCCATTGGTGGCCAGGGAAGAGACCCATGTTATGCTTATCACAATAAATTGTTTTGAAAGGGGGAAAAAAGCCTCCAACAAAGATTTGTTCTTCCAGTCCTGGGGCTTGAACTAAGGGCCTGGCCACTCTCCCTGAGCTCTTTTTGATCAAGGCTGGTGCTCGACCAGTTGAGCCCCACTTCCCCTTCCAGCTTTTTCTGTGTGGAATCAAGCCCAGGGCTTCAGTCATGCTAGGCAACCACTCTACCACTGACGCACCTTCTCAGCTAGGATGATTCACCCCTCCCAAACCCATATGGCCATTCCTCAGATAAATAGGAAGTAGGGGCTAGGATGAATATGAAACACTTCTGGTTCACACCAAAATACTTCCCCGCCCCCTAATCCCACACCCTTAGTTGAAGTTTATCTTCTACCATTGAGAGATGAGGGAGGGACAGGGGAGTCCTGAGAGAGGAGTATCAAGAGCAGTGGCCCTACATCCTCCCCCACACAAGGGGTCCTCTAGATTCCAATCTTACCTGACTCAATGTGGAGTCTACACTGTCTTCCCACCACTGTAAGGCTCAGGATGAAATAAAGGTCAAATCTGGGCTCAGCCCACACCCACGGTGGAAGTTCCTAATCCCAGACCTACTTCCACCTCTGACTTCCCCGAGTTAGGCCAGACCCACCACTCACCACTATGTTGGTGGTGATGACCTCATGGATGGATTCCAGGAAGAAGGTCTGTAGCAAAGAGCAGAAGCAGCAGGGTGAGCATGGCAGAAGGAGATGCGGTGATTGCTCTGGGATCTTCCTCCTTGGAGCCCTTCCTTCCATCCAGAGCCATGCTGACCCAAAGCATGGACAAGGCCAGGGGGTGAGACAAGATGGACCAGCACAGGACTAATGGAGGCACTGCTTTGTCTTGGAGCACTTGAAAATTCCAATTATATTTGGCCAATGCCAATCCCAAAGCCAACATGCAAAGCCTCTCCTTGTTGTTGTTGGACATGAACACTGTCCCTGAGCTCTTATTCTCGAGGCTGGCACTCTACCACTTGAGCCAAAGGACCACTTTTGTTTTCTGACGGTTCATCAAGGGTAAGAGTCTCACACACTTTCTGCCCAGGCTGGCTTGGCACCATGATCCTCCAAATCTCAGCTTCCTGAGTAGCTAGGATGCCAGGTATGAGCCACCAGTGCCCAGTATGTGATGACTTTTGAAGGCATCTTGGCGATTTTGTAAAGGAGCCCCAAAGGGCCTGGATAGACCATGACCCAATCAAGGAGCTGGGATCAGAGAAAGATGACCTTCTACCCATTCTGTTCCCCAAAATTAAAGAGGCCAGGTAGTGGTGTATGCATGACACCTAGGCCAGCAGCCACCAGGCTTAGTGGGGAAAAAGTAGAGAATATCCAAAGATTGCAGTATAGAAATCTCTGATTTTTCATGCATGTGGTGTGTGTGTGTGTGTGTGTGTGTGTGTGTGTGTGTGTGTGTGTGTGTGTGAACTCAGGGTCTACAGTTTTCTTGCTCAAGGCTACTGCTCTGCCACTTGAGCTACAGCCCCACTTGCTTTTTGATTGTTAATTGTAGGTAAGTGTCTCAAGGATTTTCCTGTCCAGGGTGTCTTGGAAGCATGATGGAGACCCCAGGGAAGCAAGAGTAAACATAACTCCCAGGTACAATCCCTATGGTGGGCCACTCCTGCTTTCTAGTGGCCAGATGCGGGATATGCAGCCCCATGCCATTGTCCTCTAGAGTTCAATTTTGAGAAGTGACCAGGGCCAAGCTGACTTTTGTTCACACTGATTGCTGATACCAGAGCAGGTCTTTTCCACCCTAGGCCAAGAGAGCTCCATGAGGCCCAGCTTCCCAGGAGCACAAGGAAGAGAGATGTCAGCTCCAGGCTGAACTAAGAGCCTTTGCACACAGACACCCCAACTTGGCCTTCCTTATCACCATAAGACCTGTCAAAAAACAACCCCAAAAAAACAAAATTGGAGCTGTGCCTCCAAGTGATAGAGCTCTAGCCTTGAACCAAAATGCTCAGGGATATGGCCCCCAAACTTTGAGTTCAAGACCCCCAGCTGACCCTCCCCCATAAAATACAGGTTGGCTAAATGTGAACTAGTAGGATTTGTGAAGTGTTTCCGAAGAATGGGGATACTGAAGAAAGCACCCTAATTCTAATGAAAGCTAAACCTGTGACATACAGCTATGTGCTGAGTCCTTTAAAGGGCACTATTTGCTGGGTCCTTCCCACATGGGGGTTTTGTGCTGAGTCCTCAAAAAGGTGCTGTTTGCTGAGTCATCCCATAGGTTGCTATGTGCTGAGTCCCTGAGAAGAGTGGGCCGTGCTGAGTTTTTCAAAGGGTGCTGTGTGCTGAGTCCGTTACACAATGTACTATATGCTGAGTCCTTCAAAAGGTGTGGTGTGCTAATTCATCCAAAAGGGTCCTGCTATGTGCTGAGCCCTTGAGAAGAGAGGGATGAGGTGAGTTTTTTGAGTGCTGTGTGCTGAGTCCTTTACACAAGGTGCTCTGTATTGTCCTTCAAACGGTGCTGTGTGCTGAGTGCTTCCACAGTGTGGTATGTGCTGAGTCCTGCCATAGTGTGGTATGTGCAGAAACCTTCAAAATTCTTTTATGTGCTGAGTTCTTCGAAGGGTGCTATGCAATGAGTGGTTTACAAAGGGTGCTTTTTACTCAGCCTTTCAAAGGGCTGTGTGGAGTCTTAACACAGAAAGTGCTATGTATTGAGCCCCTGGGAAAGTGTGTTATGTGCTGAGTTTTTCAAAGCATGCAATGTGCTGAGACCTTTACAATGCAAGCTATGGACTCCCTCCTTCAAAGGATGCTGTGTGCTGAGTACTCTACACAGGGTACTATATGCTGAGTCCTTCAAAGGGAGCTGTGTGCTCAGTCCTTTACACAGGGTGCTTTGTGCTGTTTTTCGAAGTGTGCTGTGTGTCATCCCAAAGAGTGCTATGTTCTGAGTCCTTGAGAGTAGTTATCCCCAACATCACATACACACACAAACACACACACACACACACACACACACACACACACACACACAAACACACACACATACACACACATACACAAGGGTCACCATGCACCTTCTTAGTGTGTGGATTGAAGGGAGATGGAGGAGAATCTCCTCTAGGGGTGGAGCTGAGGGGAGATTTGATCCCTGGGGCAGGTACTGGGGTTGGGGGAAAGTGCTGAGCTGAGGTGATGCTGCAATTGCCATGGCCTGGAAGCCTTAGAGCCCAGTCAGGGTTGTGATTGCAGCTAGGAATAGGGGGCATGGTCTAGGGGAGGAGTGGGCATGGCCAAGTGGAGGAGGGGGAGGGGCCCTGGGGTGCACTGTGGTGGCAGCGATGGGGGGGAGCAGGCACGCCTGTGCGCTGGCCCAGGAGTGGAGTGGGGGCAGAGAGAGAGAGAGAGCAGAGAGAAGAGCAAGCACAAGCATGAGGGGAAGCTGTTCTAGAGGCTGGCAGCCGCTGCCATCAAAGCACAGTCCTGAACAGTAGCACAGAGCACCTGGAGCCGGCAAGGCAGGTACATCACTGCGGGCAGCCCCACGGGGGCACGGCGGCCATGGCTGCCCTGAATCTGAGGTCCTGGCACAGGAAGCACGGCGGTGGCTTCGGTGGTGGAGGCAACGGAAGCAGGCAGTTGAGACGGAGGTGGTGGTGGTGATGGCAGCTGAGGCAGGGGTGGCAGCAAGCAAAGCTGCAGGCAGATGCCCCCTCCACTTCCCAGCAGCGCAGCATTTCAAACATGGCCCTGCCTGGTCTGATCCGAGGCCCCTTTCGCAGTGGCCCAACAGAAATGGTGGGTCCCTGCCTGGCATGAGGCCCCGACCCAGTCCCTGGACCTGGTCCTTGCACTCCCGGCCTGGGTGCACCCAGAGCCATCGCCTACAGCTTCTCCCAGCAGCAGGCATGAGTGGCCACTCCATGGGACCACACCTGGTGACTCCTGCACAAGGCGAACCCCCTGACCCCCTCCTTCCCCCTCCCCCACAGACCCTGACCCTGCCTCCTGTCTCCTCTCTCCTTCCTGCCTGCACCTCCCCTGCACTCCACAGTCCACCCTGGCTCTGCCACAAATGCGCCCCAGGAGAGGGGGGTGGGTGTTGCCCCAAGGATCCCACACCCATTCCTAGGGCCAGTTTCCCAGGAAAAGGGCAGATGCAGGGATTGGTGAGGAGGGGGCACCACAGAACCCCTGGCCTAGAGCAGGGAAAGCCACATCTGCACCCTTCCTCTCCTTGGTGGGAACCTAGTGGCTTTAGTCAGATGTGGGGAGGAGCACCTCCACACCTGACTTCTAGGGTCTTTTCCTTTTTGCTGGGGTTGGGGGGTGTTAGATGCAAGAGATAGGCCCCCCTTGCTGTGTGAGCCCTTGTCTTCTGTGCTAGGTCACCCTTTCACCTGAGGAGGTCCCAGAAGAACCCACTAGGGAGGTGAGGGCACTAGGGGTCAGAAGGTGACTATCTGGGAGGAACACACCCCCTCTGACATACATACACCTGTCTTGTCCCCCCCCCCCCCCAGTTGTCAACAGTACTCACAGGGTGATCACATTTCCCAGCTCTGCCTGCTTCTGCTGGTGCTCCTGGTCCTTCTGGTCTCCTAGTCCTCCCCAAGAATCTGCCAATTAGCCCAGAAGCATCTAGGCTGGAAATAGGGAGTCCATCCATGTATGTAGCCTTTATGACCCCATCAAATTCCCCAGCAACAGTCCCACCCCAAGTCAGACACTTCTCTGGAGGCACCAGGACTGCCTGCTGTGTTTTCTTTCAGGGCTCTGAGGAGTCATCTGTCTCTGGATTCCTTGACCCAGTGTCCGGGCCTAGGGTTTTGGTGAATGGGGAGTCAAGGCTGGTTATTCCCAATGGAAAGGTCTGGCCCTGGGTAAAGGGAGAGGCAGGGTGGTTCTGCATTATTAGAGCAGTGTTCCCCTTGGTTGGGAGCCCCTGGTTCTGACAAGGGAACTGCCATGCTCGAGCTTGTACATTGCCCAGATGAGAAACCAACAAACTCAGGAGAGGCACTGCTCTGAGTCTGTTTGTGTGTGTGTGTGTGTGTGTGTGTGTGTGTGTGTGTGTGTGTGTGTGTGTATGAGACAGAGAGAGACAGAGACAGACAGAGAGAGAGAGAGAGAGAGAGAGAGAGAAGGAGGGAGGGAGGGAGAGGGAGGGAGGGAGGGAGATATCGATCATCTCTCTCCTCATACAGCCTGACTATGCTCAGGTCAGTGATCAGTTGGCAAATTGCAGGTGTTTCATGGTGAGTCTTGTGTGACCCATTTGGATGTGTGTGTGTGTGTGTGTGTGTGTGTGTTGGGAGATTAGGAGATGAGAAAAATGAAAACATATTTAAGTCACCATATATAAAAAGAGCAAAAGCAGTTTATTTGTGTGTATGTGTGTATTTGTTGTTCTTTTTTCAGAATGCTCAGTATGAGCCCAGCCACAATTTTTGTTTTCTCCTTCACCATTTCATGGCTCCTTTGGGGAAGGTTTCAGTATATGTTCCTTTCCACCTCTTTCCACCTCCCTCTTCCCCTTTCTTGCAGCCCACAGTAGCTGCTGGACCTGCATGGGACTCCCTAGGAGGCCTGTGTGAACCATAGAACAGAGTGGACCCCTGTCCTGTCTTCAGCCAGACCCTTGTGAGGCCAGTGTGACCACAGCCGCACTCTTCCAGCCAGACACTCTGCTCTCATGTGTATAGTTGGAGTTAATTCGAGGGTTTGGAATGTGTCTGCCAAACAATTAAGGAACGAGATGGGTGTGAGTAGGGCAGGGGCTGTGAAGCTAGGAGTGTCTGGGGAGTGGAGAACGGTGTAACATGGCAGATGCTTCACCACAACCAAGGATGAGAGGAGAACCTTACCCAGGGCATTGACGGTGTCTGTGGGCATCTGGGCAAGGGGATCTGGGCCCCCACTGAGGGCGTGGATTCCCTCCTGAGGCAGTGCATCCGTGTGTAGTCCTCCCTGGAGTCCGGCAGTCTCCAATCTGTGTCCCACCTGGGCTGTTTCCAGCTGGACAGTGGTAGGCAAGTTTCCCCTCCTGGAGCCTGCTCGGTATCATACCGTGGCAGTTAGCTAGGGCTCTCTGAATGCCAGTTTCTGTAACCTGCTGTAGGCTGCTTGGAAGGAAAAGGGGACCACTGACTTTGGAACCGTTTAAGTTTGATTGGGACAAGTGAAATGCCACCTTTTCCAGGTTTTTTTTTTCTTGAAGCTGGCAATTTCCACTAATGCCTGCATTCATGGGTTAAATTAGATGAACCAATTCAGCTGTCAAACAGTGACATTAAAAGAGGCACAGGCAGAGTTCCCAAGCCAGATGGTCTCCTGCTATGAATGTCATGCCTTGACTGCATTTCTCTAGCAGCTGCTGATTCTTCTACAGCTCTCTCTAGGGTGACCACCACAGTTTAGCATGTCATGGGGAGCAGAGAGTGACCTTGCCATCCCCAGCCTGCCAGCTGTGAGCAGAGACGATTTTCAGCACCTGAAGTGGAACCCGGGATGCCTTGAGAATCCTTTCTCTGTAACATGCAACTTGGGGGCCAGATATAATGGGCCATCCTGTCTGGTCCCACAGAGAGGAAAGGAGCCAGGGGTTCAGCTCATGGCAACCTCATTCACACTTGAGGGGGAATTCAGTGCCACAGATTTGGTCAGCCACTGGACAGAGATCTTTGAGAATATAGACATCCCAGTGGCCCCAGAATCCAGCGAGAACATTGTGGCTCACATCCTGGGAGCCAAAACAGTTAAATGCGGTGGCACCAGGAGGGTGGGAAGAGGGATGAGGGAGAACTGTGGGAGAGCTACATCAGGCTTTGCCTTGCCCCCTCTCCTCCCGCCCCAGGATGCTTACATGAATCGGATGGGACTTTTCTGTAATATGGTCATAGACAGATGCTCATTTAGTTATCCAACAAATAGTTACAGTGTGCGCCATGCTCGAAGGGGTGGGGGTTGTCATAGATGATGAAAGGTTCCAGTGCTGGTTCCACAGGACATGAAGAAACCTTGGTTTGAACTGGATGCTGGTGCTTCATGCCTGTCATGCTAGCTACTTAGGAGGCTGAGATGGGAGGATCAAAGCTTAAGGCCCAGCCAGGAAAGACTGTAAGACTCTTATCTCCACTAACAACCAAAAAGAAAATGCCAGAAATGGATGTGTACCTCAAGCCGTAGACTGGTCACCTTGAGTAAAAAGGCTCAGGGACAACATCCAGGCTCCTAATTCAAGGCCAGGAGTGAGACAAAGAAAGGAAACAGAGAGAGAGGAGGGAAGGACGAAGGGAAAAAAAGAGGAAAGGAAGGAAGAAGGGAGCATGCGAGCTTTGGTTTGGAGTCCCTGGATCAAGAGAGCCAACCACTCACAATCTCTGTGGGTAACATTTCAGAGCCTAAAGCCAGTATGTAGGACTAAGCCACTGACCCTTCAGCAACTTCATGACATCCAGGAGCTGTGTGGTCACCAAATGCAGGGGGAAGCAGCCTCAGGAAGGACCTAGGGCTCAGGGTGCGTCACCAGGTTTCAATTATCCCGGCCCTAGCAAGTTTATTTCCTGGTCAGATAATAAGAAATTGTCTAAGGGCTAGGGAGGTGTTGGGGTGAGGGAGTGTTAAGGGCGGGGCAAGGCATAAGCAGGAAGATGAAGAGGTCGGACGATCCCAGGTCAGGTGTGTCAGGACATTGAAGCCATGATCTCTCCTGACAACATAGACCACCAGTTATGGAGTCTTTGACCCAGCCACACTTCTATTAAGAGTCCTAGAACCTTAGGTTCACCATTGACTGCCTGGCTGTTGTCCACTGCAGGATGCCTGTGCAGTACATCCTTGGGGACTGGGACTTTCCATGGCTCAATCAGAAGATGACACCCCTGGTGTTCATTCCTCCACCAGAGACAGAGGTAAGTGGGCCACTGGCACAGCGCAGCCAGGGAATGAGGACGGGAGTCAGGACCTGAGTGACTTCGAGACTTCCTCTAGGGGGTGCTAGGACTACGTGTCTGCCATTCTCAGGGGTAGAGGTGGGTCTCTGCTGGCTCAACCTTTAGTCTACATGGCAGTCTGGGATTCAGAGAGGGCTGACTGAAGGTGGGGCAGGCTTGGGTTGAGGCTGGTGGGAAAACAAGAAGCACTGAGCTCTGAGCAGGGTTGTTTCTTTGAGGATACTCACAACCTAAGAACATTCCTGGGATGGACCAGCACTTTTCTCCTTCCAGAGAGAGAGGGACCTATAGCCCCTCCAGTTGGAGTCCCTTGGCCGAGAAATCCTTTCATATTCACATCCTGTGGTTGGATAACTAGAACTCACCTTGCTGCTCAGTGTCAAGGCAGGACAATGAGAAATCCTGATTCTTTGATAAGGTCAGGGGATCCTCAGTATGAGATTGTACTTGAATGTCCTAACTTGGTGCATGGTCAGTCCCATCTAAGACTGCCATGATGTAGGACATAGAATCTAGAGAATGAGAGCCGGATGGGGTCTGTTCTGGGAGTCTTGAGTATTATGTGTGAACTTTGAGCTCCTGTGTGCCAATCTGCTTCCCTTTCTTGGGTGGGTCTTTGCTAGAAAAAGCTTGAAACTAAGGACCAGATCTTATCCCTTGTCTTTGATGTTCAAAGATAGCACTCTACCATTTGAGCCAAAGCTTCACTTCCAACTTTTTTGGGTGTTTAATTGTAGAAAAAGAGTTCTAATGGACTTTACTGCCAAGGGTGAAATCCAACTGTAGTCCTCAGATCTCAGTCTCCTGAGGGGATAGGATGAAAAGGATGGAAATTTATCTTTGGCCGGGTGCCAGTAGCTCATGGCTGTCATCCTAGGTACTCAGAAACTGAGATCTGAGGATCATGGTTCAAAGCTATCATGGGGAGGAAAGATCCTGAGACTCATCTCCAACGGACCACCTGAAAACTGCAAGTGGTGCTGTGGGTCAAGTAGTAGAATGCTTGCCTTGAGTTGAAGAGCTCAGGGACAGCACCCAGGCCCAGAATTCAAGCCCCACAACTGAAAAAAAGAAAGAAAGCAAACCATCTTTGCCTGCAAAGGATGGTGCAGGTGTGTGGGGGGGTGGGGGGGGAGGATGCTATGTTTGGGAGACCAGCTGCTGGCATCACTGTACAGACATTTTTAAGAACTCCCCAAGTTTGCCCCAGTTTGAAGCCAGAGCTTCAAGAGGACTTGGCCTGTGGCAGGCAGGGAGTGGGCAAATGGGTGCAGGGGTGGGATTATTGTGTCTGTATTCTCTCTATTGAAGGATGGATTTGGATGCTGGGTGACAAAGTCTGAAGTTAAGGGTTGCAGGAAGTGTGTGGCCTGACGAGGATGGGTTTCCCCTGGGTATGTGAAGTTGGCTGAAGCCGGAAGCCACTGGTGGCTCACAACTGTCATCCTAGCTACTCAGAAGGCTGAGATGTGAAGACCGTGGTTCGAAGCCAGCTTGGGAAGAAAAGTCTGTGAGACTTCATGTCCAATGGACCACCAGAGAACAGGATTTGGCGCTGTGGTGCAAGTGGGATATTGCTCACCTTCAGCTGAAAAGCGGTGGGACAGCGCCCTGGCCGAGAGTTTAAACCCCATGACCAAAGGGGGGGGGGCCTAAGTTTTCTGCATAGCAGTGTGGACAGTAGGAACTGCCATGTTGGACTATGAGACATTCCAGATATGTGAGAGGCTTACTGGTTTATCTATAGAGGGTCTAATGTAGGTAGTGCCACCTTCTTGAGGGTAGGATGTGATCCTAATGGAGACAGTCCATGGTTCTGTTCTCAGGGACTGCTGAAGCCTTGGGCTGTCCGTGTGTGTATGTGTGTGTGTGTGTGCGCGCGCGTGTGTGTGTGTGTCTGTGTGTGTGTCTGTGTCTGTTTCTTTGTCTGTGTCTGTGTATATGTCTGTGTCTGTGTGTGTTTGCTGATAGAAGACCTGGGCCTTGAACTCAGGGTCTAGGTGCTGTTCCTGAGCTTCTGTGCTCAAAGCTATTGCTCTGACACTTGAGCCATAGCTCCACCTCTGGCTTTTTGGTGGTTCACTGTAGATAAGAGCTTCACATTCTTTCCAGAATGGGCATGGGGTGGCTTTGAACCCTGTTCTTCAAACCTCAGCCTCCTGAGTAGCAAGGAAGGCAAACATGAACCACCCCTGCAGGTTGTGTGTGTGTGTGTGTGTGTGTGTGTGTGTGTGTGTGTGTATGTGAGTGTAGAAGTTGGCTGTAACAACGAGCACTGGACACTTTGGTAACTTCGGCGTGCTTTCTTTGGGGGTACATGGGCTTTGTGGCTGAGGTCTGGGGACCTGGAAGGGTGAGATGCTTAATGGGGACTCAGCACTTAAATTATAAGACCAAGTGATCTATGTGCCCTGGAGATGTCTACTCGTGCCACGGACTGGCTCTGTTGGGATGGCGGAGGACACCTAGTAGGGTTAACTGGAACAGGTAGGGAGGTGGCAAACAGACAACTCACACACATGAGGAGTGAATGCTGAGTGCGATTTGTTGCAGAGGATGACAAGCTTTTATAGAAAAAAGGCTCCATGAGAAAGGGCAAACGGTTACACAATCTTGTTGCAAGGCTTTGGGTGGTCACCAGCTGGTCGCCTGATCTTGTTCTTGGATGATGAGCTATGATGATAGGCACTTGTTCCAGGCTTTACCTCATCAACCCCATAAGAATAGCAAAGTTAACCGGTTTTGAGATGCTTATCACCTATTAACCATTAACCAGAGCATATGGGCAAGGTGTTAGACAGAAAGGCATAAACTCTAGTATTTTATTTTTACTTCTGCTTAGTTTTGTACTTTATACATTTCAAATCTTTTCTAAGCAATTGTGCTTCTTTGCCATTCTTTAGAAAGTCCCCAATTTTTGGCCAAAAATCATGATATTCAGTATGGATAGCTAAATCTGGCCATACATCAAATTCAGGCTCATAGTGTCTTCTCTGTAACCCTTTCACATAATCGTTTACTCTTCTCCATAGAGGCCTTAACTGTCTCATAAGATCTTCCTTATTCTTTTTGATAGTAAGCATCAAGGAGTCCTAGATCTAGCAAGTCTCTCAGTAAATGGAAGAGAGTAATAGGAAATTCTTTCTCCTAAGTAATTTTCCCAACGGTTGCTATCCTTATCATACACACCTGTAAAAGGCTATGGATCTGGGGGAAGTCTTTGAGGCCCTCTTGATAAGGCAGGATCCCACCAGCATCCCCTAATATGCCACTGCCATCTTCCATCCACCAATCTTTTAGGAATCTTATTTAGTTTTTGGTCTAAATATCTCTCTACCTCTTTCTTATCTACTGTAGATTCTTCAGGATTAAAGGGAAGTCTCCAAAGCCATGCACTCTTTCTGCTCTAGCCGTGCCTACAGCTTCTTGTAAATCTCTTACAAACAATTCCTTCTGCTGAAGTGAAGTCATAAAACCCCCAATGCTTTTATTTTCACTTATGACTTGTTTAATAGCCTCCATAAGAGGGGCTTTCAGCGTATCACTTAAATCTGGTGGATTAGTCATATTCTCAGGACACTCATCGGATGTTGGAGTCATCATCACTTCCAAGAAAGAGCCCTGAATAAGAGAATGCTGAGCATGAGTAAGTAGAGCAAGCAGCAGGAACAGTAAAAGAATAATGGGCACTCCTATGCAGCAAAGAAAAGAGAAACAGGAACAGGAACACATCTTTCCCAGGGGCTTGCCAGACTTTCCAGGACGTAGGCCTCTTTGAAGCCCCACACTCAGATCTGATAGCAGATGTTCCATGCTAAGCAGACTCCACTGGAATAGGTGTGGCATACTCCCTTGGGCATGGTTGGTGGCAGAAGGAGCTTGGGAGGACCTGGGGGTAAGGCCTGCAGAGGTGGATCCCCAGGGGGACAGAGAGCATGGCCAGCACTTAGTAAGGATGAGAGCCCTGTTAATATGGAGTGCACTCTCATGGTTCAGACTTTGGGTCTTATCATGATGTTTGATGGGCGAGGCCAACCCTATTTTAAATGTTGACCTGTGATCTTCAGATCTCAGCCTCCTGAGTACTAGGATTATTGGCATGAGCCTTTGGCACTAGGGCCTCTGATTCTTTTTGGTATATTACTCTTTGAATTCAAGGCTTTAGACTTGCCAGCCAGGTCTTCTAACATGTGAGCCAAGACTTTCTGTCTTGGGTATTTCCGAGATAGAGTCTCAATATATGTTCAGGCTGGTCTGGATTGGATTCCCCACTGCTACCTTTCTGGCCAGACCCTGGTTGTAAGAAAATGAATTCACTCTATGTCTACATCGCTTTGCTGGGATGTCATTTTGGGGAGTGGGGGCGGTGTGAAGAGGAAAGACCCCAGAACTGACACCTTCTGGGGGACATTTCTTCTTGTGACAGAGCCAAGTCTTTGCTGTGTATGACGAGGAAGCCACCATCAGACTGACCTGGAACAATGCTCAAAGGTATGTAGGCTGTTGAAGTATCAAACCCACCCATGTCTGCTGCCCACTCACAACAAGGGGGTGCAGTGCAGGTGGTCCAGCACTGGCCCTAGGGGATTATAAATGGATGGTGGTGGTCAGGTGCCAGTGGTTCCTGCACATCATCCTGGCTATTGGGGAGGCTGAGGTCTGATGGACGTGACTCAAAGCCAGTCCAGGCAGGAGAGTCTGTGAGATTCTTATCTCCCATAAACCAACAACCACCCCCCCACACACACACACACAAAAGCCAGATTTGGTGCAGTGGCTCAAGTGTTAGAGCCTCAGCCTTGAGTAAAAGAAGCTCAGGAATGACATTCAGGCCCTGAATCCAAGCCCTAGGACTCACAAAAAATAATGAAATAAATGAATAGTGGGCATCTGTAACCTTACTACCAAAAAGGATGGATTCAGTCTTCTCTCTGGTACTTGTATCCAAAGGTAATGGGCTTCTCTTGATGTTCTTCTAAACTTCTCCTCTCCGTTATTTTTCCAGGCTTCAGTTGCAGGATAGAATTCATATCATTCCACTCAATGTGACCTTATGTACCCTCCCCTACCCGCCTTCCTTGGGGTGGGGATCCTGGATGTACTCATCACTGGGAGGATGAGGCACCGGAGAAATAGGGTAGGTATCCCTGAAACTTATACACACACACACACACACACACACACACACACACACATATACACCCATACTCACCCAGGCCAACTCAGACTAGCCTTTTCCAAAGACACTTCATCTCCTTGGATTAACTGACCTAGGAGAGGAACTTGATTTCCTGTAACTAAGTATTTTAACTAGGGCTTGCTAGTTGACATGAGATAAACAGAAGCTCAAAAGAAAGGCTCTGGTCCCCATCACCTCTGGCTCAGGCTCACAGCTGACATCCTGGCTACTTGGGAGGCAGACATCTGAGGATCAAAGATTGAAGCCAGCCATAAGCTGGAAAGCTGGTGAGATGCTTCTCTCCATGGAACCACCAAAAAGTCAGAAGTGGAGCTATGGCTTAAGTGGTAAAGCACCAGCCTTGAGTACAAAACCTCAGTGACGCAGCTCACAGATCCTCAGTTCAAGCCCACACAAAGTAATGGACCCATCTTGTTGCCCCCAGACTGCCTGGGCCTCTAGTGCCCTCTCATGGAGTGTGATACAGCATTGGTCCCTGGTTAGTGTATCAGAGCCTTCAAAAATTGGGTGGTGGAAACCAGGCCTTCCCCTTCATGTGCTTTCAACCCACTCCAGCAGGAAGGGAGAGTGTGACTGCAGAGCAGAGAAGACCCCACTCTGCCAGGGTGATTGGAGAAGGATTCTTAGAAGCAGCACTTGAAAAGGGGCCTTGCTTAACAAGGAGTATCTGACAGGAAGCACACAGAGCAAAGATGCTGTACATAAAGGACAACATAGAGGAGCATGTTCACTTCCAGCCAGAGCTGCTGCTGAGAAACTCGGTACAGATGTGCAGGACTGTCTTGAGACACGCCCAAGTGGTTACAGAAGAACAGCTATCCAGGGTTGGGATTGTGTCTTAGCAGTAGTGGGCTTGCCTAGCGCACAGGAAACCCTGGGTTCAATTCCTAGGTTCCACATACACAGAAAAAGCTGGAAGTGGCACCATGGCTCAGGTGGAAGAGCACTGGCCTGGAGCAAAAGAAGCTTGGTTACAACACCTAAGCCCCGAGGCCAAGCCCCAGGACTGTCAACATAAAACAGCACTCCAAGGGTTCTTGGTGACAGGTGGATGGCTATGCCCTGTAGCTCTTAGTAGATCCATCCATTTTATGTGTCGCCTTCTTTGACAGAGGGAAGCTGGACACTCCTTCTGCCCTGGCATCTCCTGGACCCAGTTATCAGCAAACCTCCCAACATCTTCCACCAGGACATGGAGCAGCTGGCCCCAGAAATCCTCAGATACCGGTTGAGTGGGGCAGGGGGATACAGGCCAGAAATACTAGTGGGTCTGATCTGCCCCAGATGACCATGCCTTCCAGAGGAGGCGGTTGGGAGGCTATAGAGGGGTAGTGATATGGAAGGGGCACTTTAATGCCTATGACCCTACCCAGATTCTGAGCCTCCCTTTGCTGTCCCTAAGGGATCTAGAGGAGTGACTAGGTTGGAGTGTCTAGAGGAGGACTAGTTGGAAATTCTAAAGAATGAGACACCATAAACCATGCTCCGATGGCTCATACCTATCATCCTGGCTACTCGGGAGTATCTTGTTTCCCCAACACAGGCAGGAACGTCCCAGGAGAGTCTCATCTCCAATCTCCAACCAGAAGTGGCACCATGGTTCAAATGGTAGAGTACTGGCCTTGAGCAAAAATCATCATCAGGGACAGTACCCAAGCCCTGAGTTTAAGCCCCTCAACGAAAACAAAAACAAAAACAAAAAACAATAATCCAAAAAAGAAAGACACCCCTTGCCTGCAAGAGATGGTTAAGGAGTGGGGTTGCTGTGGTTGGGAGACCAGGTGCTGGCCTCAGGGTACAGACATTTCTAAGAACTCCCCAGTTTTGCCCAAGGGTGAAGTTACAGCATGGTGGGCTTTGCCTTACCAAGAACTCCAGAGGTCGTGGCCTTTCTTAAGCAGGGAGTGGGCGAATGGGAATAAGGGTGGGAGGGTAGTGTCAATTATATTCTCCCCATCCATGGAAAAATGGTTTTGTATGCTGGTGTTAAAGTCTGAAGGGAAGGGCTGCATGTGGTTTGTGGTCTGAAGGTGGGTTTCCCCTGGGTGTGAGAAGGTGGCTGAAGCCAGGCACTGCCAGTGGCTCACAACTTTCATCCTCGTTACTCAGGAATCTGAGCTCTGAGGATCCAGTTTCAAAGCCAGCTCGGGCAGGAAAATCTGTGAGACTTTTTCTCCAGTGAACTACCAGAAAACTGCAAGTGGCGCTGTGGCTCCAGTGGTAGAGCATGCACCTTCAACTGAAGAGCTGAGGGACTGCGCACAAGCCCAAAGTTCAAACCCCATGACCAACTACCAAAAATAAGGTAGCTGAGTTTTCTACATAGCGGTGTGTGCAGTAGGAAATGGCATGCTGTGCCAGGAGACATTCCAGACATGTGAGAAGCTCTGAGTTTTGTCTATAGTTGGTCTGAGGAATGTAGTGCCATCTTCTCAAGGGTTGGGGTATTCAGGTGCTCAGGGACTGCTGAGGCCTTGGGCTACACATGTGATGTGTGTGTGTGTGTGTGTGTGTGTGTGTGTGTGTGTATTTTTCCATCGCCTTTGTCTGTCCCCTTCATTGGTGCCTGTTTGCCTCTTTCTGACCTCACATGGTGCCCCTCCTGCACAGCAACCTTGCATTTAGCCCCTTATCAGGGTCTACAATAAGTCTTAAATTGCCAGAGACCTGCAAATTTCAGCTTTTCTTTGGGGCCCAAATCCAGTCGTCCATGTTTCTGGCCACCTCCAGGGGATTCTCGGTTAGCAGGGCAGGTGGCATAGGTTCTCCCCTGACACAGGGTGGGGGGAAGGGCAGGGGCTCAGTCATGTGATGTCCTGTCGTTTTCCTCAGCTGGGCCTCTGGCTGCATGTCCCTTCCTGAAGGCTGGTAGTGGAGTGGGGGAAGGGTGGTTGCCTGTGGCTCTGGACAACTCAAGCATGAAAGCTGACTGAAGGCCGTCCAACCAAGGATCTTCCAGAGCTACATGGAAGGTGAGGCCAAGGTGGCTTGGAAGTATCTGTTGGTGTCTAGGAAATGTCAATGTACCTTACCACAGGAAAGTCTATCTTCTGGCCCCAGCTGGACCTCTCTAGGTCCTTCTAGACAATTCTGGATGCCCAGAACACACAGACACAGACTTTAGATTCCAGGGCTAGGGAACTGGGGGATGAGAGACTGGTATGGCCAATACCTCAATGTTCTGGGGCATTAGCCATGACCTGGCTATGCCCCCCTTGTGTATGTTGATTTCTTAATCCAGTGTTGGCCACACACCAGCCTTTTGTGGCAGTACTGTGGAAGTGGCAGGAGTGGAAGTGAGACCTAGGATAACCAAAATCTGGATATATGGCCTGTGGGGATGGGGATGGCAAAGGGTGTCTATTAAGAAAAACATCTCAGATCTGGAACTCAGGGCCTAGGCACTGTCCCTGAGCTAACACTCTACCACTTGAGCCACAGCTAACCTTTCATCCTTTTTAGTCGTTTAGCGGAGAGAAGAGTCTCGTGAACTTTCCTGCCTGGGCTGGCTTCAAGTTGCCATCTTAAGAGCTCAGCCTCTGAGTAGCTGGGGTTGCTGGTATGAGCCATTGGCAACTGCTAAGGATGTTACCGTGTGTATGTGTGTGTACATGCACATGTAAGTGTGTGTGTGTGTGTGTGTTTGTGTTTACCAGGGCTTGAACTCAGAGCCTAGGTGGTATCCTTTAGCTTGTTTGCACAAGGTTGGTGCTGTACCACTTGAACTAGGGTATCTCTGCTTCCCAGCTTTTTGGTGATTCATTGGAGAGAAGAGTCTACCCAGGCTAGCTTTGAATCTTGATTGATCCTCAGGTGTCACTCTTGAGTAGCTAGAATTATAGACATGAGCCACTGGCATCCAGCTACAAAGATGTCTTCTCATACTCTCTTCTGTTCTAACACATTGTCTGCTTGCCCTGGCCTAGATCTTCTGACCACCACATCAGCTCCCAGCAGCCCCTGACTGTGTGGAGAACATAAAGCTCAAAATTGATCCTATTTCTTTCTCCTCAGGGAAGGGAATATTTCCTCTGAAGGTTAGGAGGGGTAGCTGCAGCTGGGTACTCGGCTTGGAGAGAGGTACTCTGTTTTAGCCAAGAAGGAAAGTGTGGCCGGATGCTAATAGCTGATGATGTCCTATTCATAGCTCCTCAGGAGGCTGAGATGTGAGGATTACCATTCAGAGCCAGTCCAGCTAGAAAAGTGTGTGAGACTCTCTTCTGCAAATATACACCCAAAAGCTGAAAGAAAAGCTGTTTGTCAAGTAGTAGACTGGTAGCCTTGAACGAAAAAACTGAGGGACAGAGCCCAGGCCTTGAGGTCAAGCCCTAGCACCAAGATGCATGGGTGTGCGTGCACACACGCACATGCTCACACACACACAGACACACATACAAAGACACACACACACACACACACACCACACAAACACACACACACACACACACACAGACACACACACACACACACACACACACACACATGAACTGAGCTAGAACTGGGGGGCAGTCCTGAGGCATAGTCATAGTCATAGTAAACTCTCAAATTAGATCAAGTGCTTTCTCCCTAAGTCCTTCTTGGCCTGAGTGGGTATGGGCCATGGCAGTAAGTTCCATGGAATCTGCCCCTCCATCTGTGCACAGGGCCACAGGACCAAGGGAAGGACACTATGAATGCTCCTTTGTAGTCACTCCAAGATTGCAGACCTTCATCTGTCCCCAAGAAGTGGAGAGGAAAGCAGGGCTCTGAGCCCTGGGACTCCTGGGATAGCGACTGCTACAAGCATCAGCCAGCCAGCTGTGGATACCTGAGCCTACAAGTCTTTCATGAGCCCACCTCAACACCTGCCCAAGGTGTGCCTGACAGAGTCACAAACTTTTGATAACCGCATGAGTGGGCATTACCTGCTGTGCCATCTTGCAGCTCCTGGTCCTCCGGGCCCAGAACCATGGTCTAAAATGTCGGTTTACTGTTCAGATGCACACTGCACCCATGACTGATGCCATTCTGATGAGCGGGCTGATGACCTCCATGCCCCAAGGCGGGACCCTTCTCGATACTGTGGCCTGTTCCATACACAAAGGCCACAAAAGAGACTGCTCTGAAGACACCTAGACATTGGGAGACTCGACCCTCAGAGGCCCATTGAAAAGCACTCTGCCTAGAGCCACAGAGTGAGCTCCAAGCAGGTGTTTGTCAAGGGGCTCAAACTCTGGGCCTGGGCACTGTAGCTCAGTTCTTCAGCTTACCACTTGATCCACAGCACCTCTTCCTGATTTCTGGTAATTCCTTGGAGATCAGAGTCTCCTGGACTTTCTTGCTAGGGCTGGCTTTGAACCACAATCTTCTGATCTCAGCTTCCTGAGGATCTAGGAGGACATGCATGAACCACATGCTCTTAGCTGATCTGGCTTTTCACCACAGTGGGCTAGGAGCTTCTTAAAGCTTTTCTTTATTTTTTTCTGTGATTGTACTGGGGCTTGAACTCAGAGTTTGAGCCCTGGTTTCTTAACTTTTTCTAAAGGCTGGCACTTTACCACTTGAGCCACATTTCCATTTCTGTCTTTTGGTAGTTCATTGGCAAGAAAAGAGTCTCACTAACTTTCTTCCCCTGAGTTGGATTTGACCCATGATATCTTATCTCTGTCTCCTGAATAGCTAGGATTTACAGGGGTTGAGCCACTGGTTGATAGAAACTTTTCTTAAGAAAGAGTTCTTCCCTGCATTTGCCCTGACTCCTCCATGCAAAGGAGGCCTCTGAGGGTCAGGAGCTGTGAAAAATATGCTTCCAGCCACTGGAAATGGCTGGGGTCCATGGTGAAAAGCCAAGCTAATCTTCCCCCTGGGCCCCATTCTGGGTCCCCACCCTCTGCCCTACCTGTGACTCAAGTACAAACCTTGACCCAGCCTTGAATCTCCTTCCAGACTTGTCTGAAGTCAAAGAACCTTCATTCCACCCACACCACCGGCTCTACACCATACCTCATGCTGTACCTTCTGCCTGAGCCTCACTGTCCTTTTCTATATCTTAGAACTGCTGTGGAATTTTGGCACTGGTTATATCACCTCCTGAAGCAACTCTTTCCTTCCCTTCTCTCTCTTTTTTTAAATATTGAGTTTCTAGAGATGGAACTTGTGCAGGCCAACTGGCAAATGCTCTATCTTGGTTTGTGTGTTTGTGCCAGTCTGGGGGTTTGAATTCATCACCTTGACAGTATCCCTGAGCTTTTGTGCTCAAGGCTAGCACTCCAGTACTTGAACCACAGATCTACTTCTGGCATTTGTGGTGTTTAATTGGAGAAAAGTGTCTCATTATAGTCTTTCCTGCTTGTAATTTTGATCCTCAGATCTCAGCCTCTTGAGTAGCTAAGATTACAGGGGTGAGCCATCAGCACCTGACCTCTTACTTCTAACCTCGGCCCTCCTCTGAGTCCCAGAAGAATATATCTCACCAGGGTCCCTTTTTGCCAGTCCTGGGGCTTAATCTCAAAGTCTGAGCATGTTCCTGAGCTTCTTTTGCTCAAGGCTCGCACTCTATCACTTAAGTCACAGTACCACTCTCGGCTTTTTCTTTTTCTGTGGTACTAAGGAATCGAATCCAGGACTTCGTGCAATCTAGGTAAGTATTCTACCACTAAGCCACATCCCCAGCCCAAGGCTCACTTTAACAGGAGCTATGAGGGTGGGACTTATTGGCTAACCCCTTTCGGCACAGAAATCACTGGCTATTTCCTATCTTTCCCAGGATTTGGGACCAGCCTGAGACTTGGCAATCATTAATGATGAATGAGTGATAGGCACCAGGCCCCACATCCTACAGAGGGATCTAGAATATGTAGCAAGAACCTTGGACAACTCCTACAGCCTAGGAAGTGTGGTCTTCCTGGATGCAGTGGCTGGCTTCTAGGTGTCCTGATGGGACACCTCACCCACAACATAATGCAACTGTTGCACAAACAAGCCCAGGCAAAGCCTTTGGGGTTTCAGTACTTAAATGGCAGAGAAATATGCTTTGTTCAAGCTGCCAGCTCAGACTTAGTATTGTCTCAGTGCTTGTCCCAGCTTACCCAGGTTTGGGGGCTGGGCATGGGCAACCTGCTGAATGCCCATCATCCATACACCATCCATCTATACACAGAGACACAGAATTCTGCCTTCTTTTTTTTTTTTTTTTTGGTCAGGTCCAGGATTGAACTATGTGCCTAGGCACTGTCCCTGAGCTCCTTTTGCTCAAGGGTAGTGCTCTGCCCTTGAGCCACAGCCCCACCCATGTGTGTATTTTTTTCCTGTGGTCTCTTAGAAATAAGAGTGTCAGGAACTTTCCTGCCCCAGCTGAATTCCAACTGGCATTCTCTACATCTCAGCCTCCTGAGGAGCTAGGATTATAGGCAGAAGCCGCTGACACCTGGCTTTCTTTTCTTCCTGTTCTTTTTTTAACCGTGACAAGCTGAAGTATTCACAGTGCCATTCTAATGGTTTGTATTCGAAGTAAACTACCCAGGCCTGGAGTTTGAATGCTAGGACTGCCCCCCACAAATGAAGGGAGAATCTGAAAAACTCATTCCTATTCATGTGAATGGTAATGGAATGTTATAAAAGTAATAATTTGCAGTTAATTCTTGATTCTATTTTAGAATGCCACACACAAATTACTGGATTTATATCTTCCATTCTAGAAGCTAATGGAAGGATATTGACTAATTTTTAATTACAGATTTTGTAAGTATTCAACCATAATACTTCATGAAATGGAGGGATAATGTAATCACTAATAATTGGTTTTATATATATATATATATATGTATATATATATATATATAATATCTTCACATTCCCTCTCTGTATATATATATGCATATATACACATACACTCACATATATATATATGTATATATATACATATATATACACATCTATCTATCTATCTATCTATCCAACTATCTATCTTTCTATATATATATCTTTCTGTCTATCTATATATTGGGCACTACTGTGGCTTGATCACAGGTCCTCAGAACTTCCTGGCAGCTCAATTTGCCACACACTGGTCTGCTAAGACTGTGACCCCATTTATGGATTGGGTATTGTGAGTTGAAATCCCAACATGGCCAAAAATTTATTCGTGGAGTAAGAAGCTAATTTTGACACATTTTTTTCTTCTCTGTGACAGTCCTTGGTCTGTGTGATGTATAATCCAAATGCAAATATATCCTAGGTGATATGAGGTAATGAAACATTATATGTGTAATAATACTAAATTAATAAGTGTAATAAATGCCATATGCTGTACACCCATGCAATATAAATAGATCTCATATATAAATATTAGTTTTTTCAGTGCTGGTGCTTCAATTCAGGCTCTGGGAATTGGTCTGAATTTCTTGTTTTCAAGGACAGTGATCTTCCCCTTCACCCACAGTGTCACAGAGTTACCCAGACCCTGAGTTCAAATCAAAGGCCTGCCAGAAAAATGGTGCAAATTCCAAGTCAGGGCCTTATTATTATTATTTTCTGGCCAAACCATGGGGCTTGAACTCAGGTCTTGGCATCTCTGCCACAACCAACCCTGGGATCCTAGGACCAGAGTTCAAATCTTGGGGCTGGCAAAAAAAAAACAAAAGAGAAGGATAAAGCTGAGATGGAAAGGGGAAACAAAGAGGAGGCAACAATGCTTGATAAGAAATGTACTAGTTATCTTGCCCATGTAATTGTAACTCCTCTGTATGGTATTCTTACAATAAAAAAACTGAGAATTTCAAGAAGGTGGTTTTACTTTTTTCCCCCTTTGCATTGTGGCCATCCTGGGTCTAAATGACAAGGCCCAGAAAGTGTACATGACCTTGCATTGCTGATGTTTGGTGGGCTATTAGGGAAGCCATAGCCAAAAGAGGCAACTTAGGCCTGGAGGTCGAATCCTGGTACTGCCACTAAGGAATGGTGGGAGATTCTAAGGTGCATTCTGATATACATCCATACAAATGAAATGTTATAAAAGTAACAAATAAATTACTAGTGTATGATTATATTATAAAACTATATAAAACAATTATACTACATTAATTTTCAATTAATACTTTATTATGTATTCAATCATGATACTTAAAAAAGTAAGGAATAATTTAATTGCCAATAATTGGTAGTAATATCGTATAGGCAATTTCATAATATACAGACATTTCTTTCTTGTTTTAAGCATATACCTCTATATCTATCTATCTATCTACCTATCTATCTATCTATCTATCTATCTATCTATCTATCTATCTATCTATCTATCTATCTATCTATCTATCTATCTATCTACCTACCTACCTACCTATATACCAATCTACACATTTATCTGTTTGTACACTTGTCACTCCTGGGTATCAGTGGTAGTGTGCTCTCCTAGGACATACAAAGCCCTGTGTTTGATTCCTCACTACCACATGCACAGAAAAACTCAAAATTGTGCTGTCTAGCTTAAGTAGTAGAGGACTAGCTTTGAGCATAAAAGCATAGGGACTCTGTCTAGACCCTTACTCAAGACCTTAGTTGTGGCACCAAAAAAAAAAAGGTAGAATGTTCTGACTGCAATGATATCAGGATAGGCTGCAAATACCTCATCACAGAACTAGCTGGGAGTCTGGGGTTGACAGGTGACATCTAACCTGACAACCAGAAGTAAACCACTGCAACACAGCTCCACTGAAACAGATGCTGCTGGCTCACTCATCCCTGTCATCCAAGATACTCGGGGGCTGAGATCTGACACTGGTAGGTTTAGAACTCAGCCCTGGAATGAAGTCTGACAATCTCTGACCTGTGGCTCAAAGTGGCAGAGCTCTAGGCTTGAGCTAAAGATCTTAGGATAGTACCCCCAACCTCTGAGTGCAATCCACGTGGCTGACTCCCCGCCAAAATATTCCCCTCTAAATCATTAGAGGTGAACTTTGTGAGGTTTGTGATGTGATTCTGAAAGAATGGTGATACTGATGAAAGCACCCTAATTCTAATTACAGCATGTGGGATACAACTATGTGATGAGTTCTTCATGAGTTGTTGTGTGCCTAGTCTTTCATGGGGTTCATTCTTTCATCTGGTCCTTGTAAGAGCTCCACAAGAAAGATGATTGTGCAGATGGGAAAGTTGAGGCTCAGATATGCCCCCATGTCAGGGCCAAAATAATGTATGTACTGAAATCTAGTGAGTTGTCTCCTGCAGACAATTGTTTTGGTTCAGTTTTCTCCATCATGTACCTTGAACTCAGAGACTAGGCGCTGACTTTCATCCTGGGCTCATGGCTAGCACTCTACCACGTGGAGCCAACGACCCCTTGTATAAAAGTGTCAGAGCTTAGGTGTCTTTAGCTGAGGTCTGTCATCTTGCCTACTCAGGAAGCTGAAATCTGATGATCTGAGTTCCAAACTATACCAGACACAAAAGGTCCCATGAGACTATTATCTCCTATTCACCACTTAGAAATTGAAGTGGAAGCTGGGTACCGGTGACTCGCGCCTGTCATCCTAGCTACTCAGGAGGCTGAGAGCTGAGGATCACAGTCCAAAGCCAGCCTGAGCAGGAAATTCCTTGAGATGGTTATCTCCAATGAACCATCAGAAATCTGAAGGGGCTCTTTAGCACAAGTGGTAGAGCTCTAGACTTGAGCTGAAGAGCCCAGAGACAGCACCCAGGCCCAGACTTCAACTCCTCCAACTTATAAGAAAAAAGAAACCTGAAGTGGAGTGCTGAGAATGTGTCATAGGGGTAGAGTGCTTTGTATGTATGAAACCCTGGGCTTGAATCCTCAGTACCACATCAGTAGAAAAAAATCTAATGTGTTCTGTAGCTCAAGTTGTAGAGTGCTGTCCTTGTACAGGAGAAACTCAGGTACAGTGATCAAGTCCTGAGTCCTTCAGGACTGGTGTATGCACACACACACACACACACACACACACACACACACACACACACACACAGAGACCAGAAGTGAAACTGTGACATCAAATGGGAAAGCACTGAGCTTCTGCTCTGAACTCATGGTCAGCACCTTCGCCCTGTGTTCAACCCCAAAACCTAGCCACCGAGGGCCCAACTAGGAGAGGTCAAAGGTTTCAAATCCTGATGAGCTTCACCAGCCCTAGATGACAGGAAGCATTGTGATTTTGCACAAGTGCTTAGATTTAGCAAGCTTCCGGAAACCTAGGGAGGCAACACTGCCAATTATGAATCATTTCATTAGACTCATGGCCCTAGTTGTCTGCCAGAAGGACTCTTTAATTAATTGTAGCAGTTTGTCTCAACATTGGAACACAGTGTAACAAAGACAGGATGAGTACAGGGAACTTGGCCTGCCACAGGAGGTGACACAGATGAAGACTTCCTGTCAAAAAAGAGCACTGGGGATAGAGATAGCTTGGGGTAAAAGGAGGCCTTTTTCTCCTGGCCTTTAGAACCCACCCACACTCATCCTCACTAATTGCCCTGGATGAAATGTTTGTTACACAGCTGTACAGGAGTAAGGCTTTTGTTTTGCCTGTTCCAACAATGAAGCAGACTTCCTCCAGTAGCCTGGGGTGTGGAGAAACCCTGAGGTTACACTGGGAACCGTGAGGGGAGCTCTGGAACATGCACTGTCTTGAAAGCTGTGCTATGAAATCATTCTATTTAAAGCAAATTTCCTAGCTGGGTTCCTTTTTTCATAGTAACTCTGGATGTTCACCGATAGAAATACTTGCATATATACACAGATACGTGGAGTTACTGGCTCTTTTTTTTTGCGGCAGGTCCTGAGTCTTGAACTGTGAGCTTAGACATTGTCCCTGAGCTCCTTTTGCTCAAGGAAGCATTTTATTGTGCCTTAAAACATGATAATCATTAAATGGAGGCATAATTCAATACCTATTAATTATTAGGAATACATTACATGTAATTTTATATGTAGACATCTCGCATTCTATAAATATTTTTATATATTTAAATATACAATCGAATATACCTATAAATCTCTCTCTCTCCCCCAGCCCTCTCTCTCTCTGTATATATATATATATATATATATATATATATATATATATATATATATATATATATATATATATATATATATATATATGCTAGAAGTCAGGTTCTGGGAAGTGCCTGGCAGTAAATTATTTTGAGGCTGCTGTGCTTACTGACCACTTGAAAAATTGGGGACATTCCAGGCTCTGAGTTCAAATCAGAGCAGTGCCAAAGTCAATAGATGGAGTAAGAAGCCAACGTTGAACTGTTTTCCTTTCTGTGAAAGAGTTGTGTCCTAGGTACAATATGTAATATCTATGCAAATACATACATATATATGATGTACATTATAAATGTTTATAAATATTATTTTTGGCCACTCCTGGGCCTGTAATTCATGCCTTGGGAAATGTTCCTGAATTTCTTTTCTTCAAGGCGGGTGAGCTCCTATGTCACCCAGATCACAATAGAGTTACCTGAGTTCAAATCCCAGGTATGGCAGATAAAATGGCCCAAATTCCAAGTCAATGTGTTAACATTTTTTTTGGGGGGGGGAAGGCATGGGTCTTGAAATTAGGTTGTCCTAACTCTGCCTCAGCCTTGATTACCCTAAGATGGTGTGCAGCTTTTACACCCACAAATGACCCAGGTATCCTAGGATCCGAGTTCAACTCCCATCACTGGCAAAAAAACATCAAACCAACAAAAATGGAGGATGAATAATACACAACAGTATTACCTTTGTTTCCTTTGCACTGTAATCATCCTGGGTGACAGTGAATAAGCTTGAAAATTTTACATGACCTTGCATAGCTGGGGGGCTGTCAATGAAGCTTGAGCCCAAGCCAGGCACAGAGGCCCTTAGTTCGATCCTGAGACTGCCACCTACACATGGCTGAAGATCCTAGGAAACTCGTTCCTATCTATAGGAATACTAATAGAATGTTGACATGTACTAATTGAATCACTAATTAGCTAGTCATTCTAGTATAAGATTGTACACAATAAATATAGATCATTAATTTAATTAATACTTCATTAAATCTTCTACCATGATTAATTAATGGAGGCATAATTTTATACCAAATAATTGTTAGCAAAATATATATATATATATATATATATATATATATATATATCTCTACACACAATACAGACATCAAACTTTATATGGAGTTATACACTAGAATCTACATAAATGTCTGTCTCTGTATACATTTATTGATAGATGCATATACATATGTAAATACACACACACATTTCAGTTTACACATCTATCAGTTTATATATTGGCCACTCCTAGGTGGTGAACTCGGGTCCTCAAATTTGCCCGACAACTTCACTTGCATCAGACTGGTATGCTAACATTGATCTATTCGTGAAGTGGGCCTTCTAGGCTCTGAGTTCAAATCACAGAATTGCCAAAAACTTAATCCTGGTGGAAGAAGCCAATTGTCCCACGTGGTTTCCTTACCGGTGAAAGTCCTGGGTCTCAAGTATGATGTACAATAGTTATGCAAATCTATGTCCTATGTGATAGGATGTAAAAAATGTTATATGTGTAATCATACTCACTAAAATACATAACAAATAATTAAAAACAAAATGATTAGCTACACTAACTGCAATATGCAGTAAACATTTTGGGTCTGGTAGTGGGGCCTGAACTGTGGGCCTGGGGACTGTCCCTCAGCTCTTCAGCTCAAGAGGAGCACTCAACCACTTGAACCACATTACCACTTCCGGCTTTTTGCTTTTTGCTTATGTGGTGCTGAGGAATCGAACCCATGGCTTCAGGCATTCAAGGCAAGTGCTCTACCACTGAGCCACCTTCCCAGCCTCTGCAGTAAACAATTCTAAGTAAATATATGTCATGTATTTAAAATGAATACGAATATTGTGTTTTTGAGTGCTAGGGTTGAATTCAGGTACTGGGAACAGGCCTGAGTTTCTTGTCTTCCAACACAGTGAGCTTGCCCTTCCCCCATAGTGCTGTAGATTTACCCCGATCCTGAGTTCAAATCCCATGTCTGCCAGAAAAAAATGGCATGAATTCCAAGCCAAGGAGCCTTATAATTTTTTAAATATTTGTAGTGTACATATGTATGTATGTATGAATGTATGTATGTATGTATGTATGTATGTAATCTTATTTTGCCACAAGGCTTGAACCCAGGTCGTGGCAACTCTGCCTCAGCTTTGATCACTCTAGCCTGGGGTGTAGCCACTGGATCCACAGCCGAACCTGGGTTCCTAGGCCCCAAAGGCTGACAGGAAAAAAGTAAATAAATCAACACAGAATAAAACCGTTCAACTTGCAGATGGCTGACGGTTTTACATTTGTTTTTTTGCAAGGTGAGCATCCTGGATCTGAATGACACAACTGAAAAATGTTCCTAACGTGGCTTGCTGAAAGCTGGCGGGCTACCAGGGAAGCCACAGGCCAACATGGCAACATAGACCCTGAGTTCAAAGCCCAGTTCTGACCCCTACCAATGGCAGGACATTCTAAGAGTCTCGTTCATATTCATAGGAATACCAATGGAAGGTTTTGAATGTCAAGGTTGAATTAGTTCTTCTTGAATGATACTACTATAAAATTAGAGTGATTTTAGGAGGCCGATGGATTTTAATTAATATTTTTGACACATTAGTTGATTTAATTAATAATTCATTAAGGATGAAAACAATAATATTAATTACATGGAGTCATAATGAATACCCACGAATTGGTAGGAATGTAGCATATATAACTGAACAATGTATAAACATCTCTGGCAGTATAAAGATCTATATTTATTTGTGTACTACCATCTGCATGTCAATCTGTTCTTATTTTGTCAACCCCTGGGACTCGATTTCAGGTGCTGGGATCTGCTTGTCAGCTCCATATGCCCCAGGCTAACGTGCTGACACTCACACACTTATGAGTTGGACCCTATAGGCTATAAGTTCAGATGCCAGCACTCACAAAAATTGAATCGTGGATTAAGAAGCCCATCTTGACACATGTTTTCCTTTTCTGTGAAAGACCAGGGTGTCCGGTGTGAAGTTTCATACACAGGCAAATCTATGCCTTATGTAATAAATGTAATAAATATTCCTTGTGTAATAACAGTCAATAAAATAAATGGTAGATAAATGAATACTACAAAAAATAAAATGAATACACTAAACGCGATATGGAGTCAACATATGGGGCTTGATCTCAGGACCTGGGAACTGCCTGGCAGATGAATTGGCTAAAGGCTGCTGTGCTGACAGTCACCCATTCATGAATTGAACCTTATAGGCCCTGAGTTTAGATCCCAGCACTGCCAAAAACGTAATCGTGGAATGAAAAGCTGAGCATGACACATGTTTTCTTTTTCTTTGAAAGTGCTCATTGTCAGGTAGGATGTATAATTCGTATGCAAATCTATACGCTGTGTAAGAGGATGTCATAAATGTAATAAATGTTATAGGTGGAAAAGTTATCACTACAATAAATGATAAACAAATTGAATTAGTAATGAATCATTGTAAGATAAAATTAGATATAATAAGTATAGGACTGCATTAAGGTTAAAATTTTATTAAGCACTAACAGAATAAAAATTGCATGAAGACATAATTAAGTACATAATAATTGGTGGTAGCAGATGATGCATACATAATTTAATTATATATAGACATCTGTCTCATTCTATAAAATATGTAATTATATGTATGGATGTATATACATATTTGATAAATAATAACAAGGTATTGAGTAATTATTAATTAATGCTTTATTAATGGTTCAACTGGGACACATCATTAAACGGAGACATAATTTAATACCTAATAATTGGTAGTAATATTATCTATAATTTAATAATACACAGATATCTCTCTTTTTGTATATATAATATTTATATACAGCAATCTCTATCTATTTATATCTTGTTCACTCCTGGGGCTCAGTGGTTGAGTGCTCATCTAGTAAGCATGAAGCCCTGGTTTTGATTCCTCAGTGCTACACAAACAGAAAACCTGGAAGTTCTGCTGTCTTTCAATCAATTGAGTGCCAGCCTTGAGCACAAATGCTTAGGGACAGTGTCAAAGCCCTTACTCAAGCCCCAGTACTGCTGCCAAAAAAGGCAGAATGTTCTAACTGCAACTGTAGAAGGACAGGACTTCAAATACCTCATCACAAAGCAAGCTAGGAGTCTGGTGCTGACAGTTGCCACCTAACCTGACTTCGCCAGATGTAAACCCCTGCAACCCAGCTGCAAGGAACCAGAAGCTGCTTGCTTACCCCTATCATCCTGGCTGCTTGGGGGCTTTAAAACCCTGTCCTGTCGGGCGCTAGTGGCTCACGCCTGTAATCCTAGCTACTCAGGAGGCTGAGATCAGAGGATCGCGGTTCAAAGCCAGCCTGGGCAGGAGAGACCGTGAGACTCCTATCTCCAATAAACCACCAGAAAACCGGAAGTGGCCCTGTAGCTCAAGTGGTAGAGCGCTCCCTTTGAGCTGAAGAGCTGAAGGACAGCGCCTCCCCCCCCCCAAAAAAAAAAAATCCCATTAAACCATTAGATGTGAACTTGTTTGGTTTGTGAAATATTCCTCAAAGAATGGTGATACTGATGAAAGAACCTTAATCTTAATGACAACTTATCGAATAGATCTATGTGCTGAGTCCTTCAGAGGGTGCTGTCAGCTGAGTTCTGCAAAGAGTAATATGTGGTGTGTCCTTCATCGGGTGCATTCTTTCACCTGGTACTCGAACACCTCCACAACTCAGATGATTATGCAGACAAGAATATTGAGGCTCAGATATGTCCCCATTGCAGAGACAAAATTATGTATTACTGAAGACTAGTGAGTTGTCTCCTGTGGACAAGTGTTGTGTTTTGATTTTTCTCAGTCATGAACCTTGAACTCGGGGCCTAGGCACTGACACTTACCTCTTGGGCTCATGGCTAACACTCCACCACGTGGAGCCACTAACCCCCTTGCAGCAGAGTGCCACGGCCTAGCAGTTGATAGCTGAAGTCTGTCACCTTGCTTTATAAGAAGCTTAGATCTGTGGATCTGGGTTCCCATCTATCCCAGACACAAAAGGTCCCATGAGACCATTATCTCCAAATCACCACTGAGACACCTGAAGTGGAAGCTGGGTGCTTGTGACTCATGCCTGTCATTCTAGCTACTCAGGAGGATGAGATCTGAAGATCATGGTTCAAAGCTAACCTGGGCAGGAAAGACCTTGAGGCACATAGCTCCAATGAACCACCAGAAAACCTGAAGTAGCTCTGTGGCTCAAGTGGTAGAGCACAAAACTTGAGCTGAAGAGCTCAGGGACAGCACCAGGCCCAGACTTTAACTCCTAAAACCTACAACAACAACAATAAAAAACAGAAACAAACAAACAAACCTGAATTAGTGGGCTGGGAATATGCCTTAGAGGTAGAGTACTTTGCATATATGAAACCCTGGGCTTGATTTCTAAGGACCACTTCACTAGAAAAAAGCCTGAAGTGGCTCTGTGGCTCAAGTGGGAGAGGGCTATCCTTGTATAAGAGAAACTATGTACAGTGCTCAGGTCCTGAGTTCACGCTCCAGGACTGATGTATGCACACATGTGTATGTGCATGCATGTGCATGCACACACACACACAAACACACACACACATACACACAGACCAGAAGTGAAGCTGTACGTGCATGTGTGTGTGCTAGACAAAAAAAAGAAACATGTAGATGCTTCTAGTGTGTTCTAGATACTTAAGGTTGGAGACACAATGCACTCATAATTATTAGGTCATTTTATAGAAAAAAGGAGCAATGCAGAGAGTAGGAGGATCACTCCAGCTTTTGGTCCTCTCATCCTGACACAGTACATTCACTGCAGCTCAATGCAGTGACAAATCTGGCATGTCCTGTGGACATTTCCTCCCAAATCCTGTGGCACTCATTTCTCACTTTTGGCTTCAAACCCGTGACTAGAGGAGAAGATGAGGAGAGAAAATCCTCAGAGAAAGGAGCTGTAAAGAACATTGGGGTAGTTTACTTATAAATTCAAACCATTGGAATGACAGTGTTAAGAAGTCATATTGTCCAGATTAAAAAAATGAAGAAGAAGAGAAAGGCAGGTGCCAGTGGTTGCCGACTGTAATCCCAGCTCCTGTGGAGGCTGAGATATAGATAATCTTAGTTCGAATCCAGCCAGCATAGGAAAGTCCCTGACATTGTTATTTCTGAGAGATCACAGAAAACCCCAGAATTAAGGCTGGAACTCAAGGTTAATGCAATACCCTTGAGTAAAAGGAGCTCAGGGAGTATGCCTAGGCTCACAGTTCAACCCCAGGACCTGCAGCAATGATGAACCTATGATGCCTCTCCCAGGTTTCTGGAAGCTTGGGAAATGCAAGCATATGTCTGGTATCACAATGCTTCCTGTCATATGAGTATGGTAAAGCTCATCAGGTTTTGAAATGTTTCAGTTCTCTTAGTTGGGTCCTGAGTGGCTAGGTTTTGAGGTTGAATGCAGGGCCTATGTGCTGACCATGAGCTCAGAGCAGAAGCGTGCATGCACACACACACACACACACAGACACACACACAAACAGACACACACACACACACACACACACACATACACACAGATCAGAAATGAAGCTGTGGCACAAAATGGTAAAGCTCTGGGCTTCTGCTCTGAGCTCATGTTCTCAAGATGTAGACTAAGGATTTGTGTGGAGCACCTCTTTGGAGAATCCTTGAGGAAAGCCGCTTGAAGCCTCCTCAGGAGATTGCTGTTCAAAGCCAGCCCAAGCAGGAAAGTCTTTGAGACTCTTATCTCCAAAAACCAAAAGAAAACCAGAAGTGGAGCACTGGCCCAGAGGGTAGCTCCAGCTTTGAGACAGAAAGCCCAGCAGGAAAAACAGGCCAGACCAGGCAAAAAAGTTTGGAAGGTGCTTATGTCCAATTAATGACCAGATGGCTTGAAGTGGAGCTGTGGGGGTGGTAGAGCCTCACCCTTGAGCAAAACAGCTGAGGAACGCATCGGGCTTTGAGTTTAAGCCCTGGGATGGCCAAAAAATAAATTAAAAAAGAGAATATCAAGTAATGTATCAGTGCCCTACCTACTTATGTGTGTATATTCCCACCCTGAGTGCAAACAGACCATATTCAATGCTTCTGCTTTATATACTGATTTATTTTTAGATATACTCATTGCACATACTGCATCATTCTCTTCATTTCAAGTACATGGCTTTTCTCTTCCAGGGTTCCAGGCCTGTGTCTTTATATGATGCACACTTAAGCTTTCAGCAGCCTTTATTTACATTTTATTATGAGGCCAAGGCAGGGGAAGTCACAAATCACACAGGGGAAGAAAAGGTTAGGGTTCATAGAAATAACCAATATTCAGAAAATTTAACTTGGGGACATAAAATTGGAGCATACTTATGTAAAAACTACCATGAAGAAAAAGATAAGGGGGCTGGGAATGTGGATTAGTGAGACAGTGCTTGCTTAGCATGCAAGAAGCCCTGGGTTCGATTCCTCAGTAGCACACAGAAAATAAGCCAGAATTGGTACTTTGTCTCAAGTAGCAGAGAGCTAGAGACAGTGCCCACGCCTTGAATTCATCCCCAAAACTGGTAAGAGATCGCTAGCTACTTAGGTAGGTAGGAAAGTAGGTAGGTAGGTAGGTGGATAGATAGATCTTGGATGTCAGGAGGAAAGAAGGGAATACAGACCAGTGTGAGACCTTCTGCAGGGTGCCAGGCCACCACATTGCCTTCACACAACCACAGAGCAGGAAGACTGTCTCTGTCCCACTTCTCAGGCAGCCGAAGGCCCCAGAGCCAAGAGGGCAGAGCCAAGTTCTAACTCAGGTGCTTGGAGACAGAAGAGAAAGGGCCCTGCTTCTCCTTGGACTGAAAATTTGCATTAATGATGTGCAAAATGAAGGAAGGAGAATGGACTGGCAGAGGTAGAAGAAGAGTCTTTTAAATCTGACAGATGGAGAGTCAAAACCCCACTCCTTAAGACAGCGAGCAGAGTTTTTCTTCTCTGTTCCTCCACTCTCCCCCACTAAACTGGCTCTCTATTGTTAACCTAAAGATAGGCTGAGGCTCCCTTCACCTGAGGGAGAAAGTTAATCAGTCATTGTTTGAAGAGGCTGAGAAAAGCCTGACCCTGATGTAACTCTAACAAATGTTTCACGGAACCCCCCATTGCTAGCTGTGCCTGGAATGCATGAAGTGCTTTTGCAGCTGACTTCCCTGTTGATTATGTACATTCTGCCTCCTAATCCTGCAGGCCTAGGTCTCTTCATCTAGCATGTCTTTTGAAACTGTTTTCTGTCTTTGAAATACAGTGATACACTGGAGTTCTTCTTGCTAACACGGCTAGGGCTTGGATCCTGAAAACTTCATTTGAACCCAGGATGGGTCAAAAATGTTTCTTTTCTGCTTCTATAGCTCAAGAATTCTAAGAACATTTAGAGTGCAAGTAACTTCTAATCACCAAGAGAAACACAGGAATCTCTTGAACATCTGACATTTCAGAAGTGGAAGTCAGAGTGTCCTAGACATTCGTGCTCTGGCTGGCTTCACCCTGTGATCCTCAGATCTCAGCCTCCTGAGCTAGGTGACGGGCGTGAGCCACTGCTGTTCTGCTTGTTTCAGAAGTGTAATGACATCGACAATACAAGTCAACTGTTCATCACAAAGTGCTTGGGGAGCATATTAAGTCTTTCAATATTGGACCTTTCAGAACCCCGTAGGACACAGGTTATAATGCTAGAGTCTGAGAGGCTGGGCATATGGATCTGCTACACTTGAACCTTGAGCTCTGACTTCAATTCTGGTCTACATCAGCGTTCATTTTCCAGAGAATGCTCTCCTAATTAGCAAATAGGAAAAGTACTTTGATTAACCCTTACTTTTTTCCAGTTGTGTGAATTGAATCATGTCTAGACACTTTTCCTGAGCAAGGCAAACACTGTACCACTTGATCCACAGCGCCATGTGGGCTTTTGTTGGTTCATTGGAGCTAACAGTCTAACAGGTTTTCCTTGTCTAGGCTGACTTTGAACAGTGGTCTTCAGATCTCAGCCTCAGAGGAGCTAGGGTTCCAAGTGTGAGCTACTGGCATCTGGCCTATTGTTTTTGACAGTCTTGGGGATTCTTTTTCTCAAGGCTAGCGCTCTACCACTTGAGCCACTCCACAGCTTCTGGCTCTTTCTGAGTATGTGGCACTGAGGATTCAAACCCTGGCATTCATGCAAACTGAGTGAGCTCTTTACCACTAAGCCACATTTCTTGCCCCACCCTTACAATTTTATCCCTCAACTTGCCTATCCTCAAGAAAATGTTTCTGACTATAAATCATCTAAAGAGATCACTATAGTAAGGTGTCCAAAGGTAAAACACAGCTCATACTTGAGTGAGATTCTAAACGTGAAGACTGTGACAAATGCCTCAATTTAATTATGTATCATGTTTCATCACTTAATAAAATATTAGTGAAAAATGAGTTCATGTCCTAAATTATTGTGTATAATTTTATAATGTATGTTCAAAATGTAATAAATATGTGTATAATAAAACAATAAATTAATGACTTAAATAAAAGTAAAATACAAAATCAATAGTAATCATAATATATAATAAACATACATATGTAAGTATATATCATATATTACACATGTGTAGAAATAGTTTTTCCATTGCAGGGCCTTCATTCAGGCCCTGGGAACTCTAGCCTGAATTTCTTTTCCTCAAGGACAGTGAGATTCGCCTTCACCCATGGTGCAAAAGAGTTACTTGGACAGTGAGATCAAATCCCAGCAATGGCAGAAATACTGGCCCCAGTTCCAAGACTGAGACTTAATTTTTTTTTAATGGAAGCAGGTATGTTTATTCAGTTTCATACTGAACATTAAACAAAAATACAGTGGAGAATTTTGTACAGCTATTCAAACATCCTTCCTTTACCCCTAAAGTGCTTCTCTGAGAACTACATTGTTTCTTTTTTTGTACATTTTTATTGTAAATAGGTTGTACAGAGGGGTTACAGTTACATGAGCAAGGTAATGAGTATATTTCCTATTGAGCATTTTTGCCTCCTCCTCTGTATTCTCCCTACCATACCTTCTCTCCCATCTCCACAACTACTCCCCCTGCCCTGGTCAGTGACTTATTTTTTTATTTTTGGCTTGGCACAGGGTTTGAATTTAAGTAGTGACAATGCTGCACCTTCCCACACATTGCTACAGATTTACCAAGACCCTGAGATCAAATCCCAGGCTAGGAAAGAAAACTGGCAGAAATTCCAAACAAGTGAGCTTTATTTTTTTAATTAATTTATTTATTTAATTAATTAATTTTTATTTGTTCTTATTTTTTTGGCCAACCATGGGGCTTGAACTCACGTCGTGGCAACTCTGCCTTAGCTTCGATCACACTAGGCTGGGGTGCAGCATCTGGACCCATATTCGATCCGGGGATCCTAGGACCAGAGGGCTTGCAAGAAGAAAAAACAAGTTAGAAAGCACAAAAAGTGAGCTGCAGAGGGCTGGAGGGTTTTACGATTTTTTTCTTTGCAAGGTGACTATCCTGGGTCTTAATTACCTGGTTGCAAACTGGAGCTGACCTGCCATTGCTGAAAGCTGGCGGGCTATCAGGGAAACCATAGGCTTCCTGTTAACATAGGCTTCTGGTTCAAACCCGTCCTGACACCTACCAATGGCAGGAGATCGCAAGGGACTTGTTCCTATGCATACGAATACCAATTGATAGAGTAGTTCATGCAACAGTTGAGTCTAAAATTGGATGCTGCCCACCCATGTATGGAAATATAGATCCTTGGTTTAATTATGAATTTATGACTATATTGTTCCCCACCAGGGCTGGATCTCTGGTCTAGTGAATGGCCTCGCTCCTTAGTGGCTACAGGCTGTTGTGCTCACCTGACCCTTTCACCAATTGGGTCTGCTAGGCCTTGAGTTAAAATCTTAGCACAGCCGAAAGTTTCATTCTGATGTGAGAATCCAATCGATCTACCTGTTTTCCTCTCCTGTGAAAGTCCTAGGACTCAGAGAGGATGGAGAATGTTATATAGGCAACTCTATAGCCATAGAAATAGATTGTCCAGGTCAGCACAGTTATATCTGTCAACATACTCAATAATATACACAATATATCCATGAATAAATAAAAAACAAAATAAATAAATAAACTACACTGAATGCAAGATGCATACGACACCTGTAGGTAAAGAGAGATCCTATGTTTAGAAAAGATGGGCTTATTATTTTGTCCAGTGCTGAGGCTTCAAATTAGGCCCTGGACTGGGACTGACATTCTAGTCTTTAAGGATGGTGAGCTTCCACTTCCCCCACTGTGCAACAGAGCTACCCAAACTTGAGTTAAAATCCCAGCACTGACAAAAGATTCATCCTTATGTCAAAAGGCAATCGTTGCACATGTTTTCCTCTCCTGTGAAAGTCCTGGGTCTCAACAAAGATGGAGAATGCATAGGCAACCCTATAACCATAGGAACAAGTTGTTATCCATGTCATCAGAGTTATATCTGTCACCATACTCTGGAAAATACACAATACGAAGTACACCGAATGCAAGATGCTTTCCAAACATATATGTTAATATAGAACCTATGTTTAAATAATGAATTTATGGCTATAGTGGGGGCACCCTGAGGATCAATGTCAGATCCTGGGAATGGCCTAGCTCCTTAGTTGCTCACAGGCTGGTTTGTTCACCTTGACCTACTCACCAATTGGTCCTGCTAAGCCCTGAGACAGATCCCAGCACTACCAACAAGTGGATCATGAAGTAAGAAACTGAGCGTGAAAATTATTTTCCTTTTCTCTCAGAGTCCTGGGTGTTAGGCATGATGGAGAGCATGTCTACAAATCTAGATGCTATGTAATAGTATATCATCAATGTAATAAACAGAGTGGGTGTCATTGTAGTAAATAAAATCAATGGTAAATAAATGAATAAAAAAATACAAGGAACAACCACACCAAACATGTATGGACTGAACATCTATAGGTAAGTATACATCCTATCTTTACAATGTATATAAATAGTATGCTTTCCAGAGCTGGGGCTTGAATTCGGGCCTAATGAACAGACCTGACTTTCTTATCTTCACGTATGGTAAGATTCCCCTTCATCCACAGTGCTGCAGATGTACCCAGACCCTGAGTTCAAATCCAAAACCGGGCAGAATAAACAGCGCGAATTGCAAGCCAGGGAGCTCATTTATTTTTTATTTTATTTTATTTTATGCTCAGCACGGCACTTGAACTCATGTTGTGGCAACTCTGCCTCAGCTTTGATCACTCAAGGCTGGGATGGAGCCAATGGATCCACAGCTGCTCCTGGGATCCTAAACCCCCAGGCCTTGCAGGGAAAAAATGCACCGAAAAATGTTGTGAGATAGCTTTTTATGTTTTCTTCCTTTGCACGGTGACCCTCCTGGGTCTGACTGACACTGTTGCAAAGGGTACCTTGCATTGCTGAAGGCTGGCAGAATACCGGGGAAGCCATAGGCCCACGTGGCAAGGTAGGCCCTGATTTCGAATCCCTGTCCTGACACAACCAATGGAAGGAGATACTAAGAGACTTGTTCCCATCCATAGGAATAACAATGGAATGTTATCAATGTCATGGTTGAATAAGTTGATTGTAAATGATGCTTCTATAAAATTAGCATAATTTTAGGAGGCTGATTGATTTTATGAAGCATTAAAAGAATACTATTACTTACAGGAACACAATAATTTCAAGACACTGATTGATTTCATTAATAGTTTAAGGATGAAAACAATAACAATAATTACATGGAAGCATAATAAATACCCAAGAATTGGTACAAATGTAGTCTATATAAGTGAATAATGGACAGACATCTCTGGCATGCTATAAAGATATATATTTATTAGTATACTTCCATCTGTGTGACAATCTGTTCTTATTTTGTCAACCCCTGGGGCTCGATCTCAGGTCCTAGGAACTGCCTGTCAGCTCAATTTGCCCCAGGATGGCGTGTTGAAACTCACCCATTCATGAATTTGGCCTTGTAGGCCATGAGTTCAGATGCCAGCACTCCCAAACAATGAATCATGGAGTAAGAAGCTGATGTTGACACATGTTTTCTTTTACTGTGAATCTTCTGGGTGTCAGGTATGAAGTGGAATACATATGCAGACCTATATACTATGTATTCAATGTAATCAATGTTCTATGTGTCATAATAGTCAATAAAATAAACGGTCAATACATGATTAAAACAAAAAATAAAATGAAAAACTCCACTGAATGCAATATGGAGTCAACATATGTATATAAATATAAATCATATATGTAAATTGTAGGATGTTTTCTAGTGGTGGGGATCAATTTCAGGCCTAAGGAACAGACTTGAATTTCCTGTCTTCAAGGAGGAAATCTTCCCCTTCCCACACAGTGCAACAGACTTACCCAGACCATGAGTTCCAATCCCAGTCTTGGCAGAAAAAAAGGCACCTTTATAGTATATGAGGTCCAATTCTTTGGTATTTCATTATGCCTCCATTTTATGAATGTGATTGTTTAAATGCTTAATAAAGTGTTAATTAAAATCAATCAGTGTCCTATAATATAATTGTGTATAAATTTTTCATAGAATAACTCAACAACTGCTCATTAATTCATGACATTAATCACATTCCATTGGTAATCGTATGGATAGGAATGGATTTCATAGGATCTCCTGCCATTTGGAGGTGGCAGGACCAGGATTCGAACTGTGGGCTCCAGCTCCCACCACTTAAACCCGAGGATAGGGAACTCACAAGTCTGTCCAAGAACATCAGCAAGACCAATGATGAGGCAGGCAGCAGTAGCTCTCAGCAATCCTCCTTGTTACTTACAAGGCTGTGATGGGAGGATCAAAGTCATCCTAAGTACAAAAGTCCTTGAGACCCCTGTCCAACTTCAGTGCCAACTAAGCCAGAAGTAGAACCGTGTAGCTCTTGTGGTAGAGGGCTAGCCCTGAGCAAAAGCAGCTCATGGGCTGTGCCCAGATCCTGAGTTCAAGGTTTGGGACTGACAACAAACAGACATACACAAGAATCTGTGCAGCCATTGACTAAAGCAGGTCATCTTCTTGTGCCCAACTGAATTGGACATAGTTCCTAGAGAAAGTGGCTGGGGAGTTGCTGTCACCTTGACTCTGCACATGCTGCCTGCATCACAGGATTCTGGCCACAATCCCATTCTTTCATGTTTCTTTCTGACCAATCGAATACAAGAATTGTGGCCATGCCCACATTCCATGCTGCCCTGTAACCCCGGGATTCCCTCGGTTGGTCGTCACCACTACCAGCAGTTGAAGAAGGTAGTGGTGGCTGAGTTGTGAGCAAGAGACTTGAAGCTACTTTGGAGTAGGAAATTGATGTGCCCTCCTGCTTCCCAGCCCCCTCTTTTGCTTCCTCCAAGGCACCATATTTCAAACCTCAGGTGGTGGCAAGCTTCTTGTAAGCTTGCAACCATGACCTGGTCCCGGCCCCTGGTCCTCTGCTCTGGACCTAAGTGTCTGCAATGCCCCCTCCATTGCTGCTCACTCCACCAGGAGCATCAGCCAACAACTCCTCCCAGCAGCACAAGTGAGTGGCCGCCCAGTGGGCCTGCACCCTGCGACACTCGTACTTGGAGATCCTCCCCAGGTCCCAGACTTGCACCTCCATCACACCCAACAGTCCAGCCAGGGCTCTGCCACTAATGCGCCTAAAGGGTAGGGGGTGGGTGTCAACCCGGGGATCCCACCCCCATCCCTAGTGGCCAATGTCCTAGGAAAAGGGCAGATGTAATGATGGGTGAAGACAGGGTGCCACATCGTCCCTGGCCTAGAGCAGTGGAAGCCACAGAGCCATGCACCCTTCTTCTCCCTAGTGGGAACTTGGTGGCTTTAGTCAAAGGTGGGGAGCAGCACCTCCACACCTGCCTTCTCTGGTCTTTTTTTTTCTGGGCATGAAGGTTGTTGGATGCATAAGATAGACCCCCCCCACCCCCCGTTGCTGTGTGAGCCCTTGTCTTCTGTGCTTGGTCATCCTTTCACCTGAAGAGGGACCCAGAAAAGCCCAGGAGGGAGGTGAAGGGCGCTGGGGGTCAAAGAAGAAGGTAAATATCTGGGAGGAATACCCCAACCCCCCTCACACATACACCCGGCCTGTTCCCCTACCCCTCAGCTGTCAACAGTTCTCACAGGATCATCACCAGCTCTGCCAGCATGTGCTGGTGCTCTTGTTCCATTTGATTTCCTCGTCCTCCTCAAGAATCCACCAATTAGCCCAGGAGCATGTAGGTTAGAAGTAAGGAGTATGTCGATGTATGTAGCCCTAGGACTCCATCCATTTCCCCTCACCCCTGGTCAGACACCCCTCTGAGGTCATGACCCTCTGCTAGTTTCCTTTCCCAGGCTCTGAGGAGACACCTGTCTCAGGACTCCTTCACCCAGCATCCTGGCCTAGGGTTTTGGTGACTGTGGAGTCAAGGCTGGTTGTTCCCAAGGGGCAGGAACTGGCCCTGGAGAAAGGGAGAGGCGGGGTGGTGCTGTTTCATTTGAGTGGTGCTCCCCTTGGGTGGGAGCCCCTGGTTCTCTCAAGGGAACCTCCATGCTCCAGCTTGTACATTGTGCCAGATGAGGAACGAGCAGAGGCACTTCTCTGAGTCATGTGTGTGTGTGTGTGTGTGTGTGTGTATGTGTGTTTGTGTGTGTGTGTGTGTGTGTGCATTAGAGAGAGAGACAGAGACAGAGAGAGGGGGAGAGAGAGAGAGAGGGAAAGAGAGAGAGAACATCTTTCTACTTGTACATCCTGACAGTGCTCAGGTGAGTGATCAATTGGCAAATTTCAGGTGCTGCATGGATGAGTCTTCTGTCACCAGACTGGATTTGTGTGTGTGTAGAAGTGTGTTGCAACAAAGATAGTCGGACCCTTTGATAACTTTTCCTGCTATCTTTGGGGGCTTCATGGCTGAGGTCTAGGGGCCTGGAAGGGTAAGATGCTTGAAGGGGATTTATCACCATTAAATTACAAGACCAAGGGATTTGTGTGCCCTGGAGCTGTCTACTCCCTTGGGCCTGGTTGGTGGCAGTGGGAGCTTGAGAAGACCTGGGGGTGTGTCCCACAGGGGGTGGTTTCCCAGGGGGACAGATTGTGTAGCCAGAACTTAGTAAGGATGTGCACTCTGCGAGTATGGAGTGCCAGCATAGGTCAGACTCCAGTCTTCTCACCATGATGTCTGATGGGTGACGCCAAACCTATATTAAATCTGTGGTCTTCAGATCTCAGACTCCTGAGTAGCTAGGATTATAGGCATGAGCATCTGGCACCGGGCCTCGGATTCTTTTTGGTATATTAGGGATTGAACTCAAGGCCTTATGCTTGCCAGTCAGGTCTTCCACCATGTGAGCCAAGCCTTTCTGTCTTGGGCATTTCCAAGATAGAGACTAAATATATGGTCAGGCTGGGCTGGATCATGATCCTCCTATCTGTGACCGGCATGATCCACCAGGCCTGGTCCTCTGTAGTTGGGATAGTAGACATGTAGCACCATGTTCAGGCATCGGTTTAGATGGATTATCTCAAACTCTTACTGCACAGCAGCCAATTCTTGACCACAGGCTAAGCCCTGTGTTAGGCCTCAAACATTGGACCGCAGTCTCCTCTTGGGACAATTGTGAGGCAACAAGGGATTTATACAGAGGTATCTCTGGCATAGGGCACAGAGGGAGCGGCCATCAAATATGGTTCTTGGCAATTCTGTGAGCAAATGAAAGGAAGATACCTGGAAAAGGCTCAGGTGGGGCCTGTTATTAATCATGGAACAGTTGAGGGATTGTGAAACAAAACATAGCTCTCTTTCATCCTTACCTTATCCCCATAAGGAAGGGGATCCTTCCCTGTGTTCAGTTTTGCAGCTGGTAATTCAGAGGCAAGGAGAAGCCAGGTGACATACTCATGATCTCCAGTTCACAAGAAGCTTGGCCTGACTTCTCTGCCATGCTCCCTAGTACAATGAGTTCTATTATTGTCAAGAAGTCCAATTCTTATCAGTCTGGGTCTTGAACTATGGTCCTGGGCGCAGTCCCCAAGCTCCTCAGATCAAGGCTCGCACTCTGCTACTTAAGCCACAGTGCCACTTCCAGTTTTTTGGTGCTTCTTTGGAGATAAGAGTCTCACAGACGTTCCTGCCCGGGCTGGCTGTGAACCATGATTCTCATATCTCAGCCTCCTGTGTAGTTAGGATTAGAGGTCTGAGCCATGGGCACCCGGCTTAAGTGTACTTCTGACTTTCTCTCTCACACACACAGGAAATGGTTTAATGCGTGCTGGAGGAAGTGGCCCAGCGTCCCCATGTGGCTGGAACCCAAGGTGGCCCTCTCATTCTGGAGGTAGGCTGTGGGTTAGGAGCTGTCTTGCTCAGCCTTTTGAACCAGCTCCACGAGGTAAGCCCCTCTGTGCCCTGGCTAGACCATGACGGTTATTCATTGTCCATCCAGCCTTACTGGACTTAGTATTGTTTTGTATGTCATTTTCTACCACCTGGCCAAAATTATGATACATAGTTATAGAATGAAAATGTAATGTCATCTTAAGAAAGTCATTTAGGGCTGGGAATGTGACTTCATGGTGTGGTGATTGCCTAGCATGCATGAGCCCCTGGGTTCAATTCATCACAGAAAAACACTGAAAGTGGTGCTGTCCCCAAGTGGTAGAGTGGTGGCTTTGAGCAAAAAAAAAAAAAAAAAAAAAAAAAAAAGCTCAGGAATAATTCCCTAGCCCTGAGTTTAAGCTCCCTGGACTATCAAAAACAAAACAAAACAGTTAGTAAATACAAAATACAGAACACATACTTGGAATATATAATTGCTCCTTCCATATGGATACCTGACAACAGTCCCTAATTCATGCATTTTGCCTATATTAGGATACTGTGTTGAACAAAAATGTTTTGTTCATTAGATCACTGCAGTTAATGCCAGGAATGTACTTAGATGTGAAGTGAAGATGAATTCTGGAAATTCAAAGATTCCAGGCTTTTGAGTGGTCACTGCTAATCACAGAGAAGGCTAGTCTAAGTGAGATTTGGAAATCTTTTTGGTCAGTCATGGCTCCAAAAAAGCATAGGCTAATTAAAAGTTGTGATAGAAGAGAAGGAATATCTCCAGATGGAATGAATAAATGATAGTAACTAACGTATACCAGAAACTGTCCTAGGGAAATATTTTTGGTTATTGAAGAACTAGTTATCAACTAGGCTTATACCTCATTGCCTTTAACATTCTAAATCTCTTAGGCTACTTCTTAATATCTGTGTGATAAATGTATCTCCTTCTATGCTGTTCTTTCATACCTGATCTCCTTTGCTTTCTAAATATCTCAGTCTTTCTATATTACTCTATGAATATTGCCTAACACTAAATAACACCTACACAGATGGCATAGGATGCTAATGTAAGAGTCCCATAGCTCATGAGTCATTAATATAACCACATGGAAAAATGAGGACATATTTATTCCTACCCAAATTTTTCTGAAAAGCTGCAATGCCATCAAATTTCCATTCTTTGTCTACATAGTGTCATTAAGTACACATAAATGCAAATATGAGCCAGGTGCTGGTAGCTCAAGCCTGTAATCCTAGCTACTCAGAAGGATGAGACCAGAGGATTGTGGTTCAAAGCAAGCCTTGTAAGGAAAGTCCATGAGACCCTTATCTTCAATTAATCACAGGAAACCCAGAAGTGGTGCTGTAGCTAAAGTGATAGAGTGCTCAACTTGAGATGAAGATGTGAGGGACAGCGCCCAGGATCAGAGTGAAAGCTCCATGACCAACAAAAAAAGTGCAAATATGACTTTCAGTTTCCCCAAAAGGAATGACAAGGTCAATAGTAATTTTTCCAAGCATAAAAAATAATTCCAAAATGATTCAGTACACCTACTTTTGCTGAGTTATTTAAGTTATGGCTTCTTTGCTGGGCATGTTCTCTTCTTTTAAAAATTGTCAAATATTAGCTTTATAATAAACTTCATCTAATATTTCTTTTTTCAAAAGAGAAGTCCATACTGTTGGTCTCACTAGGCTTTCTTACTGTTTTAGTTCAAAGCCAACCCAGACAGAAAAGTCTGTCAAACTCTTATCTGTAAATAAACACTAAAAAAGCCTGAAGTGGAGTTTTGGCTCAAGCAGTAGAGTACTATCTTGGAGGATAGGTGGGCAAGAAAGACAACTGTTCAGGGACAGAGTCCAGCCTCTGGGTTCAAGCCCCAGAACTAGTACAAACTAAACAAACAAGCAAACAAAAACAACCCCCGATATTTCTTTGGGACTCTCCTTAAAGGGAAACTGGTCTGAGAAGAGGCTGCTTGTGTGGATCATACTCACAGGATCCTGCTTTTTTGGAATTCTTATTGCTATGGAGAACTTAGGACAAGAATAAAGGAATTGATAACTGACTCCTGCAAAAAGAGAATCATCTCAGGGGTGAAATATCCATCCATAAGACACTTTTAAACCTCCATGTCTTTGATTCTTTGCAGCAGAACAATTTTAAAACAATGTTATTAGGGGCTGGGAATGTGGTTCAGTGGTAGAGTACTTGCCTTGCATGCATGAAGCCCTGATTTCTCAGTACCACATAAACAGAAAAAGTCAGAAATGGCGCTGTGGTTCAAGTGGTAGAGCACTATCCTTGAGCTGAAGAGCTGAGGGAGAGTGCCTAGGCCCAGAGTTAAGGCCACACAATTGGCAAAAACAAATACAAACTAACTAAAAAAACAACAATGTTAATTCCTTTTATTCTATGCTGGCCTTCACATGGCACATTATTATCTTTTGTAATACTCTCAACTAGAAGTTTATAGACAATTTTATATGAATAAAAAACACACTGGAAAAAGTAAGGGACAGAGTTTCCTTCAAGCCTTGGGATTCTTTTCTTGTACAGTAAAAAGGAATGCAGAAGTTAATTTGAACTCTATCATTCCTCTATGTTCAATTCCTCTCCTGGGCTCAGTTTCCACAAAGTCCAGTAACAATCATTGGTGCTTCTTGAGGTCTAAGGAATGTTTTCGGGCTTCATTGAACTAACACAAGGACACTTTTGGGCATGAGGTAACAGGTGTTTCAGAGACAACTTAGTAAAGAGAAAATATAAAATTTATATTGCTTATAAATACATTATCCATGAGTACATTTAGTTCAAACTTCATAATTGCTCTGCAAATTAAGCCAAATTTTAAATGGGAAGAAGATCCTCAGATCATTCTTTTTTTGAGTATATGTGCTGTACATTATTTCCCTAGTGCACATGAGTTAACAGTAAGAGAAACATTTGCAATAATAGGAGAAAGAGAAGTACTGTGTTTAAGTATAAGGGTTCAATACACTATAGAAGACTACAAATAAGACAACATCGAAACAATAAAGCCAAGTCCAGTATGTAGATTTATGAGAGTGTTCCTAAGTGGAACATGAAGTATGAGGCCTTTCCCTTTCTAAATCACGCTTGCTAATCACACAAATTTTTAAAAAGTAGAATGGAAGAATAATTCTGGTTCCAATTCAAGTCAACTATAAGGGCATGGATTTAACTGGAAAAAAAGTCCATCTTGAGAGAGCAGGGATTATAATAGTAATGAACTAGTGGCTAAGATCGCATTCATTTTTCTTTACTTGCATTTTGTTGTTGTTGTTGGTCTTGGCACTTGAACTCTGGGCCTGGGCGCTGTCTCTCTGCTATTCAGCTCAAGGCTACTGTTCTACCACTTGAGCCACAGTGCCACTTCCAGTTTTCTTGTAGTTAATTGGAGAAAAGAGTCTCTTGGACTTTCCTACCTGGGCTGGCTTTGAACCCCAATCCTCAGATCTCTCCACCACCTGGCTTAAGATCACATTTCTAACAGTGTACACTAAGCATATGCAATGTTTATGTTCATCTATCTTTCTATGACATTTTGAGTTAAAAATCTGGACTACAGCTTAGGCTTTTCACTCACGAAAATGTTTGTAGTTTACAAGTTGATACTTCTGGAGAAATAAAACCTAAAAATGTAAAGGAGTCTGGGAAGTTCAGTTTGCATGCAGCCTGGGCCGAACAGTCTTTGCCACACTACCAGCCAAAACCTGGATTGGAAAAATGTCTCAGGTGATAGAATACCAGTCATGAGCAAGATCGATGAATAAGAGCTTGAGGCTTTTGCATACATACATACAAACACACACATACACACAGAGGCACTTATATGTGCACACACAAATACATAAATGAAACAACTCTTACAATATTCAGAAAAGTTTTAAAAAGCAATAGAAAATATGTCCTGAGTAAGAATTACGATATAAATTTTAATATTAGAAAGTCCTCAAGTGAACTTTCTTCAAAAATGTTTGAGACTATTACATAGGTAGGGACGAGAGATAGTAAGAGAGTCAAGTAATTATTATTAAAAGGATCGAATGAATCAGAGATACCAGCAGGTGCATCTGAAAATGATCATATCCTGTGTCAAATTTAGAAGATCTTTGAAAATAGTACATAAACACTCTGAGCAGTCAGTCTACTGGATAATATCATTGGAGAAATTCAGATTTGCTAGTCTATGTCTAGATTAAATAAACCAACAAACCATGGCAAGGCAATGTGATACAAGCCTGGAATTCTAGCACTCAGACTAAGGCAGGAGATTAGAGAGTAGAATTAAATAGCGATACCTTCCCTGGAACAGGTAGTATAATTTTGTCTAATAAAACATACCAAACAACAAGAAACGAATACACAGTTGCAAGTTTGGGCTAATTTTGTCATTATGTTTTGAAAAGTCAACTTTCCTATTGAAATGTAACTCGTGTATAATCTTCAGTTGTGTTTTAAATGCTCTCTTCATTACAGAATATTCTCAGATTCAAAATGGCTCATATTCCCACCCAAAATTTGAAAAAGTAAGTAAGCATCATTCTGTTGGATTCTAAAGAAATGAGGAAGGATTACAAAATCTTAAGTCTAGAGAAATAGCAAAGTTCATCAAATGCAGGACTTTGTAGGTATTTCTAAATTAGAATTTAGAGTTAACATAAATATTTTAGTTTTTTTTGTAATTTAATATTTTATACTACAAAATTCTTTTTAAGCAGAGGGTTTAATTGACAAATTCACAAATGTTTCTGGCATTCTATTTGCCTAGAATATGCTTTCAAAAGAGTTATAAATAGATCTTAGTTAATAGATAATTCCAACAGTTCATGTATAAGATGATAATGTAAATAATCTAGACAGAGTTGCCAACAAATCAATATTAATTTATAAGTATAGAAAAAATTGCAATTTTTGAGGGTTTTGTATGACATTGTATGAAGAGAATAATTGTGTGACATCTTCTTTCTTCTACCTATATGTAACACAGGAAGCAAGTTCCTTAATTACGTGCCTCTTTATACAATGAGAAAAATGCTACATTTGGGATTTGTTTTTGTTTTATTGGTTTGTCGTAGGGCTTGAGATCTGGGCCTGGAAACTGTCTCTGAGCCTGTTTATACTCAAGGATCGTGCGCTACCACTTCAAGCTCAGTGCCACTTGTGTCTGACTTTTTCTGAGTTTATTGGAGATTTCAACCATAATCTTCTGACCTTAGCATCCTGAATATCTGTGATAGTTTTAAAAAGTATAAAAATGAATAACATTTGCAAGTGATCTCATCTCAAGAATCTCACTAGGGGAAAAATGATGCAACCCAGTTTATTGTAGTATTCTTTCCAGAACAAGGAGAGCATCACATTATCAGAGGTGTAGTATTTTTCACAATAGAGATAAGCTATTCATGATGTGAATTAAGGGAATTTTAAGGTGCACTTTATAAGTTGGAAACTATTGGACTAGGATGACTTTATGGCATAAATCCTGGGATTGATGGTCATAGAAATAATAGCTTACTCATAAAATGTGCTTACTCTTGAAGAATTAATTACAGATGCTTCATAATTTTTTCCTCTACCAGAATGTGGCTATTTTTCTGTTGACTTCTCAATTTGTAACACTCCATTGGAAACTGCATCTATTGCAAAATTACATAACATGCAAACAGGTACTGTTTTGAATCTCTCAGATATGGAATGTTCAGAATTTGAAAATGAGTACTTATTAGTCATAGGAGTTTTGAGGAGCACATATATTCTGTCCTCATAACAACTTATTTACTTTTAAAAGTTATGGGTTTCTATAGAATTAAACTGTTTTCGGTTTTAGTATGAGAAAATACTAAATTTATTCTTTTTTCAAAATATTGGCAAGTTTATTGTGAAAATATTGTCTAGTTGGATAACATTCAAGTTGATGACTCTCTGATAAAAAAAGAGTAATCGATTCAAATTAGATGCCAAATAGTATTGATTTTTAAAAAGTTGCTACATAAAATACAGAATAATATTTACTATACAATACAGTGAAATTATATTTTATGCAGCTTATTTTTAATTTAATTTTATTGTCAAATTGATGTACAATGGGGTTACAGTAATTGTGAGGTAGTGAATACATAACTTTTCAAACTTGTTACCCCCTTTCATTTTTCTCACAGTTTTCTTTCACCTCAATACTCCTCACAAGTTGTAATGTACATTTCCAACATATTGTCTTGTGACAATATTGCATTGTCTTGCTCTTTGTCCTTTGTGTCGCCATTTTGTTGTTCCTGGTCCCTTCCCTAATTAAGGTAAATGTATACACAATACACAGGCTACCAAAATCAAATAGAGCCGGGGACAAACCATAGGGGGAAAACCCCAAAGAAAATAGAAATCATATAGTACATTAAAAACAACTGCAAAAAAAATCTCTGTATTCATATCTTGGAGTTCATTTTGCTCAGCATCAGCTTATATGTTCATATATACATATAAAGCCACTGGAAAATAATAGTTGTATGGACACTATATCATGTGAACAACGTGTTACAGTTTTTGACGTTAAAGGTTGAATTAGGATTGGGGAAAACGTGATTTTGATAAAGGAATTTCAAAAGAGTTTAAAAATTATGACAGGCATATTTTAATTGTTCAAACTTTTTAACAACTTAGCCTATTAAGAAAATTGCCTGGGAAAATAGGCTTTCATGCAAAGAAACTATGGAGACTTAGTTGAGAGGGAGAAAAGTGGGTAAAAATAGCTCATTTTCACACTAAACAAACTTCAGAAACCTTACTGTAAATCCTGTAGGTTTCCTTGAGAATTGTCCTTACCAAGGAAATATACTCTCACTGTGTGAAATTCAAAGTTCTTAAAAAAACTTAGACATCAAAATTTGTGAATTGAACTTTAATTACCAAAACTATTCTTTGAAAAAGATAATTTGAGTCAAAATATTTAGGCAGAAAGTGCCCTCCAAAATGAAAGAAGGTATTGGGTTCACACTTTTCTGTTTGTAACACTTTCCCCATTGTCTTTGCACGTGAAGCACTGAAACACAGAAAAAAAATCTGATTGGATACTCCAATGATTACACATTTATAAGCAGCTCACAAAAATAATATCCTTATCAACATGAGGTAGTGAAGACTTCTCATTACATAAGCCAAAAAGTTTGGGATCAGAAAAGAATTGAGAAAATTGAAAGGGTAAGCAAACAATGTTCTTACAAGCCCTATCTAAGCATATTGACTTCAGCAGTCGAGGGAGGCCAGAAATTTTGATATAGATTGTCTTACTATTTTTGTTACCTAAAGTGATTTTACAGAGCCTAAATGGCTCACTACAATGCAGAATAGACTGAATGAAGACAGGAAAATAAATTCTGTGTTCAAATGAGGCAACTTCAAAGAGTTTTAAAAGAGAAACCATGAAGATATAGCGGGGCAGGGTGAGGAGGAGATCTTTTAGTCTTTCAGCTTCACTGGACTTGAGGCCAAGAAGCTGTGCTTAATTGGAAATTAGGCAAGAGCTAAGAGGAGGACATAGATTTAGGACATAGAAGCATTGTCCTTTGTAATAGACACTGTCACCCAAGGTATGGATCATTTAACTCTATTATTTTCCATACATCTTGCTGAGCAAATGCAAGACCAAGAAAAAAATAATCTATTGAAATAATTTTGCAAAGAATAACTTCACTGATCCTGATATGGTATCTAAGGAGAGACCAAAGAGAGAACATAAAAGTGGAGTGTACTTTGGTTTCCTCTAAGCATCTTCTTAGCAAAATATATCTTTGAGGTTAGAAGTGATTGAACCAAAAAGTAGATGGAGTACTTATTTTTGTGGCACTTTAGACACAAGAAGACTTTCAATGTAAAAGAAAAAAAGTATAGCTAAATATTTGTGATCACAGCTTCTTGGACCGGTTGTTTGGAGACAAAGTTTTACATTAGAGTTTGTCCTCATTAACATAGACGTTGGGTTTTTGTGGCAACCAAATGCAAAGGTGAAGTTTAATGGGCTCTTTTAGACAAGTAAACAGCATGGTAGAAAAAATGGCAAATAATATTTAGTAAATTAGTTTGGTTAATTCCTTTGCCAGAACAAAGAATGAAAGATATAATTCAAAAACACTTGACTTACATTCCTCAATACAATAAAGGATTTATATGACAAACCTACAGCCAGCATTATACTTAATGGTGAAAAACTAAAGCCATTTCCTCTTAACTCAGGAACAAGACAAGGATGTCCACTCTCTCCACTTCTCTTCAATCTAGTATTAGAATGCCTAGCTACAGCAATAAGACAAGATGCAGACATAGAGGGGATCCAAATAGGGAAAGAAGAAATAGAACTCTCCGTCTTTGCAGACGACATGATCTAGTATTTAAAGAATCCCATAGACTCCACTCCCAAATTACTCAAGCTGATTCAAAACTTTGACAAAGGAGCAGGGTATAAAATTAACCCCCCAAAATCAATGGCTTTTCTGTATGCCAACAATGAGAAAAGTGTGGCTGAAATTAGGAAAGCAACTCCATTTGTAATAGCCACACAAAAAATAAAATACCTAGGAATTAACTTAACTAAAGAAGTGAAGGACCTCTATGATGAAAACTTTAAAATCTTGAAAAAGGAAATCAACACAGAACTTAAAAAATGGCAAAACCTCCCATGCTCCTGGATTGGAAAGATTAACATCGTGAAAATGGCAATACTTCCCAAGGCTATCTACAAATTCAAGGCGATACCTATCAAAATTCCAACCTCATTCTTCAAGGAAATAGAAGAGGCAATCCAGAAATTCGTATGGAACAAAAAAAGACCCTGAATAGCAAAACGCTCCTCAATGGAAATAACACTGCTGGAAGAATATCAATACCAAATTTCAAACTCTACTATAAAGCCATAGTAATCAAAAAAGCATGGTATTGGCATAAGAACAGACCTCAGGACAAATGGAATAGAATTGAAAACCCAGAAATGAACCTACAGACCTATAGCCATCTAATCTTCCATAAGGGAGCTAAAACAATAGAATGGAAGACAGAGAGCCTCTTCAGTAATTGGTGCTGGCAAAATTGGTTAACTACTTGTAGAAAACTAAAGCTAGATCCTTATATATCACCCTCCACCAGAATCAACTCCAAATGGATCAAAGACCTTGAAATCAAAGCAGACACTCTGAAAACATTACAGGATGGAATAGGAGAAACCCTATGTCTCCTTGGCTCAGGCCGAAATTTTCTGAACAGAGACCCGGAAATACAAGAAATCAAAGAAAGTTTGTACAACTGGGATTGCATAAAGTTGCAGAGCTTCTGCATAGCAAAGGACATAGCTAGCAAGATCAATAGAAAGCCCACGGATTGGGAGATCTTTACTAGCCATACAAAGGACAAGGGTCTAATATCTAAAATATACTTGGAACTCAAAAAATTAAATCCCCCAAAAACAAATCTTCAAAGAAACAACTACCCAATAAACAAGTGGGTGAAAGACTTAAAGAGAAACTTCTCTGAAGAAGAAAGAAGGAATGGCAATAGACACATGAAGAAATGCTCAACGTCCCTAGCCACAAAAAAATGCAAATCAAAATAACATTGAGATACCACCTCAATCCATTTAGAATGGCAAAAATCAAGAACTCTAACAACAACAGATGCTGGAGGGGATGTGGACAGAAGGGAACCTTACTTCATTTTTGGTGGGAATGTAAACTTGTTCAACCATTTTCGAAAACAGTATGGAGGTTCCTCTAAAGACTCCACATAGAACTCCCCTATCACCCAGCAATCCCACTTTTGGGCATTTACCCAAATGTTTACAAACAAGACCACACTAAAGCTACCAGCACAACTATGTTTATTGCAGCATTATTTACCATAGCTAAGATCTGGAACTGACCCAGATGCCCCTCAGTAGATGAATGGATCAAGAAAATGTGGTATATATACACAATGGATTTCTATGCCTCCATCAGAAAGAATGACATTTCCCCATTTGTTAGGAAATGAAAAGACTTGGAAAACATTATATTAAGGGAAGTAAGCCAGGCCCAAAGAAACATAGGCCCCATGGTTTCCCTTATTTGCAATATCTAGTGTATGTATGAGTCAAGCGGAAAAGGTCAGATAATGTGATGTTAGGAAAATGAACCCTTAGATATGTATTTTAAGGTTTTTTTTTCTTTCATGCATGACTTTCTAACTCATTTATAAGATTATTTCTTTGTAGCTTTGTATGTCCCTCCCCCACAGTATAACCCCTGCTTTCACTATATTTGATGTCAGTATAACTTGTGGAGGAGATGGGGAAAAACAAGTCGTTTAAGCATACAGGTGGACCTGTTGCAACAAAGAGAAGTACAAGTTGTCATGTCCAAAATGAGCTTTACAACGTCGGTGCGGGGTGGCGGGAAGGATTGGGACTGGGAGGGGGGGGTTAGGGGGGAGGCTGGGAAGGGATGTGAAGGGTAAAAAAAGGAGGAGGCTGCAATGCTTGGTAAGAAGTGTACGCATTATCCTGCCCATGTAATTGTAACCCCTCTGTACAGTATGTTCACAAATAAAAAAAAAAAAAAAAAAGACTGCATTAACGTTGTGTGAGTTGAGAGGCTAAATTTTATCAGAATTTAAACATAATGAAAAATTGATGATTTTAAAATAAAAAGCTTAAAGGTGCAATTTTAATGTGACTTGCACAAAGAGACATCTTTTCTTTTCCTCTCCACAATTACTCAACTACAGGAAGTTCGTGTAATTCAAATAAAGATGTTTCAGAAATAGATTAGACACAAAAAGAAAAAGAGATCTAGAATTGGTTGGTGCATTATTTAAAAATAGAAGTCAAATAAATATTAACCATAATTCAAAATAATAGCAATCATGAAAAGAGAAGATTTTAAGAAGAATGTATAAAAAGTGATAGTGCCAGAACTGCCTTTGGAGCTGCTCTCTGAGATTTTGGGTTTCTAGTACATGACAATTCGTAGGACTGGTTTGGTGGAGAAATATTGTTTGTTTTTCTTTGCTATGGAACGTTTTTATTTGACCTTTGGTTATGAAGGAGTGTTTAGCTGGGAACAGTATTCTTGGTTGATAATTATTTGTCTTTAGAGCATGGCATACATCATTCCAGGCACTTGCTTTAATTGTCTTTGCTGAGAAATCTGAGGTGATTCTAGTTAGTTTCCCTTTATAAGTGATTGATCTTTTCTCCTTGACAGCTTTAAGCTTCTTTTCCTTGGTCTGAATTGATACTGTTCAGATTATATTGTAACAGTGGGCTGTCCTGTTCTGGTCTGGTCTTTTTGGGGTTGTAAAAGCCCCTTGTATCTGAAAAGGCCTATCTTTTTGCATGTTTGGGAAGTTCTCTGCTAGGATCCTGAAACAAATTTCTTCGACCATTAACGTCTATTTCTAGGTGCTGCTCTACACACATTTTCCTCAGATTAGGAATTCTGATGGTGTCTTCCAAATATTGAATAGATATATCATATTTCTTGGGTTTGTCTTAGGTAATTGTTCTTTCTCTATAACACCTAGGCTGTCTTCAATACCTGAGATTCCATCTACTGCATGGTCTAACCTTCTGCCAAGACTTTCTTCTTTGTGTTTTATTTCTTTTCCTTCTAATTGGTGGGCTTTGATGGCTTCAAATTTTTTGTTGGAGCTTTGTTTTAGGTCTTGGATTAACTTCTTTACTTCCTTAATTTGGTGTTATGTGCTTATTCTCAAATCACTTAGTCGATTGGTGATGGTTTCCTTGGACTCCCATTCCTTCTGGTGGTCTCCATTCATCATTCCTTTTGTGGTCTCCTAGAATTCTTTCAGCTGTCTGTTTATGGATTCCATGAATGCCTGTATTGATCTTTGTCTTTTCTCATCCCCCTCTCGCAATTCCTGTATTACTCTTTGATTAGCTTCCTCATGTTCATGCAATTCCTGTAGTTCTCTTTGGCTGTTCTCAGCCTGCTCACACAATTCCTTTGTATGTCTTTGTCTGTTCTCAGGCTGCTCATGTAATTCCTGTCTTTCTCTTTGGCTGTTCTCAGCCTGCACACACAATTTCTGTATTTCTCTTTGACTGTCTTCAACCTGCTCATGCAATTCCTGTATCAATGTTTGAGTAGCTTCTTCATGCTCATCAGATTCCAGTATGAATCCTTGGTTTGCCTGTCTCTCCGTATCACACTCACACTCGTCCTTTGCAGGTTTTCAATCTTTTCATTCACCATGTTTACCAATAGTATTTGTAGAGATTTTTGGGAACTCTCCTCTGGATTATTTATTAACTATTCTGTCAACTGATTATCTCTTGTGTTTTTCCAGCTTGTTCTGCCCATTTGGTATGAAAGTAACACCAATTTTGTGCTAGAACATCATTTTAAGGCAAGCACCAACCAAAGTCTTGTGGTAGCACAGTCAAAAGAGTGCAGATACAATCTAGTTACCAGATAAAATCTATTCAATATCAAACAACTATGGATTAATGGGCTAAGAACAACAAAGCAGAATTTGGCAAACCAGAAATTATTAGTTTTAAGGAGAAATGTGGGGAAAATAAGATTAGAGGGATGTGGACAGATAAAAGGAGAGTGAATTTAGCCAAGTCCTAATCTCATAGAGGGAAATGGATTGGACAGAATGATAGGACAGAGATTAAGAAAAAAAAATAAACAAGAAAAAATGAAAAAAGTTTAAATTAAAAAAGTGAAACACTTAACAGGTATGTATGTTTAAATATGATATTGAGAGAAGAAAAGGATAGGATGTGAGGAAGGCAAGGATAGAAAGGAGACATGAAAAACTAAAAAAAAAACTCTCAAATTTAGTTACCTTAAAATTATATAGGTATAAATTGGTAATACTGATATTAAAGAATTTAAGAGAAAGAGGTTGTGAATTAAATAATAAATTTCTGGATTAAGTGTGTACACAATGGCAGATAAAGTCTAATTATCAAACATGGGTAAATATTTGGGGATTATCAGACCAGTAATTAATTCTTTCAAAAAAGAAAGCAATAAAAAAGGACCAAAAAGTCAAGAGTAATAACAAAAAGGAAGGAAAGAAGGAAGGAAGGAAGGAAGGAAGGAAGGGAGCGCAAAAGGAAGGGACAAAACCATTTAATTTATAAAATATATTTAGCCCAACAAAAACTTCATATAATGAATCCTTTAGTAAATTGAAGTTGGCAATTTTCACTTCTTTGCATGTTCTGGATGCATGAATGTAAGCAACAAATGAAGAATCATAAATAACCTCATGAATCTGTTTGCATCTGTAGTAATATGTATGCAAATCTTTTTCTCATTTTCTATACATTACCAAATAAATATTTGCCAACAATTTACACTTAGGTATAAATATTCTAAAAATTGATTAAACCAAAGGATGTCAATATATTATATAATGTGAATACAAGGATTTGTATTGCTATTAATATTACAGTCTTAATGTTATATAATTATAAAAATTTTATTATGTATTTTATCAGAGAAATTAGCATGCTCTGATTTTGGTGTCTGAGTCCTAATAGCAGAAAGTAATTAAAATCAAAGGAGATATGTATTTGATGGCTCAAATGAATATTTCTGAAAGCAATTAACTCGTTGGAGATTGTTCAAATACATCAAAAGGTCCTTAAAAAGGCTTTGCCACATTTACATGATTACCTATGATGTGATTCAAGAGCCACTAAACAATCATATTTCACTTTGCTATCACTATAATTATTCCCATTTTAAAAAGAATTATTCACATGTCACATGATATAAGTTTGTCCTTAAGTTATTATCTTCTATGAAATAATATCCAAATGATACTCTACACTGAGTTAAAGCAAAAATTGCAAAAAGTATTGGACTATGTAACTCCTTCCAGATACACATGTTGAAATTCTATTCCCCCTTCTGGTGATATTAGAATCAGTCTTTCAGAGATGACACTAAAATAATGATCCTGATGAAAGAAGCCCAATATAATTATTCTGCCATGTGAACGTCCAGCAAGTAGATTATAATGAACCAGAAAGTGGACCCCCATAAGATAAGGAATTGTTTGAACAACCATTTTTATTAATATTAATAAATTAATATTCAAGCTTCTAGCATATGGGTAATATACTCCTGTTGTTTTTAAGCCACTTACTTTTAAGTATTCTCTTATAAAAGCCCAATGGCTGACAAAAGGCTAAGTAATATTTAGTTAATATCACAAATTCTGACAAAAATATTCATAAAATTTTATTATTTGAATTTTATTCTCCAAGTCAGGTTAAAAATATTTTTAAATTGGAATTGAATTGAGGTTCAACTCTACTCATCTATCATAATTAACTTTTGAATATTTTTATTATCTTTAAGTAGTTGTACATTCACTGAGTTTATGGATACTGTGTATCTTGATCACTGTCACCTCTTTCAACATTCTCATCCACTCCTCCCAAACAACCCCAATCCTATGTATCTCAATATTATGTTATGGAATCACTTGACATTTAACAAATCAGTTTATGTGTACAATGCACCTGGAATTGTGTTTCCACTTCAACATCTTCACTCCCATTTCACACTACCCTTTCCTTTGTATATTTCAATTCTTGGAAGTATACAATGGATTCTTGCCTGTATACTATCCTTTTCACCTTCAATTTCCTACCCCTCACATAATGCCCCCCACTGTCCTCTCTTGCAGTACATATTTATTGGTAATTATTTTGTTGAGCTGTGACTTAGTCTTTTAAGGGAATTATGGAATTTTCACTCTCCAGTGACTCTGACACTTCAGATAATTCATTTGTACCTCCTTGCATACCATCCAGTGTGTTTACTTTTACATTTATAGGCACCTTCTATCTACCACAAATGAGGAAAATCATGCAAGCTAAGTTTCTCTGAGTGGGCTTTATTTCACTTAATATTATTTATAATTGTTTCATTTTCCTTAAGGATGGTGCAATATTATTCTTTCTGATGGATGAACAGAATTCCATTATGTATGCATATATATGTATATAAATATACATATATACACACATATATAATTGTAAATTTGGATCAATAACATTAGGTATATATATAATATATATATAATTTATATATACATATGTTATTCTTTATCTCTTTTTACAATGAGAAGCATCTGAACTGCTCCCTTATGTTGGCTAGAGAAAATAATGCAATAATGACCATGATTTTGCTGGTAGCTTCAGTTTGGCCTTGTTTCTGCTCCATTGTATAAATGCCTGTAAGTGGAATGCTGAATCATAGATAGCTCTCTATTCAGTTCTCTGAGCAATTTCCATAGTGTTTTCCAAAGGGGTTGAACAAGATTACATTCCCAATAACAGGGTAATAGAGTTTCCTTTGGGCCACATTTATCAATAACTGTGATTGTTCATTTTTTCATAATGACATTGTAACAGGGGTGAGATGAATCTCAGTGTTATTTGGATTTGCATTTCTTTTATGGAGAGAGATGTGTCTATTTGTCATGCTTACCTTTTCTTCTAAGAAGTATTATCCCATATATTAATTGGGTTCTTGTTTATTTGAGGCTTTATTTTTGTTGGGTTTAACGTTTTGATCTCTAAATATGGGTTAATTATGAAACCAATTGTCTGATTCTTAGCTAGTAAAAATCTTCCATTCTGTTCTCTTTCTATATATCCTGCTAACTTTTTCCTTTGGCATGAAGAAAATCTTCAGTATGATGCAATTCTATTTACCCAGAAAAATAATGATATTACACCATTCATAAGCAAATGGAAAGACTTGGACCAAACTTATATTAAGTGAAGGAAGACAGACTCAAAGAAATATAAGTTGCCTGATATCTCTCATTTGTTATATTAGAATGTGCCTCTAATTCTAAAAGTAAAAACCCTTGGATGGTAAAAGAGAAAACATTACCTTGCACATAATAAATTATAAGGGATTCTAAACATTTATACAGTGAGGTTAAAGGAGGATGCCTTTTTGAGAAGATCACCAAGGGTAAATATCTATATGAATATCATCATATAAAATAATGTTCATTAAAATAATCTCCAAGAAATGACAATGAGAGGTTTTTTTTTATTATTTTGCTTTTTCCTTCTGTGTTCTGATGCTGTATTTTTTATATTTCTGCAACTTTTGTCTCATATGTAAGTTTGGAAAGTGCAACGGGGAACACAGAAATGGTGAGACACAGGGTTAACAAATACAGCAGTACTACTCAATACAGGCTACATTGTAAATGAACTGTACAACTTATGGGGGAGGGAGGTTGAAAGGGAAAAACTGGGAGTATATGAGGGAAGAGGTGACACTGTTCAAAAAGAAATGTGCTCATTATTTGACTTATGTAATGGTAACCCTTCTGTACATGATCTTTACAAAATAAAAATGGACCTCATAAACAGGTCATAGTAGCTATACTAATATTAGATAAAATATGCTTTAAATTAAAAGTGATATGAAAGTAAAAAAGACACAAAGAACGATATTAAATATTCATAAAGAAAACTCTCCGTCAGAGGGATATAACAATTTTAATTATCAATGCCTTGAATCCTAGAGCTCCCAAATTCATCAGACAAATACTACTTACTCTAAAAACATGCATACATCCAAATACATTGTTCGTTGCTTGAACACATCATTCTTACCTCTGGACAGGCCACCCAGGTAAAAACTTAGCAAAAAACTTCAGAGCTAAATAACTGCATTGACAAGCTATACCTAACAGATATCTACAGACTATTTCACCTAACAGCTTCACAATACATATTCCTCTCAGAAGCCCCTGGAACATTCTCCAATATAGATCAGATCTTAGATCACAAGGAAAGTCTGTGAAAATTCAAAAATAAAAATGAAATTACTCTTTACATCTTGTCAGACCATGATGGGACCAAATTAGATCTTGACCTCAAAAGTCATCACAGAAAATTCTGAAACTCACAGACTGAATAACACATTGATAAATCATCAGCGAGTCACTGAAGAGATATGAAGGGAAGTTGCAACGTTTATGGAATTCAGTAGAAGTGAACATACAAAATACTACCACCTCTGGGACACAAAAACACGGCAATACTCAGAGGAAAATTTACGTCTTTGAGTATGCATATCAACAAATTAGAACCATCTTGAATCAGCACTAATGATGTGGAACTATGTCTTTGAAAAACAGGAACAAGCCAAACCAAAAACTGGTAAACAGAAATAATATAAAGTAGATTAAAGAAATAAATGAATTAGAGTCTTAAAAAAATGTACAATCATAATTGACATTTATCTACTAGTAGCTCACATATTTGCCCAATGAAGGTCAACCTAGCTATTTTCAGAGATAGACTCAACCAGCTAAAACCAGTGAACAAAACAAACTTCTAGGATTCTAAGAAACAACATTATTTTGCCTTTTTAAAATAAATTTACTCTGCTGTTCTTATTAAGGTGATTTATAGATGGATTACAATTACATGAGTCAGGTAAAGAGTACATTTACTTTTGTGAAATGTCTTCCGTTCCCTCACTTGTTCCCAGTTCCACCCTCCTGTCCCCATCCATGTGTTAAATAGTTCACTTTCATCAATGTGCAATTTTTCGCTCTTTTACCTAAAGCTCTGTGCCCACCCCTCACCTTCCTGAAGATGTACAATAAATATGCCAGGCATAAGGTAAAGAAGAGAGAATTATCACAAAGTATAAACAACAAACGAAAAACAAAAAGTTTTCTGTTTCCATATCTCATAGTTTGTTTGCATATGTATATCTTGTTATATAAATATAATTGTTTTTTATCATAAAGTTAATTCAGGGATTAAGGTGTGATAACATAATTTTGCTTTCTATTTAATAATACTTTTTATTTTAATATGAAAATTGTAAGTAACACAATTCAAGTTCTAGTGAAATTTATAGGCTTAGATTTAAAGTTAAATTTTGAAAATGCCTAATATTTCCATTTTGGCAACCAAAATGAAAAACAGGCATGTTTTATCCTCAAGAATGTCATTATTTCATATGTAAAAAAGTAAATTACATGTAACATTAATTCAGTGGAAATGAGCAATCAAATACTTATGCAATGCATCAATTCCATAATTATGAAATTTATTGATAAAATTAATAAAACTTGTTTTAAGTAGATTACTTAAGACATGAAACAATGATAATTTTCTCTTCTAGGTGAAGTTGATATAGAAATTAGAGTTCTGTGTGCTTGATACGTGTTGATTTACACATATGATTGGCTCATCTCTATGTTATTTGAAGATAACTGAGAACAGGACTAGAATAAAAATAAATCACGCAAATGCTTAGCTGTATTTTGTGACTAAATATGTCTTTATTTTATTTGAAAAATCTGGTAAATTTATTTAAGTCACATCAACAATAATGAGAAATAAACAGCCCCTAGCTCCTAAAAAGATAATAAGAAAAAAGGAAACAACAGAAAAAAATTGAACTTCATTTTGCACGTGGTCTTTGTATAATTTGGTGCTTTGTAATTGTGGATTATGTGACTATCCCATGAATTTGGGCTCAAATCAGAAGGACTATTGGAAGAAAATTTCAAAATGTAGAGCAGCTAACACAGCTGTGCAGTTGTTTGTAGGTTTCACTACATTCGCAGCTGGACATCAAATGTACAAAGGAAATAATTCTACTGTTTTGCATGCAAGAATGTGATGAAAAGCATACTTTTATCTTCTTAGATGAAATAAGAAGACCACACTTTAATAGATGACTAAACGATCAGCCTTTTGAATAACAGTGCCATTTTTTTTGGGGGGGGGGGGGTCCGGTCGTGGGGCCCGAACTCTGAGCCTGGGCGCTGTCCCTCAGCTCTTCAGCTCAAGGCTAGTGCTCTACCACTTGAGCCACATTGCCACTTCTGGATTTTTTTCTTTTTGCGTATGTGGTGCTGAGAAATCAAACCCAGGGCCTCATGCATGCAAGGCAAGCACTCTAAAATTGAGACACCTTCCCAGCCCCAACAGCGCCATTTTTAAGGCACTCTAGATAATTCAAGTCCTGCATCCCTCCACAAATATTAATGCCATTCACAAATCATTGCTGAAGGGAATTTCCAGTTTTATTTGATATTTCAAATTGCTTAGGAGTAACAGAAAAAATAATTCAAGTTGTTGAGAAAATTTACTTTAGAATAAGCAAACAAATCAGATTCAATTCCATAGCATAACCTTTACGAAAAATGAATTAAGGAATATGGCATGTCCTTTGTAATTTAATATGAGTAATTAGGGCAAAATGCCAAAAACAGACTCTAAAATGAAGTCTTTGTTAAGATATATTAAAGATTACCTACAGACAGGTAATTTTACCTACATTTTCTATTATATGATAACATATTTTTGGCTGCTAATCAGAGAGACTCAAAATTATTATTAATTATGATATGAAAAATGCATCATCATGAATAAAAGAAATCAGGGAGTAGATGGCTCAAGAGCTGGTTGGTTCTGTTAAATGTTCTCATTATTTTGAATTTATGGTGTTTTTGTATGTGTGGAATTATGAATGTATTTTATGTCTGGGCAGGAAGATTGATTATTAGATCATTGTCTGATACCCAATGTCAGGAACCTAACCTGAGTGAAAGTGGTAAATGTGTGTGTGTGTGTGTGTGTGTGTGTGTGTGTGTGTGTGTGTGTGCCTGCCAGTCTGTATTTAGAAGGAAGTGTCTTATTTCTCTCAGGGTATAAACTTAATTCTATTAGTTTTATTACATTAATGACAGCAGATAAACGTAATTAACATTTTGAAACATATGTTTATATTCTTTTGATTGCATGAACAAACTAAAAATTTATATTTGGGGTATGAGTTTTGTGGAAGGTCAGCTGAAAGTATAAACATTTGGAATCTTGAGAAAGATATCAATGATGATCATTTCAGTATAGAACAATTTTAGACAACACTTGAAGGATATGTAAACCTATATGAAAATGAAACATTTATTGATTTTTCCATAGCTACAGTATTCTATAAATTTGTAGGAAAACAAGTTAAATTATGGAAACATAAAAGTAATGTGATTATTTATTGCATACAGTTTTACATTTTAGTTTTGTCAAGTCAAAATATCATTTAGTTTTACTGTATAGGAAGGAAAACCCTAAATATTATAGTTTGTGCCATATTTCATATTAGGAAGCTTTCTCTGTATCAATAAGTTTATTTCTTTTGTTTCTGCTTTCCTATTCATAATTCTGTTTCTCATAGTAGTTTTCTAAGGACTTTTTCTTTCTCCCAATTTGGGGCTTGAACATAACTCATGCTCAGTTTGCTAACAGTAGTCAGTCTACCATTTGAACCATGTCCCAGCCCAGAAATTTTTGTAGTTAATTGGAGATAGAACCTCATGAACTTTCCTACCACACAGAAAACCATTATCCCCCAAGTCTCATCTTTCTTAATCACTAGCATTATAGAGATGAGTCATGGACCCCAAGAGTCAATGACTTTTCATGTATTATAGAATACACATGTTTGCTAGTAATTGTAATAATAAACTACCACAGCTTGAGTGCATTAACACTGTAAATATATTTCCTCTGAGTTGGTGGAACTAAAACTCCAAGATCAGAGTTTTCTTCTTCTGAGTCCACTTTCCTTGGCATATTCAAGACCTTCTGCTTCTCTTGGAGGAGACTTCAACTTCAATGTTACCATTGAGATTCTGTTTCGACATGCAGTCACTTTCTAAGACAATAGGTTTTTGATCTTTAGTATGATTTCAGTGGGACAGTATCCAACACATAACATATTACTTAATGGATGAAAGGAAATCATTTCTTTGTGGCATGGAAGTTATGGTTATACTTTTTAAAAATAGCAAAAAAAAGTAAAGGCTTTATTAGAGCTTGTTAAATGAGTATGAAATCTTGACCTTAGACATGCCAAATTCTTACCCTTGCACACACTTATATTTCTAGGGGAACTGGAGGATTGAACCCAAAACCGTATACTTGTGAAACAGCATCTCTACTACTACCATCTCTGCAGATTATAATTGGATTGCTTATTTTGAGGCAGTATCACTATGCCTGGGTATTCTTGTACTGTGGTCCTCCTAACACAAACATAAAACATTGCACCCAGCAAATGGTTAGAGTATCTGAAACTTCATTTTGTGTGTGGGCTTGCTTGGAGCTGGAATTCTCTAATCTCTATTTTCCAAGTAGATAATATAGGTTTGAGAAACTTTATCCAGTAAAAGTATGCAATTTCAAAATATCTTGATATTGCCTATATTTGTGCTTACCATATATAGCTAACCATAATTTTCTCCCTCTTTTGTTTAGTACTCTGAGTTGAAAACATTGACTTTCTTGATATACATGGCTTTATTTTGGATGAAATCCCATCACAATAAAAAAAATCCCCCAAAAGTTTATGTCAAAAATCATGGAAAAGAAGGCTTCAATTTGGAAAAAAAACAAACACTGATCCTTAAGTTATAAATGCAGTATCTTTATAGTGTGTATCTTTATAGTGTTCGTCAACACTTTCTTAAGTATGAGGAGGAAGGCAGAAATGTGAAAGATGTCAGGTCTCTGTAGAAATTCTGTAGTTGTCTCTTCATGTTATCTTCCTTCATTAAAACTTGCTTTATTAAAACGCTCTGGGTGTATATTGGTTGGACTGATTGGTAATTTCTCCAGGAAATGAAGCTGATTTTAGAAGGCTGATGGTGTGGTAAAAAAAGGAATGATTAGAATGAACACAAACATTGCCACAGAATGAGCTGACCAGGTTTAACTGCTGTACAGTAAAACAAAGCAAAGTTTCAATTCTGATGATCCACATTGGAACATATATAGATAGATACTTATACATATACATATAAATACACATATACGTACATACATGAACAATTAAATCTCCAGTAGTCTATAGAGAAAGTTGGTGTGACAAGTATTAAACTACATCAAACTGGTTGCAGGAAATGTCCATTAAAATATAAATAGTTTAGCATAGATTTTGTAAAGAATGAAAATTCTTCATTATATACTTTACAAATATCCTTAGTATGTTTTAAGTTTTTTTTTATTGTGAAAATACCGTATAGAGAGGTTACAATTACATGGGCAAGGAAATGAGTACATTTCTTTTTTTGGGGGGGGGTGGCAGGGGTCCAGTCGTGGGGCCTGAACTCTGGGCCTGGGTGTTGTCCCTCAGTTCTTCAGCTCAAAGCTAGCACTCTACCACTTGAGCCACAGCTACATTTTCGGCTTTTTTTGCTTATGTGGTGCTGAGGAATCGAACCCAGGGCCTCATGCATGCAAGGCAAGCACTTTACCTCTGAGCCACCTTCTCAGCCCCATAATGAGTACATTTCTTATCAAGCATTGTTACCTCCTCTTTTGTTTCCCCTTACCATCCCTGTCCATCTTCCCCTTCCGAACCTCCCCCAAACCCAAGCCAAAATTGTTAAGTTCGTTTTTCTACATAACATCTTGTACATCTCATTGATGCAGTAGGTCCAGTTATATCCCTATTTTAACAATTTGGTTTTTCCCTTCCCCTCCACAAATTATACCAACATCAAATACAGTGAAAACAGGGGTAATTTTTTTATTGCAGTAGGAGCATCTATATGATGCTGAAAATTGGAATTGCACAAAATATGCAACATGGCTAGGCACTGGTGGTTCAAGGATGTAATCTTAGCTAGTTAAGAGGCTGAGATCTGAAGATCACAGTTCAAAGCCAATCTGAGTAAAAGTTCATTATATTCTTATCTCCAATTAACCACCAGGGCAAATGGAATTCCAGTTCAGATTGTATGTCGAGCACTGGCCTAGGACACGAAAACACCATCCAGGCCCTGAGTTTAAGCCCTGGGATCAACAGAAACTAGAACATAAAATAAAACCTGAAGTTAGATATTTTATAATGAAGCACAAGTTAATATACTCTACATTGTTAGAAAGACTAGACTTGTGTTAGCTTTATAAACTACCATAATAAGTGATATTGTCCATTTATTAAACAGAAAGTCTTACTCAGATTTACAAGTTTGAAGGTTTCAGTGTATGTTTAGTTGGTTTTATTGCTTTGGGGCATGTCACAAGACAATATCAAGGTGGGAAGTATGTCAAAGGGAAAAGTTTTTGACCTAGAATGATTAAGATGTAAGAAGAAAATAGACGAGAGTCTATGTTCTCATAGATTTCACACTGAAGAACTTACTCTCCAGAAGAACAATTCAGGTATTCTCCAGAGTCTGGTAAGAAATAGAAGTCATTTTTCTTTAACACATAGGTCTTTCTGGGGCATTCTAAATTCAAATGGCAACATCTTCACCAATGATAATGACATGTCCAGGGGTAGAAGCAAATAGATATTTCTATAAATTCTAATTAGATCTCAGCAGACTAAATATTTTCTGGAATTCCTATTAAAATATTTTCTTGCAGATGGAGTGGGTCTTTATACTACAAATGTGTGTATCTGTGTGCATGTATGTGTGTATGTGTGCGTTTGAAAAAACTAATATAACAATGTATCAGATAAAAGTATTTTGTATGGCCTGTCATTTTTCTTCTCAAACCAGGAAGGTGTGCCACAATTCCCAATCAAATCCTATCCAAGATTCAAACATTAAAGCTGTCCCAAAAGGTTTACATGGCAACCCTAACACATCCACCCTGTTTAAGGTGGCCGTGCTATAGGAAAACTTTTAGTCTTAAAATTACGTTGTCACCAAGGAAACAACATACAATATTTCTTTTAAAATTACCTAGATTGTAGAACACTTTAGCCAGAAAATTGAAGGAATATACTTTATGGGATTTAATTTACATATTTAGTCACTTAGATGAATGTCCTATATCCACAACTCAGAGCTCTATTAAACTACATAATTGCAAAACTCATCTATTACTCATCTGTTGAATTTCTTTTTAAAGTGTCTTTTAAATGACAAGGATGAAGAAATTTAATTTGGTTAATATTCCCCAGTATTACTTTAATTTTTGATTAATAGTTAAAACAAACTGACAGACTATTAGTCCATCAAGATTTACAGAGTAAGTTTTTGGCTTATATTTTCATTTGTTCCTCTTTTTTGGCGTGTGACATAATTTTTTTTCAAAAAGGCAATTTGGTCTTAACCATTACCCACAAAATTTATGCTGTCATAGAATCAGAGTGTTTTTCTGATTACTTTAAGGCAATAGAAGGCTCATTTTAGTCCAACACAAAATATAAAAACCAATGACATTTTCACTGAACAAGCATTCATAAAAAATCATGAAATTATAAAGTAAAACACCATGCCAATTTTTTTTGTCGGTCATGGGGTTTGAACTCTGGGCCTGGGCACTGTCGCTGAGCTCTTCAGCTCAAGGCTAGCACTGTACCACTTGAGCCACAGTGCCGTTTCTCGTTTTTAGGACGTTTATTGGAGATAAGAGTCTCACAGATTTTTTGTCCATATAGCTTTCAACCATTATCCTCAGATCTTAGAGTCATGAGTAGATAGGATTACAAGCATGAGCCAACAAAGCCCAGATCCAAGGCAATTTTAAAAAAGCAAGCTTATTGAAACTTCTGGCTTTTTCCAATAAACAAACTTATTTTTCAGCATTAATTCATAACTATGAGTTATTTTTAGATGTAACTGGGATTTTTAATAGATTCAAATATAATTTTTACTATCACTCAGTATCTCACAAATAGCCACTGTCATTAACTTTGCACAAAGTCAATTATTACATACTATCTTACACAGTATTATTACATTCTATAATGCATATAGTGTGAAGTCAAAATAGTTTGGACAATTTCATATAAATTATTAGTTGCTATTTTTACATTATAAATTCACAACTGTGTTTTTAAACTAAGGAAGAAAGATTTTAGTGTTAAAATCTAATATGAATGTGTAGTGTGTCCCCCCAAAAAATACTCTGGTTTTTCTTCAGATCCTACAAATCTTTCGCCTTTTACTAAACCAAAAATTCTGAGTTCATACAGACAAAATTATTTTCTTTTCACTAAAGACTTTGAAGTAATATCATTGGAAATAGTGAGGCAAATGGAGGAAGAATTAAACTCACATCCAACAATGTCTCTGTTATTTTGCTACTCTTCCACTAAGACCTGTCCATTCACAGTTGTCATAAAAATTCATGTCTCTCTTAGAATTCTATTTGAAAATGTTCTAAATCACTGATTCTATTTGTACTTTCTCTTATATAAAAAAATATAAACACAAAACAATTGAAATAAAATGCACACATATGTTGAAGTCACCATATCTGCAAAAAGAACCAAGAAAGTGGAACTTCCCCAGGAACAAAAACATGTTATGTACAGTTTTTTAAAAGTACAAAAACCTCAAATACATGTTAATTTGAGTAGAACTATAAGGATAACTGTCTTTCAGAAATAAGTTTGTTTTAATTTGTAATTAAGTTCATCTGGGTGAACCTAATATAGCAAATCCCTTGAAAGGATCAAATTGTTTAAAACAAATGTAACTGTATATGAAGTAAGATCTGCACATATTTGAAGGAAAAAATCCTACAGTATTAAATCACAAAAATCATGACATACTTAACATATTCATAAATACAATGAATAAGTCCAATAGTATCCATATTGACAACTAAATACAATTGATTTAACAAGCACAAAATATGCAAGTAATAGAATCTGAGCCGTTTACATGAGTGTACCTAATATAAACCTACTCTAAATTACACAGTTTGTAGAAGACTGAACATGGGTTATCTAAAGGCAAACATCAGCACATTATATAAATGAAAGTAAAAAAATCTCATGAAAAGAGAGAATAGTAGCTTCTGGAAAATACAATTTTAATAAATGGTGGTCAAACTATTTCTAGTGTTGACAAAAAATATTGCATACCTATTTAGTGAGATCGAGAAAAGACCCAAGATACCCGAACTGATTTGAAAGGTTGGCAAAGTAGCAGGGTACAACTATAACATTATTATGGATGTTGGCTATGGCATGGAATTCATTTACTCTTTGATCTGACAAATGAATATATGAAAAAACAGAATTTCTCCAACTAAATATCAAGACCTAACTAAACACATAATCAGAAAAGTCATCATGCAAGCCTTAATGCGACCTGGATAAAAAAAATCAGTCATACTGATTCTGTATTTATTGTAAATGTTGATTTTTTCATAAATTATTTCCTTTAGTTTGCATTTTTGAAACATTTTGTTAAGTGTATATGGTTAACTAATTTTGGATTTCTCCTTCAATTTAGTTCTGAGTGTAATCTCTCACTTCAGTTCCTAATCCATGAAATGATGTTGTTTACAAAACAAATGCTCATAATCACTGTTTATAATACACATAATCTCATAAGCATGACACCAGTAAGCAGAGGTTAACATTTTGATATCATGGTCTCACGACTGATGAGGCCTATCTGCATGAGTATACTTGTACCTAGATTCCTCAGCAGAAATTTAGCCACTTTTAAAAAGTGTCACCTTTATCTGTCACCTATCAGTCATTAAACTTGAGTATAAAGCCTAAGGAAAATAAGGTATGAATTTAGCTTTTGTGCATTCGCTGTATTTGATTTCGATATAATTTGTGGAGGGGAAGGGAAAAAACAAATCGTTTAAATATGGAAACAGGTGGACCCATTGCAACAATGAGATGTACAAGTCGTTATGTCGAAAACGAACTTTACAACTTTGGTGCAGGGGGGCGGGGGGGGAGCGGGAAGGATTGGGCGGGGGGGGGGGGGGACGGGGGGAGGATGAGAAGGGATGGGAAGGGGAAACAAAGGTGAGGCTACGATGCTTGATAAGAAATGTACTCATTATCTTGCCCATGTAATTGTAACCCCTCTGTACAGTATTTTCACAATAAAAAATAATTTGAAAAAAGAATTTAGCTTTTCTGAATATAAAGTAAACAAAATGAAGCATAAAGTAAATCACTGGTTTAAAGTCAAACTATTTCTCCAAAACATTCTAAACATTTCCTTACAATGCGTATTATTCTCAAGAAGGGAATGGGTAATGTGAGAAGAGGACTAACCAAGCATTGTCTTCAAATATACATAATTTGGATTTACCTCTTTATTTCACTATAAGCATTTTTTATTTGAAACACCTGTTTGAATAATTGATTTCGAGATCAGGTATAATATATCCTAGTTGCATACACCAAACTACAGTCAGAAAATGGTATATAGCAATTAAATAAGAAAACATATTCAATAAATAGCAAAAGTATATACCTATAGAGATAATATTTTGAAGAATGCATTGAAAATATTCTAATATAATAGTTAAGTTGATTGAACATTTTCACATTGACAGTAATTAACTAGAATACTGCTAATTGGACAAGATTGTCTTTCTAAATGAGCAAAATATATTTCTCCTTTTACTTTGTCAAGGAATTAACTGAAAAAAGAAATTAACATATGAATCTATAACAACTGGAATGAATTTTTGTCTTTTTATTAGAAATTTTAATTTCACAAAGTATTTTTAATTGTGTTATACACATATGTCCACATAGTGTAGCTTGTTAAATTTTATTCGTTATTAATTTCATCACCCTATTTTTATACTTAAATTTTATTATGTGATCATACTAAGTTATAAAGTATTTGAACATATTTACTCCAAACTATTTCTCTTCATCTCCTCATTCACTATATTCCAAACTGAATAAGTTACATCTTCTTTGTGTGTGCAAATACTGTACAAAAGAGTTAGAATTACATAGCAGAGATAATGAGTACATATCTCTTTTGCGGGGAGGGTGTCTGGTCGTGGGGCATGAACTCTGGGCTTGGACGCTGTCCCTCAGCTCTTCAGCTCAAGGCTAACGCTCTACCACTTGAGCCCCAAAACCACTTCCAGCTTTTTTGCTTTTTGCTTATGTGGTGCTGAGGAATTGAACCCAGGGCCTCATGCCTGCAAGGCAAGGGCTCTACCACTGAGCCACCTTCCCAGCACCAATGAGAACATTTCTTTTTCTTTTAATGTGATATATGTATTTTTTATTTTTTTATTGTGAAAATACTGTACAGAGGGGTTACAATTACATGGGCAGAATAATGAGTACATTTCTTATCAAGCTTTGTAGCCTCCTCCTTTATTTCCCCTGCCCATCCCTTCCCATCCTCCCCTAGCCCCCCCAACCCAATACTCCCAGCTCCCCCTCCCGCCCCCCGCCATGCCGCAACAGAGTTGTAAAGTTCGTTTTCGACATAACGACTGGTACATCTCATTGTTGGAATGGGTCCACCTGTATCCATATTTAAACTATTTGTTTTTCCCTTTCCCCTCCACAAATTATACCGACATCAAATACAGTGAAAGCAGGGGTTATACTTTCGGGGAGGGACATACATAGTAACAAAGAAATGATATTATCAATGTGTTAGAAACAATCGCATGAAAGAAAAAAACAACATTTGAATACATATCTTAAGGTTCATTTCCCTAACATCAACTTATCTGACTTTTTCTGCTTGACTCACACATATACTAGATGCTGCAAATAAGGGAAACCATGGGACCTGTCTTTCTTTGGGCTTAGCTTAATTCACTTAATATAATTTTTTCCAAGCCTTTCCATTTCCTATCAAATGGGGAAATGTCATTCTTTCTGATGGAGTCAGAGAATTCCATTGTGTATGTATACCACATTTTCTTGATCCATTCATCTACTGAGGGGCATCTGGGTTGGTTCCATATCTTAGCTATAGTAAATAATGTTGCAGTAAACATAGTCGCGCTGTTAGCTTTAGTGTGGTCTTGTTTGTAAACATTTGGGTAAATGCCCAAAAGTGGGATTGCTGGGTCATAGGGGAGCTCTATGTGGAGTCTTTTGAGGAACCTCCATACTGCTTTCCAAAGTGGTTGGACAAGTTTACACTCCCACCAACAATGAAGTAAGGTTCCCTTCTGTCCACATCCCCTCCAGCATCTGTTGTTATTACAGTTCTTGATTTTTGCCATTCTAACTGGAGTGAGGTGGTATCTCAATGGTGTTTTGATTTGCATTTCTTTTATGGCTAGTGAGGATGAGCATTTCTTCATGTGTCTATTGGCCATCCTTCTTTCCTCTTCAGAAAAGTTTCTCTTTAAGTCTTCAGCCCACTTGTTTATTGGGTAGTTGTTTCTTTGAAGATTTATTGTTGGGGGACTTAATTTTTTGAGTTCCATGTATAATTTAGATATGAGCCCTTGGTCCGTTGTATGGCTAGTGAAGATCTTCTCCCAATGTGTGGGCTTTCTATTGATATTGCTAGCTATATCCTTTGCCATGCAGAAGCTCTGCAATTTCATGCAGTCCCATTTATCCAACCTTTCTTTGATTTGTTGTGTTTCTGGGTCTCTATTAAGAAAATTTCGGCCTGTGCCAAGGAGACCTATGGTTTCTTCTATTCCATCAAGTACTGTTTTCAGAGTGTCTGCTTTGTTTCCGAAGTCTTTGATACATTTGGAATTGCTTCTGGTCCAGGGTGATATATAAGGATCTAGCTTTAGTTTTCTACAAGTACTTAACCAATTTTGCCTGCACCATTTACCGAAGAGGCTGTTTTTCTTCCAATCTATTTTTTTAGCTCCCTTATCAAAGATTAGATGACTATAGGTCTGTAGGGTAATTTCGGGGCTTTCAATTCTATTCCATTGGTCCTGAAGTCTAATATTGTGCAAGTACCAAGCTGTTTTGATCACTATGGCTTTGTAGTTGAGTTTGAAATTTGGTATTGATATTCCTCCATCACTGTTCTTTCTGTTGAGCATCGTTTTTGCTATTTGGTGTCTTTTAGTGTTCCTTATGGATTTTTCGATTGCCACTTCAATTTCTTTGAAGAATGAGGTTGGAATATTGATAGGTACCACATTGAATTTGTAGATATCCTTGGGAATTATTGCCATTTTCATGATGTTGATCTTTCCAATCCAGGAGCATGGGAGATTTTGCCACGTTCTAAATTCTGTTTTGATTTCCTATTTCAACTTTTTAAAGTTTTCAGCATAGAGGTCCTTCACTTCTTTGGTTAAGTTAATTCCTAGGTACTATATGATTTTTGGTGTTATTACGAATGGTTGGTGTTTCTTTCCTAATTTCAGCCACACTTTTCTCATTGTTGGCATACAGAAAAGCCATGGATTTTTGAGGGTTAATTTTATGCCCTGCTAATTTGCCAATGTTTTGAATCAACTTGAGTAATTTAGGAGTGGAGTCTCTGCAATTCTTTTTTTTTTTTTTTTTTTGGGTCCGGTCGTGGGGCCTGAACTCTGGGCCTGGGCGCTGTCCCTCAGCTCTTCAGCTCAAGGCTAGTGCTCTACCACTTGAGCCACAGCGCCACTTCCGGCTTTTTTCTTTTTGCTTATGTGGTGCTGAGGAATCGAACCCAGGGCCTCATGCATGCAAGGCAAGCGCTCTACCACTGAGCCACCTTCCCAGCCCCCTCTGCAATTCTTTAACTACAAGATCATGTCATCTGAAAAGAGGGAGAGTTTTACTTCTTCTTTCCCTAGTTGGATCCCCTTTATGTTTGCTTTTGTCTTTCACTGAATCTAGGCATTCAAATACTAGATTGAAGAGAATTGGAGAGAGTGGACATTCCTTGTCTCGGTCCTGATTTGAAAGGAAATGGCTTTAGTTTTTCACCATGAAGTATAATGCTGGCTGTAAGTTTGTTTTTTACAGCCTTTATTGTATTGAGGAATGTTCCATAGATTCCTAATTTTTCCATAACCTTCATCATAATGGGCTGTTGGATCTTGTCAAATGCTTTCCCTGAATCTATTGAGATAAACATGGGGTTCTTATCCTTGCTCCTGTTGATGTGATGAATTATAGCAATTGATTTGCGTATATTGAACCAGCTATGCATCCCTGAAATGAATCCTGTTTGATCGTGGTGTATGATTTTTTGGATAAATTGTTGAAGTCAATAGGACAAAATTTTGTTAAGAAGTTTTGCCTCAATGTTCATCAACGAAATGGGTCTATAGTTCTTTTTATTTGATGAGTCCCTGCCTGTTTTTGGGATGAGGGTTATGATGGCTTCATAGGATGAGTTTGGTAGTGAACTTTCTCTTTCAATTTCATTGAAGAGTTGGAGGAGTATTGTTGTGAGCTCTGTTTTTAATGCCTTGTAGAATTCTGCTGTAAAACCATCTGGTCCTAGGTTTTCTTAGATAGGAGGTCTCTTATTGCTGTATTTCAATGCTTGATATGGGCCTGTTAAGATGGTTTAACTCATCTTGGTTTAGTTTTGGCATGTAAATATTTTTGCCAAGTTCTCAAACTTATAGCATATAGTTTTGAGAAGTATTACCTTATAATATTCTGAATCTTGGTTGTTTCTGTGGTGATATTTTCATTCTCATCTCTGAGTTTATTTGTTTGGGTGTGTTCTCTTCTTTTTCTGATAAGATTTGGAAAGGGTCTGTCAATTTCGTTAATTTTTTCGAAGAAGCAACTCTGTTTTGTTGATTTTTGTATGTTTTTTTGAATTCTAATTCATTTAATTCTGAGTTAATTTTAACTATTTCTTTTTGTCTACTGGATTGGGGTGTATCTTGCTGCTCTTTTTCAAGGTGGCTCAGATGTCTCATTAGTTTGTTGGTTTCAGATCTTTCCAATATGTTGATGTAGGAACTCAAAGCTATAAACTTGCCCCTGAGTATTGCCTTTGCTGTGTCCCAGAGGAGCAGGTAATTTGTGTGTTGATTTTTGTTGAATATCATGAGTTGAATTTCCTTTCTAATCTCTTCCATGACCCACTTGTGATTCAGCAGTGTGTTATTCAGCCTCCATGTATTATAGGACTTTATTTGCTGGCTTTTAGTGTTGAGTTCTAATTTTACTGCCTTGTGGTCTGAGAGAATGCAAGGTATAACTTCAAGGTTTCTTAATTTGGACAAGTTTGCTTTGTGGCCTAAAATATGGTCTATTTTGGGAAATGTTCCATGTGTAGCTGAGAAAATGTATATTCTGATGCTGCTGGATGAAATATGCAGTAGATGTGTGTTAAATCTAATTGATCTATGCAGTTGTTTAGATCTGCGGTTTCTCTGTTGAGGTTTTGCCAAGTTGATCTATCTAGATTGGAAAGTGGTGGGTTAAAGTCCCCAACAATTAATGATTTTGAATCTAAGTGCGATTTGAGGGAAAGTAGTGTTTCTTGGATAAATTTTGGTGCTCCTTTGTTGTTGAATTGATATTTAGAATTGTAAAATCCTCCTGGGGGAGAGATCCCTTAATTAGTATGTACTGACCTTCCTTATCTCTTTTCACTAATTTTAATTTGAAGTCTATTTTATCTGATATTGGGATTGCATCTCCAGTCTGTTTATGGGGGACGTTTGCTTCCAGAACAGTTTAGCAGGGACAAGGAAGCATAGATAAACTGAAAGATAATAATTGTGTAGATTTTAGGACACAATCAGCTAACAGGGTTGTGGTTGTGAAAACTGGGTACCCAGTACTAGGGTAGATCCAATTGGCATGGTGGACTGATGTAGTGCAGAGCTCTGCGTTTGCCTCTCCAGTTTTGGCTGTTAGATCTTTAGGGAACTACCTCTAGCAGCTCATTATCAGCTTGTTGTGTTTAGGCACGTACCATGTATAAATGTCTACTCCAAGTAGATTGCATTCTTTGACATCAGCTATATGATCTTTGCCTTAAGCATCCTGAGAGACCATACTCCACAATGCTGCAGAACTGGCTCCACATAGTGAGCTGCAATCACCTCATATAACTCTCGCTGCTCCTTTCCAGTGTCAATTATCATGGTAACAAGGGATCTGAGATGTGCTCAGCAGCAGTGGGAAGCTACCAATTCTAACCCTGGCATTCTGGGAGCTCCCTAGAAATGGGCAAGATCACTTGCTGGTCTTCCGACCTCTCTCTGTGGCTCTGGATAGTCAGACTCTTGTAATTCAGATGGGTTAGTTTGATGTCCAGTTGGCCTCAAACTTGCTCTGTCTTCTCTCTCTAGATGCTCATCAGCTTCATCTGCCTCTCCTTTTCCCTCCGGGTAGCTCGCTTCATCTCCACATCCTTTGAATTGTGCTTCATATCAACCTGTGGCTTTCACACCAAACTCTTCCACATTCTCATCTACATCTCTAGCTGTGAATCTGGCACAACAAGCTCATGTAAATTCTTTATCTGCTTATCAAGATTTGAGCTGGAATCCAAGGTGGTACTAGCTAACTGAGAACACGGGAAGCATCTTAAATACTCCCCTGCCATTCACTGCTCATTGAGAAAGATGTAAATCTGTTGTGGTCATTCTCTCTTTTTCCATTTCTGGTTCAGCAGAATAAAGATAAGTCACAGTGGAGCTACCAGACAGCTGCTATGTCAGCAAGTGAGCCAACCAAAGATAATTCAGTGAGGGGATACTTATCAAATATACTAGGGTAAATGCACATATTTGTAGGACACTACTAAGTGCTATCATCAAACTAGTTATTTTATGTCCCAAATAGCAGACCAATCTTAGGCTCTCCCCTAGATCTTCCTGTTCTGAAGTCCCTGAGGACTTCTAAATACAACTCACACCTAGTAACATGGCTGAATAGAAAATTATGGATTAGTATTCTGAGGGTGTGCTAAGGTGTTGTTTTTCATGACTACCATGAAATCAATGTCCTTTCTCTCACTTTCACCATATCTCTTTATTTGGTATAAGTGGCAGATTTCTTAGTGTGTCTTTTTTTTCCTGTTTGTTCAGTGCACAGGTTAAAACATTAAGCATGCCAAACTATGGGTTTCCATTGTTCTAGTGGACATTTTGCATCCTAGGACCTTTCTTCCAAGTAACTCTCTTCTTGAGCCCTCATATGCATATGCTCACAGAAGTGAATGTCTCACAACCATGGAACATAGTTGCTCAATGATGATTATCTCACACAGATACTCAAGCAGTTTGGGTCTGGAGCTTTTCTAAAAGGCCTTGGACTAGGTACTGTGGGCAACATTGACAGTAATTCCTCAGAGCAATACCACTGACAGCAAGTGAGCTTTGATTACAATTTAGCCCTTAGTAGTCCTACCTAGGGTATGAACACATGAAGAAACCCTGTTTAGCCTATTGCACAGTGTCCCCATCAATGAAATCATTTTGAGCCTAGGAGAAAAATCTCTATTTGTAAATCAGTACACATAAAAAGCAAATGATTCCCCATAATCAAACTCCTGGAGAATAGAATGTAAGGATGTCTACACAGTTGGGAAATATTATTCTGAGGGGTGGGAAGGGATGAGTTAGATAGCAAAGAAGTAATTATAAGTTTCTGAATTCCTTACCTAACTTCCGTCTGCCCCTCAGATTCAATTCAAGAAGTTGTGGAATGTTTACGATCACAAAATGAAGTTTTTAATCCCAGGCTCAAACACTAAGCATTCTTGTTACATCTTCCCACTTGCCCTGATGTAAAGGGTTAGAAGGGCAAAGGGGAAGGGAGCCCCATGCTCAGGAATATAAATGGAGCTTACAAGCTACTGCAGTCTCTGACTTTCTTTGTTGAAGGTAAGATAAAAGGCAGCTTGAGTTTCTAAGAACTCAAGGTTTCTAGGCTTCTAGGCTATATGTCTCCTTCAGAGCTTCTTTTCCTCCTCCTGTGTTTTGAGAGCAGAATTTAGTAAAGTGCTTCTGTCTCTTGGGGGCAATCTTTCTCTTCACACAATGCGTAAAGTACACAATAGGTGGAAGCTGTCATTAAATTCAAAAAAGTATGAAATAGCACAGAGTGTGTGCTTCCCCTGAATTCCTGAACCTAACAAGTTTCCAATTCTGAAGACAAAGAGATTATGGGTGAGTACTAAAAACCGTCCCTGAATGGTGAACCTAGAACACTTTTCCCAAAGCAGGTTCTGTCCAGTACAGTAGTTACCACCTACAATCCTTCTTATTAGGATGGCTGAGATCTACTGGATCAAAGAACTTATAGACCATGCAAGACAGAAAAGTCTAAGATATTGAGTCCCAACAGAAGAAACTGGGCCAGGAAGAGAAAACTTATCATTGCTGGAAAAGGAGGACTTAACCAGGAGAATGTTTCTCTGAATACAGACATGGGTATAATTATAACAAAGTTCTAAGTTGTGGCTCACCAAGATAGAAACTTTCAAGTCAAACCTCACTAAGGCTAAATATAAAACTTACAAAAAAAAACTATTTGGATTTCCGTAGTAACATCTTTTTTAAGGAGAGAGAGAGATATAGAGAGATAGAGAGTGTGAGCTGTCTGAGATTATGTATGGGACAGAATTGGTATTTAAAAATCATCATATTGAAACTATCCTTTAGTTTTCCCATTCAAGTCTGGTGGCATTTTAGCTCTACCACTGGAAACACTCAATTCTTGCTTTCTTCTGGTTAATTGGAAATAAACATGTAATGGATACATCAAACTGGGTTGGTTTCAAACTATCATGTTCAGATATGAGCCATTATTCTCCACCCAGTATTTCCAGTAAAATACTTAATCTTTCTGACTCTCAGCTTCTTCCTGTGTGGAAAGTGAAAAGAATTACTTTGTGGACCTTAGAATCCGGTGGGAGTTATGACTGGGTGCAGGAAGTATAAGTGTTCAGGATGTGCGGACAGAGTCTGACACGCTCATAAAACTACTGATGTTTATATTGAAATGAATTCCAGGAATTGGAAAAAAGATGGATTTTTCTGTTCTTTATCCATTTATTGGCATTGAGGGAGCCACAGAAATTCAAGAACAGGGAAACAAATGCAGCAGTTGTACTCTGTAGATAATACGTTCACAATGAGCTATACCTCTTGTAGACAGGGACTGGATGGAAAATTAGAGAGAGCAAAGGAAGTCATGAGATTGTAAAAGAAGAAATGAACTCATTATCGACATATAAAATGGTGATCTGTCTGTACACTACCTTAACAATAACAATTTAAAAAATCTGGGTTGATGATCCTCTCCTCCACTTTTTGTAGGGTCCCTTAAGACTCAGGCCCACCTGTGGAATTTTTGAAGGTCACATTATATGATAATTATTGTAGAGCCAGAATCTCTTAAGAAATGTTATAAAAAGTATTTCATTCTTAGTACTTGTTTCTCTTTGAGTGGCAATTCTATATGTTGTTGTCAGAACTAATTTTTTACTTTTTGTTTTTAGTACTTGTTAGGTGTTGACATCCTTCTTAAAGCTTTGCGACAAAGGTATGCTATATCTTGGCACTCTGCCCCTAACTAAAATGGTAATCAGCCTATGAAATTAATGTTCTTGAGTAAGAGTTTTATTTATTGATTTAGTTTGTCGGAGGTGGTGAACTCTGGGCCTGATTGCCATACCTCAGCTCTTCAGCTCAAGACTAGTGCTCTACCAGTTGAGTCACAGTACCACTTCTAGCTTTTTCTGCTTAGGTGGTGCTTAGGAATCAAACCCAGGGTCTCGTGCATTCAAGATAAGCTGACTACCACTGATCCACCTTCTCAGCCCCTATGAGTGGTATTTTTGTGCACGGGTCTATCAAGGAAATCACTGAGCAAATGTATTCATTTGCCACTACACATGTTCAAAATTATGAATTATCTGATATTTTAATGAATAAAACTGTTATCATTAATACTAGGAAGTGTTTGTCTCTCCATACTAAAAACATGGAGGAGGGTATTTTAAACTAAAACTACACAAGAAATTTTAAGATCTTGTTGCTAACAAATGTGTCCAGGTATTATTACACTAAACAGAAAATTCAAAATGGTTTTTCTTCATGAATACGGAAATCAAAAGTCTTATAATACTTATTTCAAAATGCAAACTAAAGAGGAAAATCATTCAGGAGGTAAAATTTATATTGAATGTTACTATTTTAAGATGAAAAGGAGATCCTAGATGGCAGAGTAAAGACAAAGCAATATCAGAGCCCTATATGTACAATAATAAATAAGATGCTTTAACTGCAAAATTCAGCTGGAATGAGCACATCAGGCAAAGCAAGCAATCAGAATCTACCACCAACAAAGAAACACCATAATGTGTATCTCAGAAAAAGGAAATATGTTCCTTATCTTTGATTTCAATGATACACATAACACCCCCTACACACACACACACACACACACACACACACACACACACACACACGAATGTATGCAACAGCTCAACCTACTCACATCCATTCAACATGAATCAAATATCTTCTTGTAATATTTGATACTTTAAATGTTTCAAGTCTTGTAAATAATTGATAACAGATGCATAAGCAAATATTTTTGGAATAACATTCTGCTATGGAAATGAGAGTTTATGATGGTTATAACTGTAAGGTCTGCACAGGGACACCTCCCTCTCTTTTGGCTGCTTCTGCCCAGTATCTTTTACCTAGGTAACTGGCCGACCTGGAAGCAGTCACTTGCTCCTCCTGCTACGTTACATCCAGATCCAGTGTGGCCACACCTTTCCCCCACCTTATCACACCTTTTTCTGTCCCTGGCCTTGATAATCCTGGCCCAGAGGTGGGTCACACCTCTTCCTTTCCTGCCCTCCCTTCCTTTTTCAGCCATGCTTCTCCACCATGCATGGTGGGGACAGTAGTTCGGTAAATAGACTTCTCCTGCCTGAATAGCATGTGGTGTTCTCTTCATCGGCTACCTAATGAAATCTATCTATTTAATATACCTTACAATAACTACTTAAAACATCTCTGAATCTCGAAAGAATTATAAAAGATTCAATCTGCATTTTGGGACTATATTTCTAAGAGCTATTCTGCAAAGGCTTAATAAGAATTTGCGAGATTCAATCTTACATACCAAATTAATACAATTAATATATGTGTAAGTGAAGTGAAATACAGTGATCAGAGAACTATGCTGCCTCCAATCAGCCGGGTGCACACTGCACCTTTGATTCTTCTGGGCCAGGCCCACAGTTGTCTTTCCCCAGAGCAGTGGCCCTGCTGGGGTTGGGGATGGGGGCTGTGTGGGGTGGAGGGAGGCCTCAGGGGAGGCCAAGAGGGGGTTGGGGCTGGAACAGTGGAGAAAGTATGGGAGGCCCTGGCAGAGGCTGTGAAGGGAGGAAGGAGGCAGTAGGCCAGCAGCTCAGGCAGCATCAGACCTAAAGGCAACTGGGTTCTGGGAAGTGTCTGTGAGGTGCAGAATTTGGGGTGAATCCACTGGGGCCTGTTAGCTTGGTGAGGAGAGGAAGGAGTCTCAAGTGCCACCCAAACAGACAATGAGAAATGAGACACTAGTGCCTAAAGAATTTCAAGAACAAAGGCAGGGACTTATAGGTAAACTCTGGGGGCAGGGAGGGCAGCAGCGCTGGGGCCGTGGTTGTCATGCCTCTGTGGACACCCTTGGAAGTGAGTGAGGACCAGCTCCACTGTGGGCTAGGCGTCTCTCTCGCCTTGAAGCAGGCACCAGGAATTGCCAGCACAGCCTTAGCCTGCCCCATGGAGCTGGCCTGCTTTGGGTGCTGCAGACCGGGCAACTGCTTGGAGGCTATGAGCAGGAGGGCAGAAAACATGTCTGGTAGGGGCTGCTCCATCCTAGCCAGGCCCAGTGCCACTGGGGAAGTTCAGCTCTGTATCAGTACCATGCACTGCTCCCCAGACAAGTAGATACTCTGGAGACCTGCAGAGTGGCCACCACGTGTGGGTTGTGAACTTCCTTAGCATGGCTGAGGAGTCTCGATGGAGAGGCGCATTTGTTCCTGTGCCTCTCCCATCTTCTGGATTCCTGCTCTCCTCTTGCCATGTCCAACTACAGGAGTCAACTTCTCCAAGCAACTGAGAGGCCTTCCGGGAGATGCTCACAGGACTTTCCATGCTGCTTCACCACACATGCAGGGCTCACAGGGTGCCATCCTCCAGTCAAAACTAACCCCCATTTCAGCTTGGCCACCCCTGCTTAGGGGACCATGAACTGCATTCTTACACAGAAAGCCAGGGGTACACAAGGCCATCCTGCAGGCTAAGGCATCTTTTCCTTCCTCCTGCTCAGATGGGGGGCAGCTGTGGAGCCCACTGCAACATCACATTTGATTATCTAAAAGGAAGAGGAAAAATGTGTCATTGTCCCAGATATAGCTGCCCCTGGGGTTCTTTGTGTACACTAGTCTTATGCTGAGATAAGGTTCTCCAAAGTCCACCTAGGAGCCAGTTCCGATGCGAGCACACAAGCGTCATTTATTGCAAGCTCGAGCCTGGACTCACAACTGTCACCATCGCAGTGCGTCAGAGTTGAGAGTCCCAACCCTTCAGTTAACAGGGTTTTTATACAGTATATGGTTGAGGTAAGGGGGTTCCTACCTTGGCAGTTACATGATTAGTTGACATTTAGTGACTGAATCTTGTAACATTCGTATTGGCTAGTGTGCACAGGCTAAGCAGTAAGCAGCAAACTGTAAACTATTTTGAGAAACATCTGTAGCTTTATGTATCTTCCTGTCATCCACTGATGGCTATTGCTAGGGAAGTTATGGGCAGAACATTATTGTGACATTTCACACTTTTTCCAGGAACCTGAGTTCTAACTTTCAGTAAAAGTCTTTATTTACAATGGGTGCTTTCATTAAAGGACTTCACAATGGATACTTTCGGTAAAGGCCTTCAAAATGGAGTCTAAGACCAGAATGTCTGTACTTTGGGTAAGGCCTCTCACTAGGTGTGTGTGTGTGTGTGTGTGTGTGTGTGTGTGTGTGTGTGTGTGTGTGTGTGTGGCGTGAGAGAGTCAGTCACAGCTGAGGTTTGGGGTAAAACACACTCCTTCCCTTCAGCTTTGAATTTTGGTATCTAGTGGTTTTGCCCCCTCCCCAATTTTGAGTTCTAAAGTCCTTCTAAATTCTTTTATTCGTTGATCTTCTTGATATTCAGATTCCTAAGGTCTGCTTATGAACTTCAACATTTGCTTCATGAACGTCTTGCATTTCTTCTAACTTGTATAAAGCCCTTTGCTCTCTTTAAGTGCAGTTTGTGCTGTGTTAGTGGTTTTACTTAGATCAGACTGTTGTGGCCCAGCCTGTGACTGTTAATTCTGAAATTAGTTTAGCCCAATATAAGATACTATCCTTTCAGTATATCTAGTGAAAGAAGTTCAGCATCTTTATTGGAATAATTTCTTGGCTGTAAATACAAACAAAAACATCCAGTGATATAAATGTACAATCAGTTATTTTTAGTTAATTGTGCACCATTGTAATGAAAAAAAATCCTTTTACTAAAGTGAGTATTTGGAATGGGAAAAAATCAAATATTATAAAACTTAAAAATTGATCAAATACCAAAACAAAAGAAAAGACACTTATCAGGAATGAAGTACAAATGTAAGTGTTTAATGAATAAATGAAATATTTGAGAGTCATATCCACATAGGAAATACATAGGAAAATAAAGAAGAAAGTCATTGAAATCTCATGTTAAACACCAGAATATCTATCACCACTCAGATAAATAAACTTCTGGAGAGGTTGAAATAAATCAGGAACTGTATTTGTTTTTGTGGCATTGTAAACGAGTGCAACCCATAGGGAAATCATAATGGAAGTTTACACAATACCAAAAAGACACTTATGTTGATGACCTTTACCGCAACTAGATACATATTGAAGTAATATAAATTAAAATGAACATTCATGCCCATGGCAGCAATATTCATACCAACCAAGCTGTGTAACCAACCTAGATGCACCAGAAAGAGGGAATAAAGAAAATGTGCTATTCATAGCTTAAATATGTTCTGGTATATTAGAGAAGTGAATCTTTCTACTGTATCATTGGTAAGTATTTATGGATGTATACCTAATCCTAATTTCACTGGCATTTTTTTGGCATTGTGTTTTTGCTTTAATGAGGGACCCCCTTTTTATTTTCAGAGCAGTTACAATAGGTTGAAGATACCGTATAATATGTGGATATTAGATCAAAAATTAAATATATTAATTCACACATACAGGACCATGATATATAGTTTATAAATTTCAATTTTAAGAAGGCAACACATGGGGGAAAAGACAATGTTAGAAGCTTAATAACAACTACACAGAAAAGGAAAAATACAAAAGAAATGTGCAAATAATTAGTGCTAATATTAACAAAACATTTTCCTCAAGTTTTAAAAATGAAACTATTAAAATAATACTTAATATCATCAGATAAATATGTCATGGAAGAAAATTTACCATAGACAGATATTTGCAAATAATATGTTTTATTTGATAACAAATGGATTAGAAGAAATTGTAATTACATGTCTGAAGATGATAACACTTTCAAGTGTCATTGACTGAAACCAGCAAAGGAAAGTAACAGATGTAGAGAGTAAGAACAACCTGGGGTATGGATGAAGATACTCTGTAGAACTTTGTGAGGAAAGAATGTGCTCCGTTTTTCTCATCAAAATAGAATTAGGACAGCTACCTTTTGACTCAACAGTTGTAATGTAGAGTAGTCGAGTTACTAATTTAGGTAGTAATTTATTACTTTTTTTCCCCTAATCTTATGATGTAATTCCCAAATGATGTGAGTGACCCTAGATTTTCTGAGCCCTTCTTTCCCCCAACGTTTCTAATTCATCCCCCTGCCAATAATTCTTCTGATACTCTCATTTCTCCTTGTTTCTGAACTCAACTCCTGTAACCTTTTGGTTCATGAGAAAGGCTGGAGAAATATGAGGATGGCCTGGAGTCTGAGCTAACATCCACTCCAGCTTCGAGGATCTGGTGAAAAACTTCCACCTGGACCTTAGAATCAGATATTAATTGACTTCTTTGGAATTGGAGAAACTCACTCCCTCAGGCAGAATCTGTCATTCCTTGACTTTCTCTCAAAAGATTTGGTACTAGGGCACAATTCAAAGAATGAGCTTTCCCAATGTCAGAAGGAACAGGTTCAAAACTAAAAGTGGCCTCAGTTCCCACAGGGCCAGTCAGAAGCCAAGAGATCACACTTTCACACTTTCCTCTTCATCAGGGACCTTCTGGTAGGAATAGACTATGAGCAAAGATTAATATGGAGATTAAGTGAGACTGGGCCAAGGAGGACACAAAAGTATTACCCTCTCTTTGACTACAATTAAGTTGTGCATTGAAACATGACAACTTCCTTCATATATGAAAACTCACTAAGTGAGTTATTTCACTGCCACTTTGCAGGAGGTCAGTTTCTCCAAAGGACAGTTATTAAATGTTGTGACTGTCAGTTTGCTCTCTAGGCTGTTGTCTCTATCACCCCTTCCCTTGCCAGGAATGCATTGCTTCTTTCAGGCACTCAACTACATGTCCTGACTCTTAGGCAGGAATACTATAAGCTATTCTCTTGCTAACCTCTTGCATTTGAGATTGAATAGTCCCAGGCTCTGCTCATGCCAAGAGGTAGATGCAAGAGGTGAGTATAAGCTCAGATTTGTACTGAAGAACAATCAAATTGAAAAAAATTTGAATGAAATTAATAGTTGAGTGATTTAGGGTTTATAGCCACAAAATTTAGGTAATTATTAGTAACACATCTAGAAACATGGATTATGAAGAGAACAGTGAAGTTGGTTCAGGATACAATGGAAAAGACACACCATAGCTATAACAGGAGTTGAAGGTTTGAAAGAACTATTGGAGCTATATGCATAGGTGCATTTACTACCTTAAGAGCGACCTTGGATAGGAGGCTTTTAGAATAATATTTAAAAGAGAGGGACTTGCTAGGCATTGGTGGCTCACACCTGTAATCCTAGCCACCCAGGAGACTGAGATCTGAGTATTATGCTTCAAAGCAAGCCAAGGCAGAAAACAACAAAAGTAGTGCTGTGGCGCAAGTGGCAGAGTACTAGCCTTGAGCTCAGTGACACTGCTTGGGACCTGAGTTCAAGCTTCAGGATCAGCCAAACAACAACAACAAAACAATAATGATAAAAGAATAAAAGAAGGAATTAAAGATATGACATGGTATGATGATCATGTGTAACTGTTTATAGAACATAAAAGGAGACAAAATTTGGAGTAAAATGTTGCTTATTCATTACTAATCAAGGATGCAAAGCAAATTCCAAATTCCTCTTCTCAAAAACTTCCAAACTTGGGCTGGGAAGGTGGCTCAGTGGTACAGTGCTTGCCTTGCATGCTTGAGGCCCTGGGTTCGAATCTTCAGCACCACATAAGCAGAAAAGCCAGAAATCTTGTTATGGCTCATTTGGTAGAGCACTATCCTTGAGCAGAAGTGGTGAAGGACATTGCCCAGGCCCAGAGTTCAGGCCCTTTGACCGGCCAAAATAAAAACAAACAAACAAACAAAAAAACTTCCAAATATCTTTTCTCATAATTGAGGAGAACCTCCTTTTACAGGAATTCTCCTTATGTAGCTCAAGGTCATCAGAACTTCAGTAGATTTTCCTGTTGAGATGTAATGCACCTAACTCTACTGAACCTAATCATGGCTAGGAAAGTATGGACATTGATACGTTTGTTGTATTTTTCCTTATGAATATATAATTCTGTCAACTATTATATATAATATATATTATAATATACAATATAGTATACATTATATATTACATATATTATAATATAGTATGTATTATGTATTACCAGACTTCCTAAATTTAGAGTTAGGAACAAGCAACATATTGAAAGAAAAATACTTGAATCTCTGAGTAATTTCTCTACCACAGGACAATACCAGGTTTCATTCTTATTACGCAAAGAGCAACATAGGAAAGCGATGCCCATGGATGTGGTGCTCTGCATTTTGGAAACTGTGATCAGTATATACATACATACACATATATATATATGTGTGTGTGTGTGTGTGTGTGTGTGTGTGTGTGTGTGTGTGTTTGTGTGGGTGTGTGTATACATATATGAAGTATTGTTTTATAATAGCGAATGTGTAAAACTATAGCAACAGATAAATAAGTGAACACCTATGTGCACACACACTCAATCACTTTCAAGTGAAAGAATTTCTATGTTCCCTATCCACCTACACAGAGAGTATATGAGGTGCCCTTGAATTGTCCTGGAAGTTCTTTATCTGGCTCGTGTCCCTTCACTTCCTTTGTTCTCTAAGTAGCCAGATGTTATGTATTCAACAATACTTGCTACAGACTATTGCATCCACCCTGACACACAGAGGAACTTAGATTTCAGAAATGCCACAAATAAGTGGGAGGTACAGCAGTACTTTTCAAAATTGAATAGATAACATATTTATTAGAAAGCTTGTAAGAAAAAACTTCACTGTAGAATAAAATACTTGAAGAAAACTACAGTTTAAATTACACATATCCAGGTGCTGCAATAGAATATAAATAAAAATAAAATAATAAATTACATATAATTTATTACCAAGTCTGTACAAGGAAAATAGGATATGACACATGGCCACATATGACTTCAAGTTACAGAATTCCAGGGCATTTCCCCACTCTTGAGAACTAGGAGTAATCCATATAAAAAAAAAAGACTAACATTTTATACCAAATTTCAACACATACAAAGGAAATGCAATAAGCATGCATTTCACAGTTTAGTAACATCATATTGTATAAAGAATCTGATTAACTGATTCATAAAAATCGATACAATGCAGTTAAAACATCCAATTTCTCAAGTGTCAATTTAGCAGATTACTTTCAATCTATGATGTCTATTTTGTATATTATCCAGCCTTATCCATCCCAAATGGCAGAAGGATCTTCCTGAGAAATTCCAGAAACCTGTCTACTGTGAGTGCTCAATGTAGACCTGTTCCCATCTCTATTATTTGGGCATGTAATAGACTGAATATCTGATAACTTGCCAAAGGCAAAATTTGGGACTGGCTTCCAGTAATGATATTTTGGTTCTCAGTAAAAAAGGAAAATTGAAGACAGATTAAATATCTACCAGATCCCTGAAAGATTTCTATCATTGTGCTAAAACTGTAACCTTCTACTGACACTTGAACAAACTGCAGTAATTATCACTCCAAACCACATGTCCAAAAATTGGCTTTCCAAATATTGGCCTGTTTTCACTTTGGTAAATCAAGACACACTACTGTGGCCCCATTTTACTTAAATTATCAGCTATGGTTGGCCCAAGGTATAGTTAACCTTACCAATTTCTTAAATTTTAGATCTTCGCACAATCACTTCATAGGCCTTAAACATTAAAAATACCTATTCATATAAGTCTGCATTACTTACTTATTACTGTTTTTCTTCATTTGTCATGTTTTACATATTTGTATCCCAGGGTTTAGTTCCATAATATTCCTTCTCATGGTTGTTACCACTGAGTATATGTAATAATTTGTTTTTTTCTCCAGCTCTGTTCTTTCTTTAATTTAAGTCCTTAATAGCATCCTGTCTACTGAAAACTCCTAGCTACTGATTTAAACAAACTCAGAAAAATCCCAAAGTGAGCTTTGATCTTTATCTACAAACCAATCCTTCATTACTATTTGATTATCAAAATACCTCAGAGTCATTTCAGACTTACAAACTTTTGCACACCTCATATTTAATCTATGACCAGGTTTCGATTACTTTAGGAACCATATATATATATATAATAACCATATATATATATATATATATATATATATATGGTATATGTGTGCTAGTACTATGACTTAAATTTGGGGCCTAGATTCTTTTATTTTTCTTTTCCATTTGAACCACAGCTCCACTTTTATCTTTTTGGTTCTTAGTTGAAGATAAGTGACTCATGGTCTATTTACCTGTTCTAGCTTGAAACTATGATCCTCTGTTTTCAGACATCTAAATAGCTAGATTTAAAGGCATGCACTACTAAAACCACCCCTATTATATTTGAATTAAAAATAAATTTAAAGAATGAATATTTGTAGTATTTTCAAATCAGTATGTTTTCATTTACCGTAAAACAAATTGCCTTAAATGTTTTTCATTATTCCAGCTCACTTGCCAAGAAAGGAAAGCAAAATTTCACAGCCAAAGAACTTCTGAATGTACCAATGTTCAAGCCTGCTAGCCACAATTTCTTTGCTACGAAATAACAAAGGATGATATCATCGACAGGCTAGGCAGGAGAAAATGTCCTGCACTGAAGTTGCTGAAAGTTTGATGAGGATGAGGACAAGCAACTTTATCCAGAAAGTATCACAAAGTATTTGCAGTGGTAAGCTGACTCTAGTGGATAAGTGTAGCCAATCTAAGAAGATGTTTATAGCGATGAAGATTGTACATGTGCTTTCTTGAAGATATATTTTTATAGCATGTTTTGTCTACCATTGAAAATGAGAAAGTTAAGATAAGGATAATGTCATTCCGTCTATCCTTCACAGTATAATATTAAAACCAGATTTATACATATATTATTTATAGTAATTATAGAATATCACTAATTATGCATATATTATGAATATATCATTTACATGTTATGTAATATATTACATATATTATGAACACTTAATTTAATTTTTCTACTTGTCTGTCCAGGAATTAAACTAGCAATATCTTTGAAAATTGATAGTAAAGTAGGGTCTTTACAATTTTTATTGCAACATATAGTTTTACCCAATAACTAGTTATTTATTCTGAATTGGTTTAGAAATGAAATATCATATCATAATATAATTGAACATTCAAAAATAATTACATAAGAACATGCCAAGGATGGAATTAAAAAAAATAATATGACTCATGTCTGGAATCCCAGCTACTTAGGGGCTGAAATCTGAAGATAGCTATATGAAGCCAGTCTGAGTGAAATGGCTCAGGGACAACATCCAGAACATAGTTCAAACCTCAGTACTGGCACACAAAAAATTATGTGACTAAAGCATACAAATATATTTATTTAAATAAAGTTGTCATTCTTTGTATCCTTCACAGTATAATACTAAAATCAGTTTTATACATATATTATTTATAGTAGTTATAGAATATCAGTAATTATACATATATTATAAATATATCATTTATATGTTATATAATATAATACATTACATATATTATTCATGCATAATTTATACTGATAGCACTAATATCCATTAAATTTATATATGTTTTAGAATAGGAAATAGATTTTCTTTGGTACAACAAGAAAGTAATTAGTCACAAAAATTATTCCTTTTGGATTATATATCCATAACAAACTATTCCCTGTGTATTCTAGGTACTTAATGATAAAAAGCCTGTGCTCATTAGCACAGGTGTCTTTTACATGAATTTGTTCTCCTTAAGTAATCACTCCAGGAATGCTAAACAGTGGAAGCTGAATGATGTTCATTCAGGTATTTCTTTAGACGTTAAACTGATCGTTATTTGGTATAAAGATCACATAAAATGTCATTACCCACCCATTTAAAAAATATATATATATTTTGTAGCAATGTTATTGCCGTTATAACCATAATTAGGAAGATAATGTGGGCTCATCTGCTTCATAGGTCTCGAAAGGTAATGAATGTGACACTTACAGAATATTCTCAGATATGCTTGGTGGAAACCGGGATTTGAATTATGGGTCTACAACTGATCAGTATTAGGTACTTGGGAAATTTGTTTGGTCTTGTTGCCTACTTCTGTTTTTAATAAATTACTTAATTAATTTCCTAACTTGAAGAACTGTCAACAGCACTAAAGTTACCCTAATGCAGGTGCAGTGTTTGGAATGGTGTCTGCACATTGTGTAGTAGGTCCCAGAGAAGTCTGCTTCCATCAACATGGTCACAACATCCTTCCTGAAGGCCTTAAGAAATATATATCCAATTGATATTAATATCTGTGAAAATTTGTCTTTACAAAAAAAAAGTCAGTAATGTTGGAGCTATTCTGTGGCTTTTACTCTGGAGTAGTTTTATCTAAATTTCATTCTTACTCTATTAGTGGTAGCAGTAGCATTCTTTAGTGCTACTCTTCATGTTTCTAATTATGTGTTCCATTTGGAATACTATTGTAACTTAGTTTATAATCTTTGTTATCAGAATAAATAAACTACAAGTGCTGAAGTTTTCAATAAAGAGAAAATTTTAGGTATGCATTACATTTTATGTGCTTAATAATTTCCTGAAATTATTCATTTTAGGTTATATAACCTTAACAAATATTGTTTATGCTTTCTTATATGATTTATATAGATTTTTATATGATTTTTATGTGATTTCTTAGAGATCCATAAATAAAACAGTTCAGAAGAGGAAAAGAGTAGGTAAGAAGTCATAAAAATTACTATTATGGTGTTTTTAATGGCTAAGTATAAAGAACATGTAACAAAACAGTTGGAAGATTCATTTGCTCTTTTTGCTATTCTCTCCCCCTTCTTGGAGAAAGGTTCTCACTATGAAGTGTCAAGTGGTCTGGACCTTTCAAGCCTTGTCTCAGTGACAGATATGATGGGATTTGGGATATGTGCTCCCATGACAGGCTTTTAGGAAGTTCACAATAAAGCAATACCAGTACATATAAAGAAACTTTTGTGAGTGATGTGTATTCACTTCTTCAATTGCCAAAATTAAATTCATATGTCAAAATTACTTTCATTATATTAGATGCAGTTCAACTGGCATCACTAACACCTCCATAAATCAAAAGCAAACAAAAGTTCTACTTCAAAAACCAACACTAAGGCAGTGTTGGAAATACGAGAATATACACAATAAATCTAAAGGAGTAAGATCTTTTACACTGGCAATGAGCAATGATTGCTGAATTTTTAACCAGGCTTGAAAAGGTTAGGTGTCCACTATGTGATTAGAGTTGCGGAGTTGACCTTGGTATCAAGATTGGAGGTAAAATTCAAGGGCAGCTAAGGTTGCTGCAGTATTGTAGCTAGACACAGTGTGATTGTCCCTGATAATGGTAAAACACAGAGTAGAAGCTAAGTCAGTTAAATGTATAGGAAAGATTCTCCACTGAGAATAATTGCAGTGGGTGATCATCACACTTGCATTGAAAATGTACAGCCCATCATTTTAGATTAAGCTCTAACATATTTCTGATCTGAAGACAATTATAACACACCAATGTGCCATGAGTGCTGAGCAGTGTAGGTATATAGTACTCTAATATATGTGAAATCCTTAGAAGTATGGAATGGCCTGACCCTTACACTTCATTCTGTGCTGTTGAGTTTCATGAAGAAATGTTCATAATTAGGCAATTCACACTCATCTAAGTCTGAATCAAGCAACTGAGATAAGACAGGGTCATCACTCCAGTGACGAAGTTTGTGACCTATGAAATAAATAACATTATTTCACAATGTATATTAATTCCTGAAAATTTATGCAATACCAAATAACAAATGTACAAAAGGGACAATTGTCCATCTCTTATATTATTACAAGTAAAAACACTCCTGAATTATACTTTATTGCTAGAGGATCACAGGATGACTGCTGATGTATGGTATCTTTCCAGGTGCTCCTATAAGTTTGTGATTCTTCTCTGAGGAAGTGTTTTTCCATAGTTTGTTTTGAAGTGTTCAGAATATCTGTACTGTCACTAACCTCAACCATGGAACAGCAAAGATGGTGGGATACCTGGCCAAAGAACTGAGAAATCACAGGAAGTGATAAGAAAGAAGACACCAGAGGACCCAAAGCCTCATTGCTAGATTCTGGATCCCCAAATCCTGCTTAACATGCTTTATATTCATTCTACTAGAGTGGTGGAGGGTGAGAGGCTACAAGTATGTCCACAAACTAAGGCATCAATCTAGCTTGTGGTTACAACTATTAACATGTATACATATTGATCATTGACTCCCTTATTGTTAGGGAGCAGAAGGGAGCAATAGTCATTACAACCATAGCACAGACATCCATCTTGTCTCCAAATTCTTAAACTTTTAGTGTCCAACAATTCTAACATAAATACTCTTGAGGTAATAAATCATACTCCTGTCTTCCCTTGACTGTTTGACCTTTCCAGAGCACAGCTCTCAGCCTTTTCATTGCTGTTTGAGATGGCTTGTCAATCTATCCCTTTCCAAGCGCTAACAGCTTGACTCTAGAATCCCTCACAAGTTCTGTTACAGACGTAATATTTTGAAAAGGATATTTTTTCTAGGGTAGACTCACGTGTAAAATTTTTATTTTATTTAAAGGTAATGTACAGAGTGGTTACAGTTACATGAGTAAGGTATATACTTGTTGAATAGTTATCCACTCTATTGTCCTCCTATCCCTTTGACCACCCCACCTCCTCTGATCCCAAAGTTGTTAAGTTCATGGCCAATATAGTGTCTTGTGAATATCATTGTTGCAATGGGTCACTCTTGGTACTTCTTTTATTATTATGTTATTTCCCTTTCCTTCTCCAAATCAGATAATGTATATACAAGATGGAAGGTACCAGAATCAAGACAGAAATTACCAGGGATAAACCAATGGCAAAAGACAAATGAAATAAAATAAGATCTAGATACACTACTTTACCGGCATCAAGGTTGACATCTGCAAAAAAAGACTTGTTGCTTCCATGTCTTGGAGTTCATTTCAATTAGTTCATTTCAAATGTACATAACTCTGGAGCCAGCAATCCCACTCCTGGGCATTTGTCTAAATGATCTCAAGCTAAAACACACTAAAACTACAAGCACAACTATGTTTTTTGCAGCATTACAACCATAGCTAAGATATGGAACCAATCCAGATGCCCCTCAATAGATGAGTGTATCAAGTAAATGTGGGGCTGGGAAGGTGTCTCAGTGGTAGAGTGCTTGCCTTGCATGCATGACGCCCTGGGTTCGATTCCTCAGCACCACATAAGCAAAAAGAAAAAAGCCGGAAGTAGTGCTGTGGCTCAAGTGATAGAGCGCTAGCCCTTTAGCTGAAGAGCTGAGGGACAGCACCCTGGCCCAAAGTTCACGCCCCACGACCGGACCCTCCACCCTCAAAAAACAAAAGAAAATGTGGTATATATCCACAATGGAATTTCATGCTTCTATCAGAAAGAATGACACAGCCCCTTTCTTAAGAAAATGGAAAGCCTTGGAAAAAATCATATTATGTGTAGGAAGCCAGACTCTAAGAAACATAGGCTCAATGGTTTCCCTCATTTTTATTAATTAAAATATGCTTAGGATAGTCCTGCAGATAGGTTCACTTTTTAAGCACTTAACATTCCTTTTCTTCTCTCCCTCTTCCTCTCTCATTCCGTGTGTGTGTGTGTGTGTGTGTGTGTGTGTGTGTGTGTGTGTGTGTTTGTGTGTATGACTGACTGAGTCTGTAATATTTGAACCAAGCTTTCACTCTGTGTTTGCTTGAACATTTGAACATAAATGTCTCGTGGATTGCTACCCCAGTCATCTGTGAATCATGATCTTCCAATATCAGCCTCATTAGATGAGATACTGGCATCCACCTCTATTGCCAAGTGTGATTTTTTTGCTGTTGTTGTTTTTGTACATCCAAAATCTGTAAGGAAAACAAATATTTTATAATCAGGACTATTCACCTAAAATGTGTGTTGTTTACAGAGTACCTTAATAATGTTTCCCTTTTGCATCCACATTATATGATTTGATTTTTTTGAACTCTATTGTTGCAGTCAAGTCATTTATATATAATTTGAATCGTCTTCGTTTTGTAGTGTGTTAGGTGTTTCAAAATAGAATTTATCAAGGTTTAACTCTGCACTACTGAAGCAAGACCTTTATGATTATTCAATGTCCTGTAAATCATAAGTTTATCACTTCTCATGGCACCATTTGAGCACAAGTAGTTTCCCATAATATCTCCACATATTTTAGACCACAATGACATGCACTCTACTGCCAAATATGCAAGGGCATCCTTTGTAATTGTCCTTGGATTTTCACTGTTCTTCTCTCTTCTCTCCAGTGCTAAGTCCAGTGATGGTCATGTTGATTTTCTCCGCTGTTTCATTCATCATTGCATCTTGGGAACTACTGGAATGCACTACTGTACTTCTGTCTATTCTCCTTGTGCTTTGACTTGTGCCCCTCTCAACTCGAAGGGCCAGAAACTGGGGATATTTTCTTCACTCTTTATCTCAGACATCTATCTTTACTTTCTAGCAATACATTCATTGAATTCTTCCTGTAAACTCTAATGCCTTCAAAATGATTACTGCATTTTCATGTCTTTGTTATTTGGCATTAGGGAAAAAACATACATCAGTAACTGTAACAGGTAAAAGAAGCTTGTGATCATGCCCCAATAGATGTTGTTCATTGGATAATGTTTACCTCAAGGTTTGCCTGCCTGATTCCTTTTCATTGTTTTGTTTATTTTTCAATGTAGACTTTTCTTCTGGACAATATTTATGGGCCTAGTGAAGATCAATTCCTACTGTAATTAGTCATTAATTTTATTCCAACATCATTTCATAGATCCTGTGTTTCTTCAGGGTCTGTATAGTAGTGCTTCACATTCTTAGATATGTTTTAACATCGATGTATCCAATGATAAAGACACATTGCTTAAGTCACCATTTTGATGACGGAAAGAAAACCATGCTGCAATCTCACTATATGGTAATTTTCTAGTTTTAAATTCTTTCACATTAAAATTGATTATGGAGAACAAACATTCTGCATACAAATTTATATTTTCCCATTATTTTTAGTATACTTGTCAATATTATATAAAGTTAAAACATTACTACTTACTTAGTTTTAGGATTTCTAAAATGATCAGAGTAAAAGTTCTATTCATTCACAGTTTTAAGACAATAGAGTGTCCATTATGACCAAGTGAGTCATTTTAAAATTTTTGTTTGTGGTCCTTAAAGTTTGTGCTTGGGAACCAAGTCCAGTGCTTCCAGTGTCTTAGTCTACTTTGTGCCTCTGAACCTGATGTGATTTTATTTTCACTGAACTGGAATAAAGAAAAATTTCACTAGGAAGGAATTATTGCCTGGTTACTTTCTCCAATATCTCTCACATACATAAAAGGAATATAATTCTACACTGACAGAAACTGGTGATCCTATTAAGAGTAAATGTTTATTTTTTGTAGCCCCACTCTTCACTCTCTTGCCCCTTTCCTATTCCCCCTTCCCTTAAAAATTGACTGGATCCACTGGAAACCCACTTCTAGTCAGCCTCTTCCTTAAAATCCCATCCTTAACTAACCTATCCCCTAGTAGTCCTGCTATAAACTTTCAAAGGCCTGATTGCAGCCAAACTCCTTCCTGAAAGCCCTACTCTGTTATAGGGAAAGCTTTTTTCTATACCCCTTCCTGGAATCCCTGCTCTGCACCACCAGAAACCAGGCCACATCCATATCTCCTCCTATGTCCCGAATTGCTGCACCAAGCACCCTGCCTACATCAGGCTCATCCCTCAAATCCTCACTTCATCCACCAGATACCCCAATCCTAACTACTCTAGTCACTCACAGTCCCATTGCTCCCATATCCTAGTACCTCCATGCTCTTCCCTTCCCTACCCCACCCCAACCAGAGTTCTCCCTCGAGCCTCTCCTGGTTTCATCAGAAACTCTGCCCATAACTAGTCTACTTCTAAGTGGCCTAACCTCTCAAACTCGGCCTTGAAACTACCTCTTCCCGCAAAGCCCATCATGCTACACCAAAAACCCTCCACCTCCCTATAACTGTTCTTTTTTTTTTTTTTTTTTAAATTTTATTTTATTTTATTTGAGAACATACTGTACAGAGGGGTTACAATTACATGGGCAGGATAATGCATACATTTCTTACCAAGCATTGCAGCCTCCTCCTTTGTTTACCCTTCACCTCCCTTCCCAGCCTCCCCCCTCCCTCCCACCCAAACATACCCCCCCCCCATCGACATTGTAAAGCTGGTTTTGACATGACATTTTGTACTTCTCATTGTTGCAACAGGTCCACCTGAATCCTTAAACGACTTGTTTGTCCCCATCTCCTCCACATGTTATACTGACATCAAATATAGTGAAAGCGGGGGTTACACTGTGGAGGAGGGACATACAAAGCAACAAAGAAATAATCTTATAAATGCGTTAGAAACACATGCATGAAAGAAACAAAAACATTAAAATACATATTTGAGGTTTCGTTTTCCTAACATCACATTATCTGACTTTTTCCGCTTGACTCATACCTATACTAGATATTGCAAATAAGGGAAACCATGGGACCTATGTTTCTTTGGGCCTGGCTTACTTCACTTAATATAATTTTTTCCAAGCCTTTCCATTTCCTAACAAATGGGGCAATGTCATTCTTTCTGATGGAGGCATAGAATTCCATTGTGTATATATACCACATCTTCTTGATCCATTCATCTACTGAGGGGCATCTGGGTTGGTTCCATGTGTTAGCTATGGTAAATAATGCTGCAATAAACATAGTTGTGCTGGTAGCTTTAGTGTGGCCTTGTTTGTGATCATTTGGGTAAATGCCCAAAAGTGGGATTGCTGGGTCATTGGGGAGCTCTATGTGGAGTCTTTTGAGGAACCTCCATACTGCTTTCCAAAGTGGTTGAACAAGTTTACATTCCCACCAACAATGAAGTAAGGTTCCTTTCTGTCCACATCCCCTCCAGCATCTGTTGTTGTTAGAGTTCTTGATTTTTGCCGTTCTAACTGGAGTGAGGTGATATCTCAATGTTGTTTTGATTTGCATTTCTTTTATGGCTAGGGATGTTGAACATTTCTTCATGTGTCTATTGGCCATCCTTCTTTCTTCTTCAGAGAAGCTTCTCTTTAAGTCTTTCGCCCACTTACTTATTGGGCAGTTGTTTCTTTGAGGATTTGTTGTTTGGTGGTTTAATTTTTTGAGTTCCAAGTATATTTTAGATATGAGACCCTTGTCCGTTGTATGGCTAGTAAAGATCTTCTCCCAGTCCGAGGGCTTTCTATTGATCTTGCTAGCTATGTCATTTGCCCTGCAGAAGCTCTGCAACCTTATACAATCCCATTTGTCCAGCCTTTCTTTGATTTGTTGTGTTTCCGGGTCTCTATTCAGAAAATTTCGGCCTGAGCCAAGGAGACCCAGGGTTTATCCTATTCCATCCAGTAATGTTTTCAGAGTGTCTGCTTTGAGTTCAAGGTCTTTGATCCATTTGGAGTTGATTCTGGTGCAGGGTGATATATAAGGAACTAGCTTTAGTTTTCTACATGTAGTTAACCAATTTTGCCAGCACGATTTACTGAAGAGGCTGTCTGTCTTCCATTCAATTGTTTTAGCTCCCTTATCGAAGATTAGATGGCTATAGGTCTGTAGGTTCATTTCTGGGTTTTCAATTCTATTCCATTGGTCCTGAGGTCTGTTCTTATGCCAATACCAAGCTGTTTTGATTACTATGGCTTTATAGTAGAGTTTGAAATTTGGTATTGATATTCCTCCAGCAGTGTTCTTTCCGTTGAGGAGCGTTTTTGCTATTCGGGGTCTTTTATTGTTCCATATGAATTTTTGGATTGCCTCTTCTATTTCCTTGAAGAATGAGGGTGGAATTTTGATAGGTATTGCATTGAATTTGTAGATAGCCTTGGGAAGTATTGCCATTTTCACGATGTTAATCTTTCCAATCCAGGAGCATGGGAGGTTTTGCCATTTTTTAAATTCTGTGTTGATTTCCTTTTTCAAGATTTTAAAGTTTTCATCATAGAGGTCCTTCACTTCTTTAGTTAAGTTAATTCCTAGGTATTTTATTTTTTGTGGGGCTCTTACAAATGGAGTTGCTTTCCAAATTTCAGCCACACTTTTCTCATTGTTGGCATACAGAAAAGCCATTGATTTTTGGGGGTTAATTTTATAACCTTCTACTTTGCCAAAGTTTAGAATCAGCTTGAGTAATTTGGGAGTGGAGTCTATGGGATTCTTTAAATACAAGATCATGTCATCTGCAAAGAGGGAGAGTTTTATTTCTTCTTTCCCTATTTGGATCCCCTTTATGTCTGCATCTTGTCTTATTGCTGTAGCTAGGCATTCTAATACTAGATTGAAGAGGAGTGGAGAGAGTGGGCATCCTTGTCTTGTTCCTGAGTTAAGAGGAAATGGCTTTAGTTTTTCACCATTGAGTATAATGCTGGCTGTAGGTTTGTCATATACAGCCTTTATTGTATTGAGGAATGTTCCATGGATTCCTAATTTTTCCAAAACCTTCATCATAAAGGGGTGTTGGATCTTGTCGAATGCTTTTTCTGCGTCTATTGAGATAACCATGTGGTTCTTATTCTTGCTCCTGTTGATGTGATGAATAATATTAATTGATTTGCGTATATTGAACCAGCTTTGCATCCCTGAAATGAATCCTGTTTGATCGTGGTGTATGATTTTTTGGATGAATTGTTGAAGTCGGTTGGCCAAAATTTTGTTGAGAAGTTTTGCATCAATGTTCATCAAAGAAATGGGTCTATAGTTCTCTTTCTTTGATGAGGCCCTGCCTGGTTTTGGGATGAGGGTAATGATGGCTTCATAGAATGTGTTCGGTAGTGAGCTTTCTCTTTCAATTTCATTGAAGAGTTGGAGGAGAATTGGTGTGAGCTCTGCTTTGAAGGCCCTGTAAAATTCCGCTGTGAAACCATCTGGTCCTGTACTTTTCTTAGCTGGGAGGGCTCTTATTGCTGTTTCTATTTCAATGCTTGATATGGGCCTGTTAAGATAGTTTGCCTCATCTTGGTTTAGTTTTGGCATGTCAATATTTGCTAGGAAGAGGTCCATTTCTGTCAAGTTCTCAAACTTATTAGCATAAAGTTTTGAGAAGTATTCCCTTATAATGTTCTGAATCTTGCTTGTTTCCGTGGTGATGTTTCCATTCTCATCTCTGAGTTTATTAATTTGGGTGTGTTCTCTTCTTTTTCTGATAAGATTTGCTAAGGGTCTGTCAGTTTTGTTAAGTTTTTCGAAGAACCAACTCTTTGTTTTGTTGATTCTTTCTATAGTTTTTTTGGATTCTAATTCATTTAATTCTGATTTAATTTTGATTATTTCTTTCAGTCTACTGGATTGGGGTTTATCTTGCTGCTCTTTTTCAAGGAGGTTTAGATGTGTCATTAAATTGCTAGTTTCAGATTTCTCCAATTTGTTGATGTAGGAGCTCAGAGCTATAAACTTGCCTCTGAGTACTGCCTTTGCTGTGTCCCAGAGGAGCTGGTAATTTGTGTGTTCATTTTTGTTGAATAGCATGAACATTTGAATTTCCTTTCTAATCTCTTCCATGACCCACTCTTGATTCAGCAGTGTGTTGTTCAGCCTCCATGTGATACTGGACTTTCTTTGGTGGCTTTTGGTGTTGAGTTCTAATTTTATTCCCTTGTGGTCTGAGAGGTATAACTTCAATGTTTCTGAATTTAGACAAGTTTGTTTTGTGGCCTAAAATGTGGTCTATTTTAGAAAACGTTCCAAGTGCTGCTGAGAAAAACATGTATTCTGATGCTGCTGGGTGAAATGTTCGGTAGATGTCTGTTAAGTCTAGTTGATCTATGCAGCTGTTTAGATCTGCGGTTTCTCTGTTGAGTTTTTGCCGAGTTGATCTATCTACTGGGGAGAGTGGTGTGTTAAAATCCCCAACAATTAATGTCTTTGGATCTATATGGGATTTGAGGGAAAGTAGTGTTTCTTTGATAAATTTGGGTGCTCCATTGTTTGGCGAATAGATATTTAGAATTGTAATATCCTCCTGAAGGAGAGATCCTTTAATTAGTATGTAGCGACCTTCTTTATCTCTTCTCACAAATTTTAATTTGAAGTCTATTTTATCTGATATTAGGATTGCAACTCCCGCCTGTTTATGCGGTCCGTTTGCTTGGTAGATTTTGTTCCAGCCTTTAACATTGAAAATGTGTTTGTTTTTACGGGCAAGATGTGACTCCTGCAGGCAGCAGATAGAAGGGTCTTGTTTTTTAATCCAACTAGACAATCTATGTGGCTTAATTGGAGAGTTCAGTCCGTTAACATTAAGAGATAGGACTGAGAGGTATTTGGGAGTTCCTGCCATGTTATCTACCTTCTTGGGGGCTGCGAAAACTGGGTTCTTCCTATGGTTCTTGGATTCTCAGTTTGGGTGCAGTTTCTTGGCCTTTATTGCGGTCTTGTTGGTTTTCTATGTGTAGGACATCTTTAAGAATCTTTTGTAGGGCTGGTTTGGTGGAGATGTATTGTTTCAATTTTTCTTTGCTATGGAAGGTTTTTATTTGGCCTTCAGTTATGAAGGAGAGTTTAGCTGGGTACAGTATTCTTGGTTGATAGTTGTTTGTTTTTAGGGCATGGCATACATCATTCCAGGCTCTTCTTGCTTTGATTGTCTCTGCTGAGAAATCTGAGGTGATTCTAATTGGTTTCCCTTTATAAGTGATTACCCTTTTCTCTCTGACAGCTTTAAGGATCTTTTCCTTGTTCTGAGATGATCCTGTGTGGATTATAATGTGACGGTGGGATGTCCTATTCTGGTCTGGTCTATTTGGGGTTCTAAAGGCTTCTTGTATCTGGACAGGCCTAACTTTTTGCATGTTTGGGAAGTTCTCTGCTAGGATCCTGTTAAACAGATTTCCTAGACCATTAACTTCTGTTTCTAGGTGCTCCTCTACACCCATTATCCTTAGATTAGGCCTTCTGATGGTGTCTTCCAGGTGTTGGATAGATCTATCATATTTCTTGGACTTGTCTTGGATGGTTGTATGTTCTTTCTCTATAATATCTAGGCTGTCTTCAATCCCTGAGATTCGATCTTCTGCATGGTCTAACCTGCTGTCAAGACTCTCTACTTTGTTTTTTATCTCTTTTCCTTCTAGTTGGTCAGCTTTGATGGCTTCAAGTTCTTTGTTGAAGCTCTGTTTTAGGTCTTGTATGAATTTCTTTACTTCCTTAATTTGGTGTTCAGTGTTTGTCCTCAAATCACTTAGTTGATTGGTTATGGTTTCTTTGGGCTCCCATTCCTTCTGTTGGGTTCCATTCAGCATTCCCTTTGTGGTCTCCCTGACTTCCTTCAGCTCTTTGTTAATGGATTCCATGAATGCCGTTAGTGATCTTTGTGTGTTCTCTACCTGGTCTCTCAATTCCTGTATTACTCTTTGATTAGCTTCCTCCCGTTCGTGGGATTCCTGCAGATCTCTTTGAGTGTTCTCAGCCTGCTCACGCCATTCCTCTCTTTCTCTTTGAGTATTCTCAAGTTGTTCACGCAAATCCTGTATCAGTTTTTGAGTAGCTTCCTCACGCTTATGATATTCCTGTATAAACTTCTGGGATGCCTCCTCTCTCTCCCTATCACGCTCATACAGAGTCCTTTGTACGTTGTCAAACTTTTCATTTATCATGTTTGCCAGCAGTGTTTGTAGAGCTGTTTGGGAACTCTCCTCTGGATTATTCATTATCTGTTCTAACCCCTGATTATCAGGATTGGGAATTGAGATACCCGAATTTGCCATTTTTCTTGTGTTTTTCCGGCTTACTCTGCCCATTTGAGATGAAGATAGCACCAGCTTTGTGCTAGAGCACTATCTTAAGGCAACCATCAACCAAAGTTTGCATTTGTACAGTCAATAGTCTACAGATACAATCTAGTTCAACAGATACATCTATTCGACATCAAACAACTATATGTTAAAGGACTTCGAACCGCAGAGAAGAATTTGGAAAACCAGAAATTATTAGGGTTAGGGAGAGATGTGGGTAAAAAATAGGAATATATTGGTGTGGGGAGGCACAGGGAGAGTTAACTATGTCCTAATCACAATGCAGGAAATAGGTTGGGTAGGATGTAAGTAGAGAGAGAGAGAAAAAGAAGAAAGGGAAAGGGGAATGAAAAGAGACCAGAAAATAAAATAGAAACGTAAAAATTAATGTTATTTTAGAGATTAAAAGACCATCTATTTATAGAGGAATATGAATATGTTGAGAGAAAGGGAGGGACATAGAGGAGATGAGAAAAACTTTAAAAAAATGCTTAAAATATTATATAGGTATAAAGAGGTAGTACTGCTATTAATGAATTTAAGTCTCAGAGGTTTTGAATTGAGTAATAAGTTTGTGGATTAAGTGTGTACACAATGGGGGATAGGGTCTACTGGTTAACTACGGGTTTATCTGAGGATGTGCAGGACAAGAGTTAAGTCACATAAAGATGAACAAAGAGGAAAAGATGGAAAGGATAGGAAAGTGAGAAGAAAAGATCAGAAGTTCAGTAGAGCTAGAAAAAAAAACAAAACGATAATTAAGAATGAAAGAAAAAGAGAAAGAAGACAAGAAAAGAAAAGAAAACACACATTCACGTATTCCTAAAATAAAAATTATAAGAGAAGAAAAAAAAAAAGTTAATGGAAAACAATTATTTTTTCAGAAGAGGCAAAAATTAAAGATTAATAAAAGTTTTAGAAAAGCAAAAAAAATTTTATATATATATAAGGTAACAAAAAATGAAAAAAAAAACAAAACAAGAAAAAGAAAAAAAAGAAAAGAAGAAGAAGAAAAAAAAAGTTCTTTGATTTTTTTTTTTTTTTTGGGAGGGGTGGGAAGAGTCCTGTATCTCCCTTTTGTCTGTAATCAGAGTCTGGTTGGAGTCTCTGGTCAGCTTGAGGTCCTGTGGCTTGATTGGTTTCTTAAGTCAGTTTGTTGGAACAGGCAGAAAAATGCTCTGCTTTACCCAAGATTTTGAGATCCCCCTCCCAGGTTAGTTTACTGGGAGGGTGATCTGCTTTGAGAATCACAAAAGAGGGGGATGCAGTGATGAGGCTAGGTTCTGGGTAGAGTTGAGGCCTTTCAACGAACAGTAGCTTTTCCCTGGGGCTATTTTGTGAAAAAAACTCACAGCACCCAGCCTGGAGCCATTCTCAGGGTTTCTGTTTTTCAATTGATTGTGGTGGCTGCTAGAGGGTGGGGCAGCCTCTGGCTCTGGTTACCTGGTGAGGAGAGCCACTCCAATGGCTGGCGCCTGAGCTGGGTGACTTTTCCCTGGATGGAACTGAGTCTGTGAGGTCACTTCGCCGTTAAGTTCTTGTGACCTGCTAAATGACTCGTTTTATTCCAAGGCCTGAGCTGGAGCTAGCCGCTCCTCCGAGCTTTGTCGGTATCCAAGATGGAGATCACCGGTGCTGGGGGGGGGAGGGGTGGCCTTCCCTCCTCTGCTCTCAGAGAAGGAGTGAGGAAGTGGGGCTTCTACTCACGCGGAGTCTTCGATCCCGGGTCGTCTCTGGTCTGCAAAGTGCAGGATGAAGTTGTCCGCTCCTTGTCGGTTCTTGCTGGTGTTGAGTAGAATCCGCTCGTCCGCTGCGTCTGGCTCCTTCGTCCCAGACTGCGTCTCAGGTATGCCTCCGCGGCGGTGGTCGCCGCTGCGACCCTGCCGCCGCAGCGGCAGCTGCTCAGATGTGTCTGCTTGGCTTCCCCTCTCTTGACTAACTCTCTGTCCTGTGATGGCACACTTGGTGTGATTCTCTGGCTTGGGACTGTTCACTGGAACTCTGAAACTGTTTTTTATGCAAGAGCTTGTTCAGATTCCAGCTTCTCCTCCGCCATCTTCCCGGAACTCTTCCCTTATAACTGTTCTTGAAGCTGCCCCACTTGCTTGGCTAGAAGCTTCTCACACAGCCCATCTCCTACCTGGAAAGCCAGCCCTGCTTCACCACAAACCTCTCCACCTTCCATATCTACTCTCTCAATGCCCTGTATTGCTCCCTAGATAATCCCGACCCCTATTGCATCCTCCCTCAGATCCACAGACTACTCCACCAGATACCCTGCCCATAATTATCCTACATCTTTGTAGACCTTCCACTCCTTCTCAAAGCCCTCCTCCAATTAGCCCCATGGCTCCAAGCCCTGACCTGCTCTAGAAAACCCTCACTAGAAAATGCCCATCACACTATCTCATCTCTCAACACCCACATTGCTCCACTGTAAACCAATGCAACAGTTGGCCTCCATCTGGAAGCCTCACCAAGCTCAACTGTTAATCCCTGTCCCACTGAAGTCCCTTTATGAAGGTTGCCTTGCCCTACTGGAAATCCTGTCGAAAGACCTTTTCTTGCCTTGCAACAGTGAAATCCCTCCCAAACTTACTCGTCTTTTCAAAGTGGTGACTGGCTACACCAGAAAGTACATCCTAACTAGTCTAGTCCGCTGGATACTATCCCTGTTCTCACAAAGCCTTGGTCCTGAAAAACTCCTCCATACATTATGACTACTTCCTGTTCTGCCAGAAACCCTACCTCCACCCTCACACACTTCCCAAAGGACTGCCATTCTCCACCAGAATCCCCTTCCCTTACTAGCCTACTTCTTCCTAGCACTGCTCTGCCCTCTCAAACCAGACCCTGAAAATCTTCTCCCTCATAGCTCCACATTCTGGCACCAGAAACCCCACCTTCTGTCAGCCTCTTGTCTCCATGCCCTTCCCTGCCTTATGGGAAACCCCACCCTACATATCCCAAAAGGGCTCACAGTACTCCACCAGAAACTCTCCTCTAAGTAACCTCCTCCCTTGTAGCCTTGTTCTTCCTTCTCAAAGCTTTGCCCCAAAGAACTTCCTCCCTAGTGACCCCACTTTCCTCCACAGAAAACCCATCCATCTGCCAGCCTCCATCCTAAAGGCCCACCTACTCCACAAGTGACCCTGCCCCTAACAATCTAGTCCTTCCTGTCCCCTTTCTGCTGTCTCAAATCCCTACATAGACGCTTTCACCCTCAAAGCCTTGCCCTACTCCACCACAGATGCTCTGCCAGTACCAACTCCTTCTATGAACGAGACAGGGCTCTATCAGAAACACCACACCACCTCATCCATGAATGTCTCACCTAGTAACTTCTATAACAAATGTGATTTTATACTGATTTTATACATAGAATTTATAGAGTTTATACTAATCAATATGATAAGAAAGCAGTATTGCAAAAAGACAACAAAAATTAGATAGCTATTAGCTGCCTTAGTCTCGCTTGGGGTTCTGTTACAAGGGAGATTCACATTGTGTGAAAAATGTGAAGATTAATCCTCTAATTGGAAAGCATTTTTGACGTACCAGTAAGGTTTCATAAGTGATCATTTTATTTCTAGAAAATTCGTGCACATTTGTGCCCATTAACATAAAAATATTAGTTATTTTAAATCCTCTGGTTTTGTTGAGGAAAGAGTATTAGTGTGTAAAATGATTAATTTCAACTCATCTCTCAATGAATAATTTGGGAGTTGCTTGCCTTACTAGTCCATTGGCTCTGAGGTCTGTTCCTGTACCATTACCAAGCTGTTTTGATTATTATGGCTTTATAGTAGAGTTTGAAATTTGGTATTGCTATTCTGCCAGCACTGTTCTTTCTGTTTAGGATCGTTTTTGCTATTCAGGGTCTTTATTATGGATTTTTGGATTGACTCTTCTATTTCCTTGAAGAAGAATGTTGGAATATTGATAGGTATCGCATTGAATTTGTAGATAGCCTTTGGCACTTTTGTCATTTTCACGATGCTAATCCTTTCAATCCAGGAGCATGAGAGTTTTTGCCACTTTCTAAGTTCTGTTTTGATTTCCTTTCTCAGGTTTTTAAACTTTTCATCATAGAGGTCCTTCACTTCTATGGTTAAGTTACTTCTTAGGTATTTTATTTTTTGTGGGGCTATTCTGAATGGAGTTGCTTTCCTAATTTCAGCTACACTTATCTCATTTTTGGCATGTAGAGAAGCCATTGGTTTTTGCGCGTTAATTTTATACCCTACTACTTTGACAAAGTTTTGAATCAGCTTGAGTAATTGGGAGTGGAGTCTATGGGATTCTTTAAATACAAGATCCTGTCATCTGCAAAGTGAAAGAGTTTTACTTCTTCTTTCCCTACTTGGATCCCATTTATGTTTGCATCTCTTCTTATTGCTGTAGATAGGCATTCCAATACTAGATTGAAGAGAAGTGGAGAGAGTGGATATCCTTGTCTCCTTCCTGAGTTAAGAGGCAATGACTTTAGTTTTTCACCATTAAGTATAATGCTCGCTGTAGGTTTGTCATATATAGCCTTTAGTGTATTGAGGAATGTCACATGGATTACTAATTTTTCCAGAACCTTCATCATAAAGGAGTGTTGGACCTTGTCAAGTGCTTTTTCTGCAGTATTGAGATAACCATGGGGTTCTTATCCTTGCTCTTGTTGATGTGATGAATTATATTAATTCCTTTGTGTATATTGAACCAGCTTTGCATTGCTGAAATGAATCCAGTTTGATCTTGGTGTATGATTTTTTGGATGAATTGTTGAAGTCGATTGGACAAAATTTTGTTGAGAAGTTTTGCATCAATGTTCATAAAAAAAATGGGTCTATAGTTCTCTTTCTTTGATGAGTCCCTGCCTGGTTTTGGGATGAGGGTTATGATGTCTTCATGGAATGAGTTCGGTAGTGAACTTTCTCTTTTAATTTCATTGAAAAGTTGGAGGAGTATGGGTGTGACCTCTGCTTTGAAGGCCTTGTAGAATTCCACTGTAAAACCATCTGGTCCTGGGCTTTTCTTAGGTGGGAGGTCTCTTATTGCTGTTTCTATTTCAATTCTTGATATGGGCCTGTTAAAATGGTTTAACTCATCTTGGTTTAATTTTGGCATTTCGATATTTGCTAGGAAAAGGCCCATTTCTGTCAATTTCTCAAAATTATTAAGATAAAGTTTTGAGAAGTATTCCCTTATAATGTTCTGCATCTTGGTTGTTTCTCTGGTGATGTTTCCATTCTCATCTCTGAGTTTATTTATTTGGGTGTGTTCTCTTCTTTTTCTGATAAGGATTTGCTAAGGGTCTGTCAATTTTGTTAATTTATTCAAAGTTAATTTATTTGAATTGTTAATTTATTCTTGTGGTTTTCATTGTCACCGCTGAGACATCTGAGGTGATTCTATTTGGTTTTGCTTAAAGGCTATGGATCTTTTCTTCTTGACAGCTTTAAGGATGTTTTCTTTGGTCTGAATTGATCCTGTGTGGATTATAATGTGATGGTGGGATGTGCTATTCTTGTCTGGTCTATTTGGAGTTCTAAAAGCTTCTTGTATATGAATAGGCTTATCTTTTTGCATGTTTGGGAAGTTCTCTGCTAGGATCTTGTGAAACAAATTTGCTAGACCATTAACTTCTGCCTTTAGGTGCTCCTCTATATCCATTATCCTCAGATTAGGACTTCTGATTGTGTCTTCCAAGTGTTGAATAGATCTATAATATTTCTTGGATTGTTGTATGTTCTTTCTCTACAATATCTAGGCTGTGTTCAATCCCCGAAATTTGATCTTCTGCATAGTCTAACCCTATGATCAAGACTTTCTACTTTGTTTTTTCTTTTCCTTCGAGTTGTTCAGCTTTGATGGCTTCAAATTTTTTGTTGGAGCTTTGTTTTAGATCTTGTATGAACTTCTTTACCTCCTTAACTTGGTGTTCAGTGTTTTTTCACAAATCACTTAGTTGATTGGTTATGGTTTCTTTGAACTCCCATTCCTTCTGTTTGGTTCCATTCAGCGTTCCCTTTGTGGTCTCCCTGACTTCTTTCAGCTCTCTGTTTATGGATTCTATGAATGCCTTTAGTGATTTTTGTGTATTCTCTTCCTGCTCTCTCAATTTCTGCATTATTCTTTGATTAGCCTCTTCATGTTCACGCAATTCCTGTAGTTCTCTTTGAGTATTCTCAGCCTACTCATGCCATTCCTGACTTTCTCTTTGAATGTTCTCAGCCTGCTCATGCCATTACTTTATCAATCTTTGAGTAGCTTCCTCATGCTCATGATATTCCTGTATTGACCTTTGTTTGACCTCCTCTCTCCCTATCATGCTCATACAGAGTGCTTTGCAGGTTTTCAATCTTTTCATTTATCACGTTTACCAGTAGTGTTGTTGAGCTTTTTGGGAACTCTCCAATGGATTATTCACTATCTGTTCTGTCCCCTGATTATTATGAGTGGGAGTTGAGATAACCGGACTTGCCATTTTTCTTGTGTTTTTCCGGCTTACTCTGCCCATTTAGGATGAAAGTAAAACCAGTTTTGTGCTAGCACACTATTTTAAGGCAAGCATCAACCAAAGCTTGTAGTTGCACAGTCAAAAGTCTACAGATACAATCTAGCTAAAGAGATATAGCTGTTCAACATCAATCAACTATGTATTAATGGGCTACGAAGAGCAAAGAAGAATTTGGCAAACAGAAATTATTAGGTTTAGGGAGAAATGTGGTTAAAAATAAGAATAGAGGGATGTGGAAAATCTGAGGGAGAGTTAACTTAACTAAGTCCTAGACTCAAAGCGGGGAATAGGTTCAATAGAATGATAATAGAGAGAGAGAGAGAGGAAAAGAAGAAAGAGAAAGAAAAAAGACAAGAAAAAATAGAAAAATAAAAATTAAAAAGTGCAACATTTACAAATCATGCAAAATGAAAATGTAATATTCAGAGAAGACTTTGGATAGGATAAGAGAAGGGGAGGGATAGAAAGGAGACCTGTAAAACTCAAAAATAAAAATGCTTGAAATATTATATAGGTATAAAGAGTTAGTACTGCTATTAAGGAATTTAAGTCTAAGAGGTTTTAAATTGAGTAATAAATTTCTGGATTAAATGTATACACAAAAGGGAGTTTATCTGAAGATGAGCAGAACAGCAATTAAGCCATGGAAAGAAGAATGAAAGAGAAGAAAAAGTGAAAAGAATGAGAAGGAAAGAAAACAAGGGTCAAAAGGTCAGTAGACCTAAACAAAAACAAATTTTTATAAAGAAAAACAAGTACACACACATATACCCCTAAAATAAATGTTATAAGAGGAAGAAAAAAAAGTTAATAGAAAACAAAAATTTTTAATATTAAAAATTAAAAAAATTAGAATTTTTTTAATTAAAGGTACAAAAAATGCTCTTTGATTTTTTTTGGGGGGATGGGAATATCCTGTATCTCCCTTGTGTACGTAACTAGTCTCTTGTTGGAGTCTCTGGTATGCTTGTGGTGTTTGATTTTCCTGTGGCTTAGATGGTTTCTTAAGTCAGTTTGTTTGAGCAGGCAGAAAATTCTCTGCTTTACCCAGGATTTTATGATCCCCTCCCAAGTTAGTCAAAGGGAGGGAGATCTGTTTTGAGTATCTCAAAAGAGGGAGATGGCTGTTTCCTCTAGTTTGGAGATGCTGTGATGAGGCTAGGTTCTTGGTAGAGTTGAGGCCTTTCAGCAAACAGCAACTTTTCCCTGAGGAGTTAGCTCCTTTCAACCATGTATGGCATGGGCAGCAGTTCAGTAAATAAACTACTTTACCAGACTGAATTCCGTGTGGTGTTCTATTCATTGACTATCTTATGGAACTCACCTAATTAATATACTTAACACTTCAGAATTTCTAGTTATAAATCCATGGATATTTTTGTGACACATGTAAGTTTAGTATCGACAAAACATATGTACTAACTCATTGTTTAACAGTATAATTCTGCCTGGAATCTTTAATAGCAGCTTAATTAACCATAAAGTCTGTTTTGTTTGCTTTCCTTTGTTTTGTTTTTTGCTTAAAGTTATAGAAGAGTGGGTGGGATAATCTGAAAGGATCTCTAGCTTCATATTTTCTCATTACCCTGGCCTTCAACCCTTGTGCTACCAGCTCAGGTGATGGGACTTTGAAATTCTGGGAAGTAGATACACATCATAAGTACCCATGGCTTCGGGATTTGTCAGATTTTTTAAATGTAATTGTTACTAAGGAGTGTACAGTGAGGTTACAATTTCACAATTCATGTAATGTGTACATTTGTCTTGTAGACAATGCCATCCTTTCCTGAGCTTTCTCCTAGTTTCTGTTTTTTGTTGTTGTTGATTTTTTGTGTGTTTGTTCCTGACCTTCAGCTCAGCACTAGGTGCTGCCCCCGACTGTTTGTAATCAAGGCTACTCTATCTCTGAAGCCCCAGCTTCCTTTATGGCTGTTTAGTAGTTAATTGGAGAGAAGAGTCACAAATTTTCTCACTCCAGCTGGTTTTGAACTCTGATCATCAGCCTCCTGAGTAGATAGGGTTATAGGCCTGAGTCTCCAGTGTCCAGCTACAAACGTGTTGGTTTCTTTCTTCCCTGGTTGTGTTACAATTTTCCTCAACTATTGGCACTAATACTACATATCGCCTGGCTCAAATCTGAATTGGTGGAACATGCTTGTATTTTGAGGATTGCAGGAGTAGGCCATAGAGACATATAAGCTAAAGAAATCATTTGGAACATGGCATAAAGGAAAGAAAATTTATTGCCAGTTCACTGTGTCCTGTCTTCTCTGTTAATTTTGCATGGCCTGTGAATGATGTTAGACATATCCGAATGACCATGGGCGGAAATAAGGTTTCTCATCCTGTTATGAAAACAGAACAAAAAGCAACCAAAAAATACTATGTATGAGTCCAGCAATTTCCTTTAATTAAACACCAATCAGCCCTAGTTTATGAAAAAAAATTCTTTATTCAAGTGTTGCTACTTTTTCTAACCACAAATATAATGATATATGTGGTAGACTGTTTAATGTTATACCACCGCTGTCATTTTAATTCACAAGCAATTCAGACATTTAAATGTTTATTTATGTCAGTTGTGGTGCTTGAATTCAGGGCCTGGACACTGTCCCTGAGACTCTGTACTCGTTAGTCAGCACTCTAAGAATTGAGCCAGGGAGCCACTTCTTGAACTACGATCCTTACACCTAGGCCTCATGAGTAACTGGGATTAGAAACATGAGCCACTGGTACCTGGCTTCAAATCATCTTTTATTATTATTATTGTTGTTGTTGTTGTTGTTGTTATTGTGAAAATACCGTACAGAGGGGTGACAATTACATGGGTAAGGTAATAGATCTTATCAAGCATTGTTGCCCCTTCTTTGTTTCCCATTCCCATCACTTCTTATCTCCCACCCCACACATCCCCACTTCCCACTCCCCACTCCCCACCACCCCTGGTTAAAGTTGTAAAATTCGTTTTTTGACAAAATGTCTTGTACATCAATCTCATTGTTGTAATGGGTCCACCTGTACCTTATTTAACAATTATTTTTCCCTTCCCCCCAGAAATTATACAAACATCAAATAAAGTGAAAGCAAAGGTTATACCATGGAGGAAGGACATAAAAAGCAACAAAGAAATAATCTTAGAAATATGTTACAAACTATCGCAAGGGAAAAAAAGCATATGAATCCTTATCTTGGGGTACATTTCACCTAATATCAACTTATCTAATCATTTCTGCTTGTCTCAGACATATACCAGTTATAGCAAATAAGGGAAATCATGGAACTTATGTTTCTTTGGGCCTGGCTTACTTCACTTAATATAATTTTTTTCCAAGGCTTTCCATTTCCTAACAAATGGGGCAATATCATCCCTTCTGGTGGAGGCATAGAATTCCATTGTGTATATATACCACAATTTCTTGATCCATTCAAATACTGAGGGGCATCTGGGTTGGTTCCATACCTTAGCTATGGTAAATAAGACTACAATACACATAGTCGTGATGGTAGCTATAATGTGGTCTTGTTTGTTATCATTTGGGTAAATGTCCAAAAGTGGGAATGCTTGGTCATAGGGGAGCTCTATGTGGAGTCTTTTGAGGAACCTCCATACTGCTTTCCATAGTAGTTTAACAAATTTACCCTCCCAACAACAATGCAGTAAGATTCCCTTCTGTCCACATCCCTCCCAGCATCTGTTGTTAGTAGAGTTCTTGATTATAGCCATTTTCACTGGGGTGAGGTATTATCTCAATGTTGTTTTGATTTGCATTTCTTTTATGGCTAGGGAGGTTGAGCATTGCTTCATGTGTCTATTGGCCATCCTTCTTTCCTCTTCAGAGAAATTTCTCTTTAAGTCTTTAGCCCACTTATTTATTGGACAGTTGTTTCTTTGAGAACTTGTTGTTGGGGGATTTAATTTTTTGAGTTCCAGGTATATTTTAGATATGAGACCCTTGTCCATTGTATGGCTAGTGAAGATCTTCTCCCAATCCATGGGCTTTCTGTTAATCTTGCTAGCTATGCTCTTTGCCATGCAGAATCTCTGCAATTTTATGCAACCCATTTGTCCAACCTTTCTTTGATTTGTTGTGTTTCTGGGTCTCTATTAAGAAAATTTCAGCCTGTGCCAAGGAGACCTATAGTTTCTCCTATTCACGGACTCCAATCCAAAATTACTCAGCTGATTCAAAACTTTGGCAAAGTGGCAAGGTATAAAACTAACCCTCAAATTCAATGGCTTTTCTGTATGCCAACAATGAGAAAAGCACGACTGAAATCAGGAAAGCAACTCCATTCATAACATCCCACCGAAAACAATATACCTAGGAATTAACCAACAAAGTGAAGGACCTCAATGATGAAAACTTTAAAAACCTGAAAAAGGAAATCAAAACAGAACTTAGAAAGTGGCAAAACTTCCCATGCTCCTGGAGTAGAAGGTTCAACATCGTGAAAATGTCAATACTTCCCAAGGCTATCTACAAATTCAATGCGATAACTATCAATATTCCAAACTTATTCTTCAAGGGAATAGAAGAAGCAGTCCAAAAATTCATATGGAACAATAAGACACCGAATAGCAAAAATGATCCTTAATAGAATGAATGGTGCTAGAGGAATATCAATACCAAATTTCAAACTCTACTACAAAGCCATAGTAATCAAAACAGCTTTGTTCTGGCACAAGAACAGACCTCAGTTCTAATGGAATAGAATTGATATCCCAGAAATGAACCTACAGACCTATAGCTATCTAATTTTCTATAATAGGGCTACAAAAATAGAATGGAAGAAAGACAGCCTTTTCAGTAAATGGTGCTGGCAAAATTGGTTATCTACTTGTAGAAGACTAAAGCTAGATCCCTGCACCAGAATCAACTGCAAATGGATCAAAGACCTCGGAGTCAAAGCAGACACTCAAATAGTAATTTTTAAAATAATGAACTGCCTAGTGCCTCTGGCTCACATATATAATCCTAGCTATAGTTAAGATTACAGGTATGAGAAACAAACACTAGGTGCGTGTTGTTCATGATGGTTTGTATTGGCATGTTTTAAAATTGTTTGTTTCTTATACTACAATGCTCTTATTTTTATTTTCACTTAGGTGGGTGAGTGTTGAACCTTCTTTGGTTGAGATGGAGCCATGTGGAAGTTCTTGCCCAGTATGGCAAGGAATTGAAATCCTCCTGCTCTAAGCTCCCCATGGACCTGGGATGATAGACTTATTCCATCACACAGAGCCAGGGGTTGTGGAGCATTGCAGGTAAAACTACACTGGTCTTGAAGTGATGCCCCAAATAGCTAGCTTTACAGGCATATGCCTTCAAAACCTTGTTGTATTTCGTTTCACTTTGAAATAGTGTTTGTACATACTTAGAGATATAATGATAACAGACTACATGTTTAATATATAAAATAGTCAATATAATTATCAAGTGTATCTCCTAACACTTTGAAGCTAATATATTTTGGTCTCTCCTGCCTCTGATAGTTATTTTTTGGAATATACCATAAACATGAATGCATTGATAATGTGCACTTGGAGACTGGAAGTTGATAGAGATAGACAAGTTAAACTATGAGCAGTAAATATATATTTATCTATTGCTGTTCTGAAGAACATTACCATATATTCACCATAACAGTACCACCATATATTAACCATGACAATAATTTTCCTGCAGTGTAGAAGTTCCTATTTCATAATCTGCCATCTTTTATCATTTTTACATTCTCCTTATGAGTATGAATGTTTTCTTGTTCCCCCTTATTAAGATGGAATTAAAAAATTTGTAGAATCTACTGAAATTATCTAATTTATTTGGTTTTGTGTTGTTAAATCATTACAACCAAGGTTTCATGAAAGTTATGCTAGCAGACTATATCACTAAATTTTATTCTAATTACATCTTATTATTGTATTTTGATATTGGGTTTTGCTGTTGTTGTTTTATGATATTGAGTGTTGTGAAGCTGGACTGAAAGATGCAACCCCACTACCTCCAGTAACAATGTTTTATCACCAGGTTTTGGAGGCTCTCTCCTCTCCAGCTCACTACAAAAAACTTGCAGTGGAACTTTGGCACAATTGGTAGAGCACTACATTGAAGGGAAAGATCCTCGGGATTGTCATATAGTCCTTGTTCAAATCTTAAAATACCTTTATGCACAGACACACGTTCACCCACACACACACACACACACACACACACACACACACACACACACACATGTACACGCACAAAATGGCAGGCAATGTTGTCTCTTAAATTCTTATCCAGATATTGGACAACATCCCACTCATTTGTGAAGGGTTTTACTTGATTATTTTGAAGGAGGAGGATAGTTCATGGGACACAATGACAAGACTTTAGTGAGGAATGCTTTATAAACGACTAGCTTATAAAAAGAACAGGAGTACAGTTCTTTAAATATTACATTCCTTCAAATATAGTATTTTAAAATAATAACCATTGAATTATGAGAAGACAACGCAGCACCTCTTCCCTTCTCCCCTTCCCCTCGTTCATAAAATATAATAAAAGTTTCAAAAATGCTCTTCTGTCATACAAAATGTTTGACTAAATGTATAATGTTTGTTTGTCAAGACTTTTTGATTTTCCCACCTCTAGGTACTTACCTTTTTTCCAGGTGACAGCACACAGAGCCTTCAAGAGCAAACAGAAGATTAGGAAATAAAAAACCTAACAATGTCCTAGGAAGTGGTTGTCAAAAATACATGCAAGAAGCACATGGCAGGCTGAGAGGGCCCTGAGAGGCAAAATGATTGTGCAGGATGAGAAGAATAGTGACAAATAAGGCTGAGCAAGGAAGGGCTCTTTGAGGCTGAGACCATGCCTTTATCTAGGCCTAGCTGAGGATGTTGGGATTTGACAATATCCACATGTGTATAGAGTGATGTGGGAGGGAGATTTCAGCCTACAGTTTGTCTTTGGGATGGTCTTATGTGAGCAAGTAGCTTAGATGATTAGGCTCTGAGAGATGACACTACCTCCCTCATAATTGAATAGAATATGGAACTCTGAGAGCCAAGCAACTGTAACTAAAAGTCAACTCAAGCCAGCTCACTTGGCCTGTGGCTCAGGAACAAGAAAGATGCTCCTGTGTTGTTTTCAAAGTTCAAGAGATTCAGGTCTCAGGCATGAGTGGTGTGAGTGCCTCACTCGATGCTGCAGACATTGGATCAGTGCTAAACCACGAAACCAATGTCTCAGGCCTTGTTATAAGAAGAAACCAAGGGAAACACAAGGCAACTCAGGCAAGGTGAACCTTCTTCTTGTGTGCTTTTATATGAGTAGACTGAGAAAATATTTACTGTGTAGTTTTCAATCCACTCTATTACAATTACTCAATTTAAGTGTACTCCCATTTCCATGTTTCAAAGATCCATTCTTTTTTACCACCTCAGTGTGACAATGAGTCAGCCCAAACCCTGAATATGCCTTATAATATATGGTTCCTGGACTCAGGTTTGCTGGAAATTCTGGTAATGGACCTCGTCCCTGCCTACCAGAAAGGTGATCTCTTCTATGTTGGAAACTTCCTCCACCACTATAGAAAGTGGGGACAATAGAGCAGTTGCTGGATATTCTGTTTAAAAGGTGAGTGTTCCTAAGATGGGTGCCAGTTGCCCACACCTGTAATCCTAGCTACTCAGGATGCTGAGATCTGAGGATCAAGGTTCAAAGCATGCCTGGACAGGAAAGTCCATGAGACTCTTATCTCCAATAAACCACTAGAAAACCGGAAGTGGTGCTGTGGCACAACTGGTAGAGTGCTCACATTGAGTTGAGGGCTGAGGGATAACATCCAAACCCAGAGTTCAAGCCCCACGACTGACAAAAAAAGTGAGATTTCCTCCTTCAAACCCAAGACTGATGAGATCCCCTCCAGAATATTGGAATAATTGGTACCTCTCTGAGACTGTTTCACTGGGGTCTTATCAAAGGAGCTTGGCTTGAGACAAAGAAGAGCATTTTTCGACTAATTCCTTAGGAGTGGGCTGCCAGAACACTTCATTTGCCTCATAAGCTAGTGGAGCCTTAACGATTTTCTTGCTGAAAGAATAGGATTAAAGGAATGAGCCAGTCTCATCCAACATCCACCCTCACCTAGGAAATCACTATCTTGGAGGCCTTTGAAGGAATATACAGAAGAAAGGATGCAACTTGAACTTGAATTTGGGGCCTGAGTGCTGTAACCTTCGTAGCACTCTACCAATTGAGCACCAAGTCCAGTTCTGGCCTTTGGCTGGTTAAATGAAGATAAGTGTCTTTAGATTTTATAAACTAGACTGGGTTCAAACTGAGTTCAATCTGATCCTCAGATCTCACCCTCCTGATTACTAGGGTTAGAGGCATGAGCCATTCTGCAGCTATTTGGAAAGATGTATATAAGCATACTCACAGTATTTCCATGAAATTGTATAGACATACCTTCACTTTTAGTCTGTCATGTTTACCATTTGTGACTTAGACAGTCCCATGTGTGTCCTGTTCAGAAAAGGAGAAGCAAAGAGTTAACTTCCTTCTCCCATTGGTACAAATCCTTCTACCGTAACTGGGAGGAAGATGAGCAAGTGAAAAAGTGAGTGGACATTGGCACAAAGAGAAATTTTGTCCTTTGAAACTTGGTAGCTTTGACGTTTCTGAATCAAAGTCAATTTTCTTCTTTGCACACCAGTTGTTATTTTCATCAGAGGGTTGAGGTTTGGCACATCAGCGGATAGCAGATTACACAGTTCTGGATGTGGTTGTGGTTTTGGACTCTCATGGATGCCAGGGAGAGCTGTATATAACAAGTCAGATCCATTGGGGAAACAACTTTCTCTTCCTATCACAGGGAGAAATTTTTAAGATTATATTTGAGAAATTTCTAGAAGTGGGTTGTGAGGAGCATCCTGCTTGCAGGAGTCTCTTCGCACTTCCCAACATGCAAGTCCTGCCAGAAAGAGGCTATAGTACAAGGTTCAGGATGGAGAGGGTGGGCTTTCATTTTCCTTGTCACCAATCTTCCCACCGCATTTTTTGTTCTATCCTCCCTATGTGGATGGACTTCTACCCTGATGATTTCTATGTGCCTAAGAACCATGACACCCTAAAAGAACTTACACAGAATGTCAAGATCAACATGGTCTCTTCAGACCTGCTCTTCTGTTTACATATTCTTCTGGACCAGCTGGAGGAACCCATGACCCATGAGACCAAGCAAAAGAGGAAGAACTTGTTTAGATGCCTCAAGGCTCATGAGGAGGGATGGAACCTGGGTCTCTAGGGATGGGCCCAACTGGTCATGAGACCTTAGTACTCCTTAGTTTGGCAAAATGTCCTTTTATGGATATTCTATGCCAGGTATAATCTGTTCTCCTTTTGAAAGAACTTGGAAGTAGCCACTCATTAGAAACACCCTGCATTCTAATCAGTGTTCAGTCCAAACTCAAATTCTACAGCTTCTCCCATTAGATCCTCAGAAGTTTAGTCACACCTTAACTTCTAGGGTCTACTCTAAGATTTCTGTACCTATTTCCATTCTCAGGTTTGCATCACTGTAAAGCAACTCCTGCAGAACTCCAGATAAAGAACCCATCAGTGATGTCGTCTATGGTGACTGATGGAGATTGGAAGATCTCTAGAAAGCATGTGAACATAGAGGTTTTTTTTTAAATTTGAAGAAAGGCCCAAGTAGGTTTTGAGTCCTGTGGACATCCCACTGGTTCTGAACCCCACACGTGATGCAGGCGTACCTGCACATAACACCAAGGATGAGGACGATCCAGAATGTCTTCAACTGATGTACACAATCCAACTAGATCGCCACCAAGCCAGTGAAAAAAACACGTCTTAGTGTGCAGGGTAAAAGTGTGCTAATGGAAAATGACCCCAGTCTATGTTCAGGAAAACCAATGAGTGAGGTCCAAAATCTAGATTCAGTTGAGGAAAGGGAATCTTTCCTCACAATACCCAGACCAATCTGACCTCTTGCAGGGGATTCAATTTCCAATTGAGAAATTAGAATCTGTCCCTACCTGGACTCAGGAAGAAAATCCTGTCTTTAATGAGGAAGAAGATCTCTTTGTGGACTCTGAGGGAGAATTTCTGATTCCTTCTCCTTTTCCTGAGACAATCCTTATTTTTCTTTATGTCCTGATTGTTATAAAAGGTTCATCCTATTTATTTTTTAACTTTATTAAAATAATATTTTTGACATATTCTAAAATTCATGAATCCTAAATATATTTCTTTTTAATCCTACAATCTGAAACATTGTGCATATGTGTTCTCGGAGGGGAACACAGAGAGACAGGGGGCTGTATTAGAGAGCCTACTGGATATAATGGGAAATGTTAAATGCACAGGGAGTGGCAAGGAAGCCAGGCCATGCCTGCATGGGGTCGTAAGGTGGCTATAAAAGGTCTAGTACATAGCATATCAGATATCCTATAAAGCTATCCTGTCAAATGGGACAAATGCCACAATACATATAGTGGTATGTGGGCTCTCTTCCAACAGTGAGTTCGAATTTGAATACAACTTCATTGTGCTTTGGACAAATATGGAAGAAAAATTTGGCTCCAATATTATAAAAAAGTCTACTTAGGGCTGAAAATATTTGACAAAACATATAGAAAATATGTATGCTGGAAAGCAAAAGTCATAATCAATAGGAAAAAGAAGGTTTATATAGATGAACAAATACAAAATCAGCAAGAAAAAATACTCCACATTTAAATCATTTATATGTAAATACATGTTATATTCTTGGTGTTATATATAGTATATTACATAATATATAAGACTGAATATTATTTTTCCAACTACAATGGCATTTAAATTTTAGAAGAGTTTTTTGCGCAAAATATTAGTGTAAATATTATTGGGGAAAGTAGTAATATAATTTGATTATAATTATAAGAATATATTTGTGTTTCTAGGTATAACACTGATTATAAATAGATGAATAAAAATATACATATATTTGTATATATCTGTCTATGATGTGAATAAAATGAAAGTAAATGTAATGAAACTGACTATAGCATGTATAAAAAAGTTGAGTCCGTGAGACTCAGTCCTGTAATCCTAGTGATGTGGGAAGCTGGGTTCTGAGATTTAGTATCTCTTACAACCAAGTCGTAGATTTTCAGAGAAGGTCTGGTCCCTCCAGTGTAGCAAATAAACACATAGGCAGTGGGATCACACCCCCTGACCCCAGAGGAAAGTCAGTAGAAATCAGGAAAAGCCTCTTATCTTATGACAGTCTACTCAGTACCTGTATCAACATGGCAATTTGTAGAACATCAGATGGAAAGTTGGCATTCCCTCCAAAAGGTTCCAAACTGTAGTCTCTGACCATACTGAATTAAACCTTATTTCCCTTCCCAAGATGCAAACACATAGAAATATGGCAAGGGCTCAAGAGAGATGGTCAAAGACTTACAAATACATAAAATTATATACTCTGTTTCAGTAATTCATTGACAAATTATCAAAGGCATGTCTTGAATTTTTTTAAAGGAAATGGAAACATACTCTGAGTTTATCAGGAACTGGGTGATAGTTTGGTTGTTGAATTGTTGAATGCACTCCTGGGCAAAGGAGACACATATCTTGGGGAAATTGTGTGGGGGTTGGTGTCCTCACACAGCTTCACAATACAATGGCCATAACTTCTACGATGTCATAGTCATCTTTGCCATAACAGCAAATAGGTCTCAGGCACTGATTTTGCTCTAAAGTGGGCTTAACAACAGCACAAGGCACAAAGAATTAGACGGAATTAATACTAGCCACTAAACTTCAGCTTGAACAGCTGTCCTGACCAGAAGCTAGGATAAATTGAGCTGGGGAAGGCTGATCTCCATGTAAGGCCCCTGAGCACTAAGGACTAGGCACTATTACAGGTGTTGGAGAAACAGAAGTGAATGTGGCTCTCTCCTCAGCAATTTCATGAGGTAAAGAAAACCAGAAATCATAATGATAATTTCCATAAATCAGAGACATGAAATTGGTGATTTTGTGGCAACAACTTCATATTGGGGATGTTGATATGAGAGCCAATATCCAGGCAATTATCTAGGAGCAGGTACTCCACACAGTAAGGACAGCAAATACATCGCCCATTGATGGGAATGGAGCTGATTTGGTTCAGAAAAGGAAAACAGCACTGACATGCTTGCTTGTGAAGAATGGAAAGGTACAAACAAGAAAAAGATCCAAAATGAAGATAGGTATAAATTAGATAGATATTGCATGCTGCCGGTTACAAGAAGAAAAGTTCTGGTTTTAGTTTAAATCTAACAACCCACTGGAACCAAAGTGCTACAATAGTAGTAAGACACATCTGATTCAGTAAAGAATACTTTTAAAATGTGATTCTAGCTGGGCTCTGGTGGCTCACAACTGGAATCCTAGTTACTCAGTTGGCTGATATCTGAGGATCAGGTTTGAAGCAAGTCCAAGGAAGAAGTTTGGTAAGACTGATTTCCAATTAACTACCAGAAATATGGACATGAAGCTGTGGTTCAACTGGTAGAGCACTAGCCTTCAGGAAAAAACTAAAGGACAGCACCCAGGCCCTAGGTCCAAATCACAGGACTTCCAAAACAAAGAAGCCAACAAATAAAATTTGGTGCTGTCATTCATCACTTAGCATTCTAATTCAATATATTTTGTATGAACCTTGGAAATTTTATCCTTAGCAAATGCTCGCCCCTGATATTTTGCTGCATTACCAGCTTTCAAAGCCTTGGCATCACTACTGTCTCCTCCTAGTTAGCATAGCATTCTGCCACTGGAAATTTGAAGATATATTTTATTAATCAGAATTCTGATCATCTTTCCACATACATCAAATGAGTAATAGCCACATTCTACTATTCTGAATGTTTTTAATCCTCCTTTGAGTTAATAAGCATTAAGGCTTAAAAATTCTACAGTGGTTATCAAGTTAATTCAATAGTCATTCTTCCACCCAATCTTGTAACATATGTTTATAAAAGGCGAGACTATATGAAAGTGTGCACATTATACCTTCTAACTATAATACTCTCAAGAAGTAGGGTTTTACAGAAACGTCCTGATTGCTTTACCAAATGAAAGTATAAGAGATTTAAATAAGCTACCTAACACCTAAGAAGGAAATTGCTATTGGCTTTACAACAAATTCATTTGACTGAGGAAATGGGTTTCAGAAATGCCAGAGGCAAAGGGTATTATTCAAATCACCTTATCATGAGGTACAAGCAGCCTCTCTAGATCAACCTTCCAGGAAAAAAGCAATGAATGAAACACAATTAATGCTTCTAAAACAAGCCAGTTGGTGGTGGTTCATGCTTGTTATCCTAGCTACTTAGAAGTTTAAGATGAAAGGATCTCAATTCAAAGCCTGGCCAGGAAGAAAACCTTCTTCTCTGCAACCAGCAGACAGGAAGCGTCAGCTCTGTGCCTGAAGCCCAGCTGGATGGCCTCTGTCCACAGACATCCAGACACACAAGACCACCCCCATCTGAAATATTATCAAAAACATTCAAATAATATCTCCTGTTTGGGAGATAACATTTAAAAGGTATATCAAAAACATTTCATGAGTTCCAGTTAAAATGTCAGAGTGAAAGTGGAAATATGTACTTACTCACTTAAAGGAAAGTTACTGACAAGAATGATGTTAATGGGGCTAAAAGCCCATTTGGTAACTTATCCACTCCACCATGTTTCCTCACAACTTGTGAGTCAGCCTGAACAGTGAAATTTTTGAATGCAAGGAATGTATTTGAGCATGTAGCTTGTGAAAGTAATAATGAAAAGCTAAACACTGGAAGCTCAGGCCTATAAAACTAGCTACTCAAGTCCCTGAGATATGAGAAACTCAGTTCAAAGACAACTGAGCAAAAAAGACTTCTATCTACAATTAAAGAGTAAATGAAGAAAGCTGAGCTGTGCTTCAAAAAGTAGAGTATTAGAATCACAATAAATGCTAAGGGACAGTATCTAGGTCCTGAATTCAAGCCTCAGTACTGGCTCTCATACACAAAATACTCATGACAACACCACAGTATATGCATATGTTAGCAACGGATGTAGATGAATGGAATGATGACATCATTTACCTCACTTTTAGTCTCAAGCATTCTGTAGAGTGTAGCTCAGTCTGTTAAAAGCTCTAGGTTAAATCTTTCCTCAAAATCAGCAGATACATCCTCATTTCCCTCAGGACATTCACACATACACATAAAGGTCTATATTTTTCTAACTAATTTTGAAATACATAACCATAAACACATGCTTCAGAATTGTGTGCCATTGTTTAGGTTTCATAGGGAGCACAATATATCCAGGTTCTGGCTCATTCTTGTAATCTTAGATGCTCAGGTGGGTAGGATCTGAGGATCACAGTTTAATGCCAACACAAGCTAATAAATCCTCAAGATTCTTATATTCAATTAAGTAGCATAAAACCAGAAGTGCAGATGTGGTTTGAGTGGCACAGTGACAGCATTGAGTAAAATAACCTAAGCAAGAGCTCCAGACCCTCAGTTCAAGCTGAGTACTGGCCCACTAGCCCTCCAAAAGTAAAAAAAAAACCCAAAACACCAAATCAAATATATGTCAAAATATTTTGTAACTTTTGTAGCAAAATCCAATGAGGCAACATAGTTTCTGGTTTGTTGAAGATTTGGTGGGGAAACCCCAAATTCAACATGTGTTTAAGTGATGTAACAAACGAGCAACCAAATAAAATTTCCCAGTAAAGAATCTTCCTTAGTATTCACTGGGACCCCTGACAAAGGGATTTTTTCCTATGTTTTTTGAAAATCAGTGTTGTTTTTTTTTCAGTAAGGGAAATAGTATAAACCTTTACTATAAGTTTAAGAGTCATTGGAAGCGCCAGTGAAGTGAATGTACAACCAAAAGCACACAATATTATAATTTTCTATGCCTCTGTTGAGACACTACAAACCTGTAGTAGTGTGGCCTCTCAGAAAGAGAAGGGGGATGCTCAGCATCACTGGTCATAAAAGAAATGCAAATCAAAACCAAAACCACATTTTGATGCCCCTTACCCCAGTTAGAATGGCAATTATCAAGAGAGCAAATAATAACAGATGTGGGGGTGGATGTGGCTAAATGGAAACACACTAAACTGATGGTAGTAGGAATGTAAGCTGGTTCAACCACTCTGGAAGGCAGAATGGAGGTTCCTCAAAAGACTAAACATAGAACTCCCCTAAGATGTGAAGTAGGTCCTGAGAGGAGACTTGAGCTGGTACAGTTTCTTTCATGGCTTCGCCTTTGTTTTAGGGATTTTAGAAGAAGAAAAACCTTTAATCAAGGTTTACTAGAACTTGGTTCCAACCAGCCCAGTTCCTGGAATGGACAGAATTGCCCTATGTCCCCTCCCCTTAACAACCTAAGTCACCTTGATTGTTCTGTTACAGACTGACCAATAAAACAGATAGATTGTAAACTGGCTCCTACTGGCAACATCTCGAGCTTACCGAGCTTACCATAAACTGCACTTTTTTTCACGTGCTTATGGTAAACTCCACTAAACTCCTCCTTTGTGTATTCTTACCGTAAACTCCGCCTTTTGCGCATACTTCACCTTACCCACTGAATTAGTGAGTCATTTAAACTAAAAGTTATAGGCGGGTTTACATAGCCATAATGTGACAAACTGTAACCTCATTGGCCACCTCCATGTGATCTAGTATGACTGTGCAATCTTTTGTATGTGTGTCAATCTCATTGGTTACCTGCATGACCAGGTTTGGCCTCCTGAATTTTGCCTTTAAAAAACAAAGTACATGGGCCCCTAGGGGTCACAGTACCAGCTCCCAAGCCTGTGCTGCGGCCCTGACCAGTCAGTGTAGGAGCCTTCTTAATAAAGTCGCTTCTTTGTTAACAACTTTGTTGCTGTGGGCTCTGTCACTCTGGACGAATAGGTGATCTGGCCTGCCTGAGTAGGGGTCTTCCTACTACAGATCCAACCAATCCTACTCCTCAGCATTTATCCAAATGATCTCAAACTAAGGCACAATAAGCTACCAGCACAACTATGTTCATTTCATCATTGTTTTACATTAGCTAAGATACAGATCCAACACATTTGACTCAATAGATGAATCAATAGATGAATGAACTAAGAAAATGTGGTATATTTACACAATGGAATTTTATGCTTCTATCAGAAAGAATGAGAGAGTCCCTTTTGTAAGAAAATGGAAAGACTTGGGAAAAAATCATATTAAGTGAAGCAAGCCAGGCCAAAAGCAACATGAGCTCTATGATTTCCCACATTTGCAATGATTAGCATTAGCCTGTTACTCCTGAAAGTGTATCATAATAGCTCAGGAGTTATCAACATATATATGACTATACAAAATGATGCTAATTGAAATGAACGCCAAGACATAGAAACAGGAGGTCTTCTTTTGTTTAATTGTCAAGTTTGATGTAGCCAATTAACCACAGCTAGTTCTTTCTTCTTACTTTATGTCATTTTTCTTTTCCTATTGGTTTTACCCATGGCAATTCCTGTCTTTGATTCTGGTACCCTGCATCCAGTATATGCATTTATTTGATTGGGGAAAGGGAAGGGAAATAACAAAATGCTGAAAAGAAGTACAAAAGGTGAACCATTGCAACAATGATACTCACAGGACACGATGGCGAAAATTAACTTTACAATGTAATGGTGGGAGAGGGGCAGTGGGGGGAAGGGACAAAGGGAGAAAAAAACTGGAGTGGGTAACAATGTTCAATGAGAAATGTAACTAACTCATGTAAATGTAACCCCTCTGTACAGCATCTCTATCATAAAATAGACTTTTAGAAATAAAAAAATTAAAAAAGTGTTTTTCCCATAAAATCTCAATCTGATACCAACGGAACTATTGAGTTCACGTCAATGAGTGTTTGGGGACTTTCAAGAAGCTAGTACTAAGTACATATGACCACAATTAAGTGATAATAAGAAAAGTAGCTCTTTTATTGTATTATATGAGTAAAGGAAAATTTCATTTCTGTTTCCTTATAATTTATGTTTGTGATCTGTGTTGTTCCCAAGTCAGACTAATGTCTTGTTCTTCGATTTCTTTGGTATGTATAGCTTGGACATGTAATCTGAGGTATAAGAAGTATTCGTTGTTCAATTTGGAGGCCTAGCATAGAAGCACTCCTCCCTGGCGAAGAAGTTAGACTGGAGGACCCCTAACACTCACTGTGGTTTCTCTCCCACAGCTCACTGAGGAATTTAGGAGTTTGAGACTGTGACTGCTAATTAAGTGCCACTTATGATTAAGAATTATTGGTAGAATTTGAAAACATATTTTGGTAATAAATAGACTAGAAAAAAATGTTATTTCCTATTTTTTATCACTGTATTTCTTTTTGTCTAAGTATAAAAGCCAGCCTTACACTAAGGGCCTAGAATAAGCAAAATGGCTTATAGAGCTCAGATCATTTCTTTCCACAGAAGGACAGCAGCAGAAGAAATACAGGTCCACACCTGTCACAAGGAAGAGAGAGTGATGTCTCCTTAACTCTTAGGATCAAATGCTCAATGAGGAGCATTCAGGACTGATGACAGCTTAAGGACCTAACATTTCCTGTGTTGTTCCATCATAGAAGCAGTCACCAGTCTTCCATCACACTGTAGCTGCCACACCTGACTGGTGACCTTGGCTGTGTACTGAGAACTCCCAGCAGGGCTTTGTCATGGTCATTGGAGAGTCAGGATTGCACTCAAGAGGACATAGAGGAAGGTGGTAACATGTCCTGAGTCAGGGTGTTTGTCAGATATATAGGATTTGTAACAGGCACTACTGTCTTCTGGCTAAGAATGTGGGGTCCTGCACATGAATTTATCAGAACAAGTGTTAGCTTCCACCATTTCCTTATGAAAGACCAAGAAGTGGAAGTTTGGTTCAAGTCGTATTCTTTACCCTTCAGTAAGAAAGCTAAGGGTCAGCTTCTTCGGAGTTTAAGCCCCAGTATTCACACACACACACACACACACACATACACACACACACACACACACACACACACACACAGACCCTATCTCAAAAATAACCAGTGACCAGGAAACAGACACAAGATGGTGTTTTTCTTACACTTTTCATTTTTTGTCATTTTTTAAAAATTTATCTCTGAGAAGTTAAAGGGGTCATAGAAGAGGAGGGACAAAGGATAAACATGTGAAATAGCGGTATTCAATTGGTACTATTTTGAAAAATGACTTATGGAACTTGTTTGTGTGGAAGGACGGGAAAACTGGAAGAGATGAAGGAAAAGGATGATATTGTCCAAAAAGAAATGTCCTCAGGGAAGTAGAGCTGTGGCTCAATATGAGTGCCATTCTTTAGCAAAAGAGCTCAAAGACAGTGTCCAGGCCCTGGGTTCAAGCCTCATTACTGACTAAAACAAAAACAAAGACAAAAGAAATGTAATCACTACCACATGAATGTAACTAAAACCTCCAAAGCACAACAACAACAATAATAATAGTAACAGAAGAAGAAGAAGAAGAAGAAGAAGAAGAAGAAGAAGAAGAAAGAAGAAGAAGAAGAAGAAGAAGAAGAAGAAGGAAGAAAGAAGAAGAAGAAGAAGAAGAAGAAGAAGAAGAAGAAGAAGAAGAAGAAGAAGAAGAAGAAGAAGAAGAAGAAGAAGAAGAAGAAGAAGAAGAAGAAGAAGAAGAAGAAGAAGAAGAAGAAGAAGAAGAAGAAGAAGAAGAAGAAGAAGAAGAAGAAGAAGAAGAAGAAGAAGAAGAAGAAGAAGAAGAAGAAGAAGAAAAGTTAATAAAACCAAACCAATGAGAGAGAAAAATTGAGAGAGCAAAGGAAGGGGTGATCTTTCATAAAAAGAAAATATATCCATACCTGATTTATATGACTGTATCATCTGTGTAATTCAGTTTTTAGAATAATAATACAAACAAAAAAAAAGAAATATAGTGCGGGAGTCATAACTCAAATGGGAGATCAGACTAATATGAATGTGATACCAACGTCAAACCCCATTAACCAATTTCCCCCTTCCAAAATGGATCATCTCATCACTTATGCTTTCCCTAGCTTATGAAAGGGAGTGCAAACAGTTAAAGAGAGAGAAAGATAATCATATAATGCTCTAGAGCTGGGGGCCACATACTCTTATGCACCAGCTGTAAATAGTCAAGCTTACACAGAAATTCAGTATCATCCAAATCAGCAAGCAATTCAGTTTGAAGGATAGGGATAATGGGTGGAGGGTGTCCCTACATTATTTCAAAAAGAGTAAAGCCAAGCTGATAGGGTCAATTCCTTACTCTAAACAGGACAAAAGGAAGGGGAGGTACCCAGTCTGTGCCAGTCTCCACGGCTAATTTAGTTAAGGGTAGTCTTTTAGAGACCTATTCATTCTTTCTACTTGCCCCTAAACTCTGAGGTCTATAAGCACAGTGCAATTTCCAATTCGTACCCAGTGCTGCGGTTATTCCCTGACTTACTTTTGAGACGAAGGCCAGTCTGACCTGATGGTGGATGGGAAGCCATATACCTGGGTAGGATTTCTTCCAGGACCTTCTTAGCCACGGCATTCGCGGTCTCATCCTTTTTTGGATAGGCTTCAACCCATACTGAAAAGGCATCTACGAAAACTAGCAAATATTTATATCCAAATTTTCCAGTTTTAATTTCTGTGAAGTCTACTTCCCAATACACACTTAGCCTATCTCCACGGAGTAGAGCTCCTTTTGCAGCTGGTTGATTGGGGGCAATGGTAAGCTGACAGGCTTTACAATTTTTAACAATGTCTTCAATGAGTTGATTTCCTTGCTTAATTTTTACTTCTGAGTGTCGGAGCAAGTCCTGCATTCTTCGGGTTCCCATGTGAGAGACCCGATGGATTCTCTTAAGAATCCCCTTGCCCAATCTTTGTGGCAAGGTAAGTTTCCCCTCATGAGTTTTCCACCAGTCTTTGTTTCCTTCTCTGTCCAGGGGTTTATAGGCCATGGGAATTTTCTTTATGCACTCCAACTCTTCTTGGGAGTACTGAGGCTCAGAAGGCAAAGCTCATGGCCCTGGGTCTACTAGAATCAGTACTTCTGCTCTGGGCTGGAGGGCCACCTCACTAGCTGCCTGATAGGCCAAGTTATTTTCTTTGGTTATAGAATCAGTTCCCTTTTGATGGCCAGGGCAGTGCATAATGGCAATATTTGCTGGTTCCCACATGGCCCGGATGAGGCTTAAAATTTCTTGTTTGGTTTTAGTAGTCTTCCCTTAGCTATCACTAGCCCCTTCTCTTGGTAAATGGCTCCATGGACATGCACGGTGGCAAAAGCATACTGACTGTGCATGTAAATGTTTAGTCTCTTCCCTTTTCCCACTTGTAGGGCTTTTGTTAGTTCCACTAGTTCTGCTCTTTGTGCAGATGTTCCCTGGGGAGTGTTTCTGCCCACACTATCTCAGTGGTGACTGCTATACCCGTGTACCCTTCTACATCTCAAATGAAACTGCTGCTATCTGTGAACCAAGTAAGCTCGACATGCGATGGTGGCAAGTCCAACAGGTCTGGCCTCTTTTCTTGGTCCGGTCTCTCTTTTCACGCTCAATTTCATGTTCTCTGTCCTTTTTTCCTGTCTTTGCTCCTCTGTCTTTCTTATTGTAAGCCTTTTCCAACATGGCTACTAGATCCCTAATACACTTTTTACCAAGTCTGTCTAGAGCCTGCAACTTTCACTGTATATCTGGTGCAGCCTGATTTATATAGGCAAACATAACCATCTGAGCCGACTCCTGGGTCTCAAGATCATATGGGGTATATTGACTAAAAGCTTCAATAAGCCACTCAAGATATGCTGCTGGATTTTCCCTTCCTCCCTGTCTAACATCATAAACTTTGGCCATATTTGTGGGTCTGCGAGCTGCGGCCTTGAGACCTGCCAACAGAGCCTGGCGGTAGATGAGGAGTCGCTCCCTACCTTCAACCTTATTATAGACCCCTGTTGGTTGGATCTCAGGAAAAATGGCAGCGATCAGGGCAGGATCCACGATGGGCACTCCTGTGGGGCCAGTGATATGTTTCTGGGCTGCCTCTCAGATACACTCTCTCTCTTCCATTGTAAAAAGGACCTGTAAAAGTTGACTACAATTATCCCAAGTGGGCTAATAAGTAAAGAGAATAGTTTCAAGCAAACAAATTAAATCCTGGGGTTTCTCAGAAATGGGGGCATTTTGGGTGCACGAATTGTATAGATCACTGGTAGAAAAATGGCCAATATTGGCGTTGCTGTTGACCATCCACATCCACAGGACCTACAGTGCCTAAGGGGAAAACAACTGCACTAGAAGGTGGGCTGATCCCATGGCATCATCGAGTGACTGGCCCCTCAGAAACTTTAAGGGCAGGTGCCAAGGGTTCGGTTGCTCATTCTATAGCTCCCTCCTCCTCTTGATCATTCTCAGGCTCTGCAGAAGGAACCTGGGAAGTGGAGTATGGGGGAAGGAAACATTTCTTCTTCCAAGTTATCTCCCTGAAAAACCGGGGGATACAATTTCTTTTCCTCTTTCTTAGTTTCTTTTTGTAACTCTAGAGGGCTAGATAGAGTGTTGCCCATGGTTTCCAGTCCTATCAGTAGTACAGTCCAAAAAATAATAAACAGTACAAACAAAAAACATGCAGGCCTGACGGTTACGAAATAAAAAAGCTTACAAAGTGGAGATCTCCTGAATTGGTCCACTGACTCCTGTCACGTCGGGGTTCCACATCCACGCCCCACAGCAGAAGGAACAGACCCACAGTGGGTGAGTTGGGCCTCAGTTAGGAGGCCATCTTGGTCAATTCCGGCCCAACACAGAACCCACCCCTGCTTCACAATTCACACGGCGGGTTTCCTAGGACCCCCCGCCCCACATGGCGGGCTTCCAAGGAACCCCACTCCACAAGGCAGGGTTACCCCCGTGCCACAAGAGGATCTGGGATATCTCCCAGTTCCTCTAAGGTTGTCGTGCAAGCGAGTCCACTTCGACAACCCTTTATGAATCTGAGGGTCTTCCTCACAAGGGAAAACAAAAGTAAAACAAACAAATGACAGGTCAAGACAAATTAACAAAGACAGTGCTGTTTTACCTTTGGAGTCTGAGGTCTTGGGGGCCTTTGGGGGATCCCAGACGAGCCCCCACTAATATGTTGTTCCAACGTCGCAGGACACCCACCAAGAAGACCATTGAGAGGCACACTTTACAGCTGTTTTAAGGTTTTATTTAAATGGGCTGCAGTTCGGGCCTCGTCCTACACTCTGAAACAGCAGAGCCTAGGAGGAGAGTCCCCAGCTAAAGATTTGCAGGGGTTATAAAGCACACAACCAACCAGGTGTTTGGATTACCACCTCGTGTTGCTCTGCTAGAAACAAGCAACAAGTGGTCACTGCCTCAAAACTTTAACCCTTCATAAGTTTTGGGCCAGAGCCACAAGATTTTTTCTCAGGACCATAAATCAAGGGGGGTAATGAAGGGTTAAAGTACTTGAGGCAGTGACCATTTGTTGCTTGTTTCAGGGCAAATCAACACGTGGTGCTAAACCACCTGATTGTGTGCCTTTATAAGACCTGCAAATCCTTAGCTTGGGGATCTATTCTTGGGCTCCACTGTGTCTGAATGTAGGACGAGGCCGAGCTGCAGCCCATTTAAATAAAACAGCTGTAGAGTCTGACTCTCGGTGGTCTTCTTGGTGGGGGTCCTGCGACCTTGGCATAACAATTCTACTGAACAAAATTTAAATAATATAGCTAGACATGGTACTATCCTACTATATGGTAATGCCAGCCAATACTCAAGAACCTGACACAGGAGAATAAGGAGTTGAGGAATTCTTAAATAGTAATCTACTATGAAACATACAATATCTTAAATTTATATAATGGAACAAATAGATCATTGTTAATGGAAGTAAAAGCTTGGTAGAAATTTTAAATACATACATATGCATATATATTTAAACTTGCAGAAATAAAATTTCAAGTGGTATTCTCTGCATCTTTCCGTCTACATGTCACATACATATTTACTGACACATTGATTTCTGTTTAGTCTTTACAAAACACTGTTCTGTCACATAAGTTCACAAAATTGCAAAACAAAATGTACAAAAATGTACATTATCATAACTACAAATATAGTTTAATCCCTACCATAATAATTTGGAGAAAACATGCATTAAGTTAAGGGGATTGAATACTGTGCAAGAAGGGGAGTCCAGGAGAATGTAAATTGTGTGTGTGTGTGTGTGTGTGTGTGTGTGTGTGTGTGTGTGTGTTTTCTATGAGTAAATAACGGAGTTAGAATTAGACCTATTATTCTTGCTTTGTCTTTTTGCTCAAAGCTAACACTCTACCACTTGAACCACATCTCCACTTCTGGATTTTGCTTTCTTAATTGGAGAAATATCTCAGATTTTTTGCATGGACTGATTTAAACCTGAATCCTCAGTTTCTGACCTCTTAAATAGCTAGGTTTTAAAACATGAGCCACTGGTGGACAGCAACTACGTTAACATTTTTGCACGTTTGAATGAATTTTAAAGTAAGACATATATGTTACTTTTGAGAATGGCAGGAAATAGTAATTAATGTTTAACAGAATTTAAAACATACAAAGCTGAGAATAGCAAGTAGTTGAGAATAGAGTGGAATAAATCAAAATTACCTATGACAGTATTCAGTCTGTGCACAGAAATGATTCCATTGTTGGAGCCCAATGCCATCAGATAGCTGAACTCCATCTGGCTGCTATGCTCTTGAGGCCAGGTAGTGCTATTCACAAGAATCTGATTTTGTTGGATGCCAAGTATCAGAAGTGGAAACATACCAGGACAAGAAATGTGATTAACAGTGCTGAATGCGAAAATCATCCAGTCCAAGGAAGACAGAATAGCTCCTTTCATTTTTTTTTTAATTCAAGTCTTGGTTTTTTTTTTTTAGCTGTGATAAATTCCATACAGAGGGGTTACAATTACATGGGCAAGATAGTGAGTACATTTCTTATCAAGCATTTTTGCCTTCTCCTTTGTTTCCCCTTTCCATCCCTTCCCCTCTTCACCCCCCTACCCCCACACCACCACCACCATCACCACCCCCCAACCTCCGCCAAAGTTGTAAACTTCTTTTTTGACATCTTGTACATCTCATTGTTGTAATGGGTTCACCTGTAACCCTATTCAAATGGTTTGTTTTTTTCCCTTCCACTCCACAAATTATATCAACATCAAATAGAGTGAAAGCAGGGCTTATATCATGGGGGAGGTACATACAAAGCAACAAAGAAATCATCTTATAAATATGTTGAAAACAATTGCAAGAAAGGAAAAAAAAAATTGAAATCTGATCTTGGGGTTCATTTCACCTAACATCAACTTGACTGACAATTTCTGTTTGTCTCAGACATATACTAGTTATTTTATTAAGTGAAGTAAGCCAGGCTCAAAGAAATATAGGTCCCATGGTTTCCCTTATATGCAGAATAACTTTTTCTATATGTGAAAAGAGTATTCTCTCACAAAGAATCCTGAGCTGAATATGATAGCCATTGTTTGTAATCTCTGAACTTGGGAGGCTAATTTAGAAGTTAGCTTGAGATCAGCCTAAGTTTTAGGCCAACTGAAGGACGTATAGTAAAATGCAATCTTAAAACAACAACAACAAAAGGCCCAATGACTGGGAATGTGGTTAGTGGTAGAGTGCTGGCCTCGCATGCATGAAGCACTTGATTTGATTCATCAGTATTATGTAAGCAGAAAAACTGGAAGTGGTGCTGTGGCTCAATTGTAAGTGTGCTAGGCTTGAGTAAAAGAAGTTCAGAGAGAGTGCCCAGGTCCTGATTTCAAGCTCCACCTCTGGCAAAATTTAAAAAAAAAAACCAACCAAGTGCAAAATGCAGTTTGTTGAAATAAATATGTTGAAGAAAATTGTGCTGTTGAGCATTCATAATGAACTTTGTTAGGAAAAATTAAAATTAAAATTAATTGATGAAATATTATCTGTCATTGGACAGGACATAGTGAGATATAAAAATGATTGCTGCCTATGGTTACTTTGATACAACAACGTTAGAGATAAAATTGCCAGATTGTGATTTTTTTAAGTATACAATCGTGGGTTTTTTTCTTTTTCAAAATAATTTTACTGCCAGGCCCCAGTGGCTCAACACCTGTAATCCTAGCTACTAAGGAGGCTGAGAAGTGAGGGTCTCTGTTCTAAGCCAGCCAGGGCAGGAAAGTCTGTGAGAACCAGATCTCCAACTAAAGGTTCAGAAAATGTGAAGTGGCACTGTGGCTCAAGTGGTAGAGTGCTAGCCTTGAGCTGAAGAGCTGAGGGACCATACCCAGACCCAGAGTTCAAGCCCCACAAGAGACAAAAACGTAGCAATAATATTAATTTTCTTGTTACTCTTAAGGTGTTATATATAAAGGCTATCATTTCATAACTTTGTTACTTTCCTAAAAGAAACACATATCCATCTTCATTGCCAAGAGCTAAGATTTGCTTTCCAGCTGATTTCTGAGTGTAGAGGCAATGGATAATACAAAGCAATACAAACCAGTTCTGACTATAATTTTTCTTTGCACATCTTAAAAATCAATGCTGACAACATGAAATAAAAATTACCTAAGTTTAAAACATTCTTCTAGACACATTGAACAGTGGGAACAAGTATTTTAAGAATAATGTCAAAGAGCTTGAACTCAGGGCCTGGGTTCTGTGTCTGAGATTTATTACTCAAGACTATTGCTGCTACTTTGAGCCATAGATTTCCACTTCCAGTTTTCTCGTGGTTAATTGAACAGAAAATCTCACCAAATTTCCTCTCCAACCTGGCTTTGAACTAGGATCTAGAGATCTCAGCCCTCTGAGTAGCTAGGATTATAGGCATAAGGGCCTGGCACCTCGGTAGAATAAATGTTTACCTGAGACAGAAGCCAGTTAGTATTAAATGTCAATCATGTTTAACTTTGTTAAATAAAGTTAACTGGAATGCCTTCCACTAGAAATAAGGAATCAAATGTGTAGGTGGGTTAAAAAGACTTACCAAAAGATACATATTTTCCTTATTGTTTTTTTCTTCCAAATTTGTTTGCTTTCCAGAATCATACCTTCTCTTTCCTTGCTGGTTCCTTTAGTTTATTTCATACATGCCAACAGCTTCTTCAACTATCATTGATTTATGTGAAGAGCTTGCAAATATGTATTTTCAGTCCAAACACCATGTATGCACCTCTCATCCATATATTCAACTGCCATATAAACTTGTGAAACAGTAATAATCTCTTATCATTACTGGATATTAATGTGTAAATAAAATTTAAGAAAATAAAGAATAACATCAGGAAATATAACATGATTTTAATAGTAATGCTAACCATAAATACAACGTTGATTATTATCTGAGCAATTTAATAAAAACCTCAAGAAAATATCAACTTTTTTGAGTGCTTATGTTATGGTTTAGACTAAGGATCTTACCTTCTCAATTAAGCTTTTTCTCTCAAGGGTTGTGCTCTGTATTTGATCCACAGCTCTCCTGCCAATTTGGGGGATTATATAGAGATAAGAATCTCATGGAATAAAAACTCATTTGTGTCCCTATCTTGGGGTTCATTTTATATAACATCCTCTTATATGGTTATATGCTACCATGTACTAATTACTGCAAGTAAGGTTAACCATGGGACCTGTGGTGGTTTGAGCCTGGCTTATTTCACTTAATATAATTGTTTCTGCATCTTTCTATTTCCTAGCAAATGAGGCGATGTCATTCTCTGTGATGGAGGCATAGAATTCCATTGTGTGTGTGTGTGTGTGTATATATATATCATATTTTCTTGATCCATTCATCTACTGAGGGCAGCTGGGTTGGTTCCATATCTTAGCTATGGTAAATAATGCTGCAATAAACGTAATTCTGCTGGTAGCTTAGTATGGTCTTGTGTATGATCATTTGGTAAATGCCCAAAAGTGGGATTGCTGGGTCATAGGGGAGCTCTACGTGGAGTCTTGGAAAAAATTACATTAAAATCCAGACCCAAAGAAACATAGGTCCTATGGTTTCCCTTATTTGCAACAACTAGTATATGTCTGGACAAGCATAAAAGTTCAAAAGCTATGTACATACAACCAGATAAGATGATGTTAAGTGAAATGAACCCCAAGATAGGGTTTATAATCTATCATGTGATTTGTTTGTTTCTTTGTATGAACCTCCCCCATGATATAACGCCTGTTTTCACTGTATTTAAGGTTGGTGCCCTGCATCTTGTATACACCCTTCTCTAGCTTGGGGAGAGGAAGGGAAAAAATGTTTAAATAGGGATACAGGCTGACCCATTGTAACAATGAGATGTACAAGACACTATGTTGAGAAAGGAATTTACAATATAGGCGGGGAATCAGGGAAGGGAGGAGAGGGGGAGTGTAGTTGTGGAGGTGGGAGGGAAGGGAGGTGGGGAAAAACAAAGGAGGAGGTATATATAACCCCTCTATAAAGTATTTTTACAATTAAAACCTCTTTTTTAAAAAAGAAGAAGGTGTCATGTACACCGAGTATTGTAGCCCACATCTGTAATCCCAGCTGATTGGGAAACAGAAATGAAAATGATCGTGGTCTGAGGCCAGGCCAGATAAAAAACTGCCATGACAGCCATCTCAACAAATGAGCTTGCCATAGTAGTTCACATCTGTAATCCTAGCTAATTATGTGGGAGGCATAGTTATCAAGTCTCAGTCAATCTAAGATCAAACCCTGGCAAAAAGTTCAGGACCTCAAGTAAATAAAACGGATTAGAAGTATAGCAAAAGTACTTGAGCTGCTTGGTGCTATACAAGCAAATCCTATCTAGCAAGCAGAGAACCCCTGAATAGAACCCTAGCAATACTTCTCTCTTCTACCAAAAAGCCTAAGCAACTTTTTCCTATTTGAACATCTAATTTCAAGGCCACTGACAGATCAGAGATGATGACATTCTCTTCTTTAAAATTAAGTATTCAAAAGAGACAAAGTTATTTAGGTTTTGAAAAAATGAAAAGGAAGAAAAATGCATGTGATTTTTGTTAGCTCCATAATTTTGAAAACATAAAATGTACTCAAGTATTTAATATATATCCATATGTGTGCATATATCCACGTATGCATGCATATATATATATATATATATATATATATATACATACAAGTGGTTCATCTCTTTTCTGTGTAGCAAATGGTACAAATGAATCTGTACAATCACTACTCAAAGGCATGAATAGACAAAGAGAATGAGCAGAAAACTCATATTCAGGAATGTATGGCTAGCCGATAACCTTGAAAATCTTTTCCATCAGTTTGCCTATGTCTGTTACTGCAGTACAGGGACAGTATGATGACAATGGGATACCAGGTAGATGAAATGAGAAATGAGAAATACAAATGGTACAATATTCTTTCTGATCAGTAAGTAGAATTTCATTTGTGTGTGTGTGTGTGTGTGTGTGTGTTAGAATTTCATGTGTGTGTGTGTGTGTGTGTGTGTGTGTGTGTGTGTTACATATTCTTGATTCATTTCTTTCTTGAGGGCTATCTGGGCTGATTCAGTAAGCATGGTTGTACTGAAACCTTTACTATATCCTGGTTTGTAATCTTTCTGGTAAATGCCCAGGAATAGAGTTGCTGGATCATATGGAAGTGGTTAGTAAAAGAGGGGTGAAGTTAGAAATGGTAGAAGAATGAACAGGAAAAAGGTGGAGAAATGTAGAGGAATCCCGTAAATATCCTACAAAATTAAGCAGAGTGAAAGAAGAGGTGCATAGGGGAGGGATGGATGAGAATGTTGAAGTGTTGGCATTGACCAAGGTATATTGTACGCATAAACTGCATTGATTAATGAGAACTCCTTTGCTACTTAAACTAATAATTAAAAAATCATGTCCCTAAAATGTTATGCAATTAGAAGCAAAACATGAGAATCTCCTCAGATCATCTCTAGGGTCTATAAATCTTTTTTTAGTTAGGATAAGTTTTAGAACAACACTAATGATACATATCATCTGAAGAAAATTTAATGATTTCCAGCTATTTAAAATAATCATTTTTGGAGATATGATTCCAGTGGCAGTGCTACCTAGTGAGCAAAGCGGTCAGATATTGAATTTATATCTGGATCTTGAACAAAAATAAAAACAATCAGTAAGTCAGGCATTTTCCTGAGCTCTGGTAGCTCATGCCTTTAATCCTACCTTGAATCAGAAGGCAGAGATCTGGGTATCTCAGTTCAATGTCAGCTCGGATAGGAATGTCTGTGAGACTCTCATCTCCAATTCACTGCCAAAGAAAGCTGGAAGTGGACTCGTGGCTCAAGTGTAGAATGTTAGCCTACAGCAAAAAGCTCAGGGACAGAACCCAAGCCTTGGATTCAAGCCTTAGAATAGTGCATATACATACACAAAGGAAGTAAGTCATTCAAGTTCTCAACCTTCCATGGCCCTAATCCTAACTCTGATCCTGGTCAGAACCTTAAGAGTAACCTTAATGTTAATAGTAATCCAATCCTAAAATTAATGGAAAATACTCAAGTTTAGACACATCCTAACAGATGCTCATTGTCTTTGAAATGATTTGCAGTTTGCTCCAAATCTTATAGATTCCCTGACTTGGACTCTGAAATAGTTCCCTATTATGAATCATTAGCCTCAAATCTTCATATCATGAAAACTACCATAGTTTCCACTGATCTTAACTTTTACTGAACTCCTAGATCTCCAAATAGAAGTTGCAGATTTACTTAAAATCTACTCCAGTTCCTAACCCTAAGTATATATCTAAACTTTACTAGAAACCTAACTCTAAACTTAACCCTATTGAACCCTGTATAGGAAACAGGAAAACTCTGTAGTTTTTGTTGAATTTCAAACTTATTTTACTTGAAAGTGTTAGCAGAAAACTGTTTTCCCTTAAAGCTTACCCTGTCCTAAGCCTAAGTTTAACCTGAACTAGAAATGTAACCATAACCATAGACCTAAAAAGCCTTTGGATTCTAAAAGCCATACAAAGACATTAGTTTTTACTCATTCCAACTTTGATTCAACTCATCTCCAAAAAAATTGTTCATAGTTTTACTCAATATCTTGCCATTTTTCTAACCCTAAACCTAACTGGAATATTGAGACTAACCCTCACACTAATCATACTAATAATAATCACACTAATCATACTAATCATTATATTGAGACTAACCCTCATACTAATCCGAATATTGTCAGCATTTTCCTATTTCACATTCATCCTAATTCTAACTCGATTTGTTATTCAAATATTTAGCATCAGTTTGACCCTAAATTTTCCCTTTCCCTAACTCTAAAACTAACTCCAGCTGGAACTGAAACCTAACTTTCATCCTAATGATAGTCCAATTCTAATGTTTAAGAAAAATACTCTCATTCTTGTTCATTCTAATGAACACTCCAGTTTGCACTCTGGAAATGGGTTTCAGTTTTACCTAATTCCCACAATTTTCTGACTCTACCTCTGAAGTTATCTTGTTCCCTAACATGAACCAATATATTATTTGTCCTCCAGTTCTCTTATCAGGAAAAATACTGTAGTTTCCATCCATTGATACTACCTTTTCCTGGACCTCTGTACCCTAAATCAATTTCAGATTACTTACCATCTAGTCCATTACTTAACATTAACTCTCAACCTAAACCTGGCTGGAAAACTCTCATTAATCATTGCAAGAATGATCACTGGGAAATAAATATAATGATAATGCTCTAGTTACTATTCATTATCACATTTTTCCCTTTACTTGTTAGTGAAAACTGAATTTTATACTAAAAGTTTTCCTATTTATAAAACTAATAATAATCAGAACAAAATACTGACCCTAATCTTAATCCAAATTATATGTCAATACTAACACAAACACAAGTACACTAGTTTTCACTCATCCTAACTTGATTCAAATAAGCCTTCAAAAATAGGTTTCAATTTTTTTGGGGGGGAGGGTCCAGTTGTGGGGCCTGGACTCTGGGCCTGGGCCCTGTCCCTCAGGTCTTTAGCTCAAAGATAGCGCTCTACCACTTGAGCCACAGCGCCACTTCTGGCTTTTTTCTTTTTGCTTATGTGGTGCTGAGGAATCAAACACAGGGCCTTATTACATGCAAGCAAGCGCTCTACCACTGAGCCACCTTCCCATCCCAGGTTTCAATTTTTTTTCCAATATCTTAGTCATTTTCTAACCCTAAACTTAATCTAAACTGGAACATTGAGAATAATAGCAATACTCTAGTTCATATTTACTCTAATTCCTACCAGACTTATTCTAAAATTTACCTTCAATTTGACTCTCATTTTTTTTCTCCCTCACTCTAACCCTAACTATGGCTAGAATCCTAACCATATCCTTGACACTAATAGTATCCCAGTTCTAAAATTTATGAGAAATGCTCATTTTGTGTCATCCTAACTGAAATTCCACTTGTAATTCTTGAAAACAATTGCAGGTTTTCCTAAACCCTACAGATTTTCTCACTCTTAACTCTGAATCTAACTTGTTCCATAACAGGCATCATTATATCCATTGATCTCAAATCCTGATATTATGAAATACATTGTACTTCCATTATCCCAGCTTTTCCTGCATTCCTAGAAAGTAAAATAAGTTCAGCTTTACTTTAACATTTAACACATTTTTTTTTTCTTTTTGTTGGGCGTGGGGCTTGAACCCTGGGCCAGGGCACTATCCCTGATCTCTACAAATGGATACGATCCCTGAGTTCTTAGCTCAAAGTGTTTGCTTTACCGCTTGAGGCACAGCACCACTTTTTTGTTATCTGGTGGTTAATTGGACATAAAAGTCTCATGGACTTTACTGCCTCAGATGGCTTTGAACTGGGATCCTCAGAAATCAGCTTCCTGAGTAGCTAAGTTAATAGGCGCGAGCCACTAGTTTAACCAATTTTTTTTTTTTTTTTTAGGTCCGGTCTTGGGGCATGAACTCTGGGACAGGGCGCTGTCCCTCTACTCTTCAGCTCAAGCCTAGCGCTCTACCACTTGAGCCACAATGCCACTTCCAGCTTTTTTCTTTTTGTTTATGTGGTGCTGAGGAATAGAACCCAGGGCCTCAGGCATGCAAGGCAAGCGCTCTACAACTGACCCACCTTCCCAGCCCATTTAACCAATTTTCTTTATCCTATTCTCAACCCCCTTTAGCCAGAAACCTAATCCTAATCATAATTTGATGTAACACCAAATGGTTAATGTAAGGAAATTGTCTAGATTCTATTCAATCACACTTTATTTTTATTTCTACTTCTTATTGGAAAACTAAATTTTACCGTAAAGCTTATTCTTCCCTAACCCTAACCAGAACAAAAAAGTAACTCACACTTTAAGCCAAATTATATCTGAATGTTTAAAGTTACAGGAACTAGTTTTCATTCATTCTAACCTTGATGCCATTCATTATCCTTAAAATATGTTGCAGTTTTACACCTTTTTATATCTTAAATCTTATATACACCTTACTTATATACACCTTTTTATATCTTACATCTTTTTCTTATTCTAACCCCAGCTCTAACTAGAACACCTTTCCTAATCCTAAGCCTACATATAACTGAATCATATTGTTAATAGCACACCTCTATTGCACATTTATTCTCTTGCTCAGCATATAGATCTAAATTTTACTTGCATTTTGAGCATAAATTTTTAAGTGTTTTTCTATTTTCTGTCAGGTTTTCTTTCTTTCTTTTTCTTTTTTTTTTGTTTTTGTTTTTTGGTCAGCCGTGGGGCCTGAACTCTGGCCTTGGGCCCTGCCCCTGTGCTCTTCAGCTCAAGTTGAGCACTTAACTGCTTGATCCACAGCGCCATTTCTGGTTTTCTAGTGGTTTATTGGAGATGAGTCTCAGGGACTTTACTGCTGGGCTGGCTTTGAACCATGATCCTCAGATATCAGCCTCCTTATTAGCTAGGATTACAGGCATGAGCCACCGGCTCTCGTCTTCCTTTTTTTAAAATTTTATTTTATTGTAAAGATGCTTTAAAGAGGGATTAGTTACATGTGTAAGGTAATGAGTACGTTTCTTTTTGAGCATTGTTAGCCCTTTCTTTGTTGTTCTCCTACTCCCCTACTTCTCTGAATCCTCCCTCCCCATGGTGTAAAGTTCATTTTTAACATATTGTCTTGTGAATCATTGTTGCAATGTGTCATCCTGTGTTGAAGTTAAATTTTCTATTTATCTAACCCTAATTCTAATTCTGTCTGTGATCCTAACCCTAACTATAATAATAATGATAGCTCAATTCAGAAGTTAACAAAATATATTCAAGTTTTTATTCATCCTGTTAATCCACTGTCCATCTTGAATCAAGTTGCAGTTTAACTTAAATCTTTTTTTTTCCAACTTAGTTTATATGTGCTTATATAAAGATGTAATTTTATGTAAAACACAGAAGATTTTTGGGAGAAGGAGTAATGAAAAGGAAATAGAGGGAGTAAAATCAAATGCTTTAAATATATTATGGAATTGCCACTTCTGACAATTAATAACCATTAACAAAATAACTAAAAATTAATTAAAAAAAAACACACTGCCTTCTAGCGTTCTTTAAGAGAGCCATGATATGTATTGTGAATAAATTTTGTTAGATAAACTTTGTTAGATAAACTTGTTAGATAAACTTTGTTCTTGCATATTTTATATTGTTATTGGCCAATTATTGAACTTAATCAATACAAATATATCAAATAAGATTCCATGACAAAAAACATTAAACAGTTAATTAGTAATTGTTTGAGAAAAAGTTATAATCATGAGTTTTAGGAAACTAAATTTCTATTTCCTTACAAAGCAATGATTTAGGTTTATTAATCTAGTACTCCTAGTAATAGAGAACATAACTGACATGAAAAACAACTAACTGTACATCTTGTTCCTTGAATGAGTGATATTCTAAACATTGTCTTTTATTAGGTTTAGTTATCAAAATAAATGCAATTTTATCTCCTTTCAGAACAAGTACTTTCCCTGCAATGAAATGTATTAGTATATTCAGGTATTTAAAATCTAAATTTTCTATGTTTGATATGAAGCTATACATATTCAGAATGACACGATTTTTGTATTTGTAAATGTCTAACCTCTGGGATTTTTGCTTCATCAATATAAATTATCTCATGAGGTTGTTGTGAAGACTCCAGTAACCATTGTGGTCAAAAACAATTCCTGAATTCTAAATTTTAAATTTAATCATTTTAGCCTTTGATTATATCACTTATTGTCTCTTCAGAGCAATTAAGCTAAAATAAATACTATTTTTTAAACATTTCACTCACATAGTAAATAATATCAACACAGGTCACAAAGTATTTCAGACTCATCAGAGTTGGTAAACTTAGTGTGAAGAATGTAGAGAGTAGAAGGTTCTTATACTCAATATATACTTTTGGTTAAAGTAAATTAAATTATATATCTGTGTTTCTAATTTGAAGGTTAATCACATGGAAACAGGAAAATAATTTAAAAAGTAAATACTTTGGGACCATTTTTCTTCTTAAAATTATGAAGCAAAAATATCTCTAAGAAATATATCTTTCAATAAAATGGTTCAACCCTTACTTAGTAAAGGGCTTTATAAAGTTTATCTCAAATATAAATATATATATATATATATATATATATATATATATAAAGTTTATATATAAACTTCAATATAAAGTTTATCTCAAAATAGAAATTCTGCAACTAATCTAATGTATGTTTTCATGCACAAAATGCTGTGATTTCTAGTCTTGTTATGTGATTTTAATTACATTTTTTAGTTGTGACATGATCCCTACTTACATTTATTACAAAATTTTGTAATTATGCAAATCATGCCTGTACACACTAATTTACATAAGATAATATTCAAACAAAATTATCTTTTTTCCTGTCTCCAACAGGGAAAGATGATGTGCTGAAGTATATTAAATGAAAGCACTCTAACAAAGAGTCTTTATAAAATCGAAATTTGCAACATGAGGATGGGAACAGGAGCACTTTCTACTTGGCTGAACAGGAATTCTTGTTTCTACAGTACTTTCTTACCTTTTAATCGCACAGGGAAAGCCATAAAATTTGAAGTTCATATGAAGGAATTGCATTCCTAAAAGATGTGGCAACCCAGCTCAAAAGCTCGATCTTATCACTAGTTCTTTTTGCTTGCTGGCTGATCTATTTCTATATCATATGTTTCATATTATCAAGCATAGTAGTAATTCAGCTGTAAGTACATTACAGAAGACTCCTGAAAATCACAGCTATTGCGGTGTAATAATCAGAAGGGAGATTATATTACTCTGCAGTTCCTCCCTTTGGACTTCAATATGCCAATTAATTTTCAAAATAATCATGTACGATATTTGTTTATTTTTCTCTTTTAAGGGATTAAGCAAGTGTTTTTTGAAGTAAAAAGTGATGACTGTGGTATCACAGCTCTGGTATGAGCACCTTCTCCCTAACAAGTAATGCTCTAAGGACTGTAAATATGGAAGCCACACTAAAATTCTCTACTCTCTCTCTCTCTCTCTCTCTCTCACACACACACACACATATACAAACACACACACAGCTGTCACCCAGACACATCAGAGATCAGTTCCATTCCTTTATTATGATATTGATTGATGTTTGCTCCATTTCTTTATCACGACAACAAGATCTTGCCTGGACATTTATCTTTCCCTGAGATCAAGGCTCTAGTTCTTAGTATACTGTGTATCTGTGTATTTATAATATGTTCGTCGCTGCTTCAGGCCAATTAACAATACCCTGAATACAGTATCCTCAAACTTGACATTCAAGTCAAACTCCATGAATTTATACTACTGTTTCAAAATACTAAAATTTATTCGATCTAGAAACCAAGAAAACACCCACCTTGTTTCTTTAGTAGCAATTGACATCATGAAATTAGAGGAATGTAGATCAAGAACTGAGGTAAGGGAATGGGAGTATGTCTAAAATGTAGAATACTGAATGTGTGTTACAGATACAAAATTATCATCTATAGGCTCATTTATTGAAAACTTGTCATCCTATATTGAAAGCACAATTTACAAACAGTTTTCCAGTTACTTTGCTTAACTATCACTTCTGATCACAAATCCCCTCATGAATTTTTATAGTATCTTTGAATAAATCACACAATTTGCATGTACTTATCATCTTAAGGAAAGACAGTCTGCATTTACATCTTTCATTCTATATGTCAAACTCATTTTTTTGTTTCCCTGTTTGCTGAATAAATGTATTCCTGGAAACAGGATATTCACATCTAATCTGGGTGTAATTTTAATTTTTAAAATTTGAAATATAATATAAACTTTGTTGTGACTTATCATTTTCTAAAAATGAGTGATATTCATGAACACTTATATTTTGGTGACTTTAAGTAAATTGAGACTTGATGTGGTATGGTAGTTCTTGTGTCTAATTGACTTAACCATTAGATTATTCATGAATAAACATGTGCATTGCACTTTTTTATTTTTATATAAAAAATAGTCCCCAAGGATTTACTTTAAAGTGATAAGGGTGGTTTTTTTCATGTTCCACACTTTATATTTATTTCAGTAAAATTACTAGAAATACATGATGTTTACTAGAGCAATATAAAAGATGAGAATATATTTCTAAAGAGAATAGATTTATTGATTAAAATATAGAAAAGAGTACAATAGTCAGGTTTCTTGCTTGAGACTGTATAAATTTCATATGAATGTAGCTCAAGATGAGACTCAGAGATAAATTCATATTAATATTATTGAAATTTCAATCACATATAAGCAATATAGTTATTTTAAGGAATTAGTCATTCAAAGCCCTAGATACCTAATGGATGAAGAATGGTATTGAAAACAACAGAGGAAAACAATTCAATATGCAGATATTATGATTTTATAATACTAATATGAAAGAAATGGTGCTTTTGTCTTTCTGAAGAAGAAAATTTAGCCAGTAATTTCAATGTAAGGCACCAATTGTAATGAGTCTAAAGTCTTTTCCTCCAAGATATCCAAGAATACTATACTCATTCTCTGGAGTAAATAAGTAATTATTTTAATTAGCTTTGCTTAATATTAATTTACTTGTAGCAAATACGTTAAAATGTCTGCTCGCTTTCTTTCAATGTAATAACCTACATTTTTGTACCTGTACTTGAGTCATTCCCCCCCCTCGAAGACCACCAGGGACCACCACCAATACAAATAACAAAGGAGTCATTTTTTTGCAAATTCGAGGTTGGTCCTCCACGCACTCAGTAACTAGTGAAGCTAAGAGGCCCCCAGCATAGAATCAGCACATGTTTTGTAGTATTGAACAAACAACTTTAAAGAAGTTTTACATGAGAAATTACATGATTGGCTAAAATTTTAAGCAAACTAAGCTATGCATATGTGATTGGTAATATTATTATTGATGTCATTGATGGGAATTGTCTGGCCACTGGGTCACTGTGTCCTGCATGGCCACCCAGTGTTTGGTCAACACATCCGGAGAAACTTCCTGTGGCTTTCCCAAGGATAGTTTATGTCTCAGTTGTCTGGGAATTGTTTTTCTTTTTGTGTCATTTGTGGGTCAAACCCATGGTTATTTTTATAATTCATACCTCATAAGATGGTTGCTAGTGTGTAATGCAGTTACTTAGGCCTTCATTGTGCCTCTTTAAGCTTTAGGCTTTCATTTCTCCCCTCTCTAATATGCACCTTAAGGGCCAATCATGGTCCTTACGAGCCTGCACTATGTCTTTTGTCAGGAATCAGTAGATATTGTGTTCTCAATACCATCAGCTGCATGCTATTAACACATTCCTTAACAAACATCACTAGTAGATTGACAACGCAAAGCCTTACTGTGAACACAAGTACCAGAATGATAACGGGGCCATCAGATTGGATATGAAGATGGTTATCCAAGGGGAATAATTAAACCATGACTCAAACCATCCTTCTTGTTTTTCTCTTTCTCTTTTTCATTTTGCTAGTCCCTCTCTGACTTTAGCTAAAGGTTCTTTTACAACTCTGGAATGATTGGCGTAGAAGCATCATTCTTCCCCGAGGGCAGCACATAGACCTCCTTGTTGTAAGAAAATTAAGTCCAGCTCCCATCTGTTCTGTAACACTACCACAGCTAAGGAGTCATGTGATTTTTGAAGGTAGGCTATAGTGCTTTCCAGGTTTTTGATATCCTCATCTATAGCGTAAAATGTTCTCTGAGTAATTAGGGATGCCACCAAAGTTCCTAGTCCAACTAAGCCCACTAGAACCTCAACTGTTACTGCTGTTGCTATTTCTTTTTTAGCTTTTTGTGGCGAATAGCTTGCTGCAGACATCTTTTTCATCATGTCTTCCTGAGAATGGTAGAGTAGTTGTGTGGTAAGTTGTACTATGACACAAAAACTGTTAGTCCTATTTCAAACTTCTAAATGGACGCAGGGGGTTAGGCTAGTTGAACATGCCCACCAAGCATCTTGAGGAGGTAATAGTTATACTTCCTCTGGAATCCATTCTTCAGTCTGATTACTTAAGTGTGTAAAGTTAGTTGGTACTCGTTCCACACATAACCCTTGTCCTATAACTGTCTGTAGAATAAGTTTTGCTTCCTTTTGTTCCCACCTGCATGATTTACTTGTTTTAACATTTGTCACATTCTGTATCAATGCAATATTCTCATAAAATGGAGGTCTCATATCAGAACACATCCAACAAGAGCTTGTAATATCAGCATGGGTCTAATTGATCACATTGTAAGTTTGAACCAACAGCTGCCATAGGGAATCCTCTGCCAAGGGGATGCTCTCCCTAAGTCTAGTCTCTCTTTTTCGAAGGAGATGGGATCATTACAGCCCAGAGCTCTTTCTTGTTGTCTACTTTGGGTTTATGGCAGAGACTGGTTTTAAAACTGTGTTTGGTCTCATTGCTGAAGGGGAATAACTGGCTGTGGCAATTGCTTGTAGGGTTATGAGAATGCCATCATGTGTCTCTCCCCATCTGTACAATCTTAGTCCCCAAGTCTTTTCTAATTCCCATCCTAGGGCTTGTTTGCCCTTGTCTGTGAACTGAACTTGCACTCTGGCATCATACTCCTGGGAGACCCTAATTTGTTTATGTACAGACATCCCATTAAAATGGATGCCCATTGGTCCTGGTTTGTTATACATAATAAGGTCTCCTCCCTTTCCTTTCCATTTTCTTGAGGTAATTGTTTTGCAGCCCCAGCTCTTACAGTAAAATTCCTCTGGCCGTCCCACAATTACTAGTCCTTCCTTCCCCTGGGCATACATACCATTGCCTCCATCTACATTTCATAAGCCTATATCCTTCCCATACACCATCAGCAAGCTGACACAAGTTAAATGTAAGCTTGTCGGGGAACCATAGGGACAGTCCCTCTTTCATGGCCAAAGGTAAACGTTTACCCATTACCTGATTACTAACAGTCAAGTACAATTATATGGGCAGTGGGGATTTCCGGCACTTACTACTATGCTAAGACAATTTCCACTTAAGGTATACACCAATAACCAATTCATGACTAAGTCCTTTTAAGGTTCAATTTGAGCTTTAAAGGATTTTCTTTGGAGCACAAGACTTGGCACACTGGGTCCTCAACGAGATCTGCTATGGTATCTGCAGGCTTTGCATGAGAATGGTGGATCCAGGTAGTGATGCCATCGACTTTGAGGGCCGTCGGAGTCATCAAGATGATCACATAAGTTCCTTTCCACCTCGGCTCCAGGTTTTCCTGTCGGTGTCTTTTCACCAGGACCCATCTCCAGGGTGGAAGTTAACTTGTACAGTGCCTTCAGTCCCTCTGTTAGGAGAACACAATTTCCGAGTAATCATCTTCTCTAGGCAACTGTTCTGACAAATTAAGAATTGTGGGAAGGGGCACTCCGAATACAATTTCATAAGGGGAAAGACCAATTTTAAAAGAGGAATTGCATACACTGTATAAGGCAAAGGGAAGGAGAGTTACCCAGTCACCGCCAGTCTCCATGGCCAATTTATTCAGGGTGTCTGTTAGAGTTCTATGCATCCTTTCTATCCGTACTGAACTTTGGGGTCTACAAGTACAATGCAATTTCCAATCTGCCCCAAGAGTACTTGCAAGTCCTCGACTTACCTTTGACAAGAAAACTGGTCCACTATCTGATCCTATCAAAATAGGGAAGCCAAACATGGGTAAAATTTCTTCTAGTAACTTCTTAGCCACCACCTGTAATGTTTCGTGCTTAGTAGGAAAGTCTTCTACCCATCCTGAAAAGGTATCTATGAAAACTAACATGTTTATATCCATACTTGCCAAGTTTAATTTCCTTGAAGCCCACTTTCCAGTAAGTTCCTGGTCTATCTCCTCTTATTTGACTGCCTGTTACTGTCTGGTTCTTCCTTTCATTTGTCAGTTGACATGCCTTATGGTCCCTGACAATCTGTTCTATTTTAGCATGACTATTTTTGATCCTAAGTCCAGCATTTCTCACCAGATCTTGCATCTTCCTAGCACCCACATGGGTGCTTTGATGGAACTAAAGCAGTACTTTCCTCCCTAACTACTCGGTAAGATAATGATGCTCCTAGAATCTCTCCACCAACCATTTAGGCATTGTGCCATCAGCAGTTGATCAATCCATTTCATGTCCTCAGTGGTGTATATTGGAGTGTCCAGAATAGTTCTTGTACCAGAGTCTGGGAGGCTAATCATCATTATAGATTACCTTTGTATTGCCAACTTCCAGGCTGTTCTGTCGGCCAGGTTATTGCCTTTATGCACAGCATCTTTAGGTTTTTTATGTCCAGGGCAATGAACAATGGCTAACTTAGGCAGCCAAACAGCAGTAATTAAAGTCAAGATTTCATCTTTATTTTTGATGATTTTTTCTTCAGCTGTCAGTAATCCTCTTTCTTTGTAAATAACTCTGTGTACATGAGCCATGGCAAATGCATACCGACTGTCAGTGTACACAGTCTTTTGTCCTTTCCCAGTGTTAGAGGTTGGGTCAGGGCTATTAACTTGGCTCTCAAGGTTTATGTGCCTACTGGTAGAGGTTCAGCCCAGACCACATCAGTCTCAGTCACTACTGCCGCTCCCGCATAACTGTCTCTGATGAACAAAGCTGCTTTCGTCTGTAAACCACATGAGTTCAGCATCTGGCAACAGCTGGTTCCTTAAGTCCTCTTGGATGTTATGGCCGTGGGCCAGGATTTCTGAGCAGTTATGTAGCAGCATGTTTACGTCCGGATCTGGTAGCAGAGTCGCCGGGTTGAGAGCCGAGGGAGCCTATAAATTGATTCTGAAAGGGTTGATTAGCAGTCCTCGGTAATGGGTTAATCAGGCATTGCTGAGCCACAGATCTGGTGGTTGCTTTAACACACCCTCAATAGTGTGTGTGGGGGGGTGGTCACATAGAGTTCCTGTCCCATGGTTAGCTTATCTGCATCTTTTAACCATCAGAGCAGTAGCCACTATCATTCTCAGACATTATGGCCATCCTGCTGCTAGTGAGTCTAATTTGTTTGACAAGTAAGCTACTGGACTCCTCCATAGCCCAAATATTGGGTTAGGACTCCTTTTGCTATCCCATTATGTTCATTCACATATAAGTAAAAGGGTTTAGTGGCATCAGGGATTCCCAACACTGGAGCTGATAATAAGGCAATTTTTATCTGTTCAAAGGCTCGTTCAGGTTCTTCTGTCCATTGAGACAGTTGCTTCTCTTTGGTAGCCTGGTAAAGAGGTTTAGCCAGCTCCATAAACCCGAGAATCCACAGACAGCAAAAGCTGACTGATCCCAAAAACACCCTTACTTTGTGCTGTGAGCAGGGTGTTGGAAATTTAAGGACAGTTTCTTTTCTGGCTTTCATGAGCCATGACTGCCCCCTTTCAATAAATAATCCCAGTAAGTTACCTCTGATTTGCAGGTTTGAGCTTTCTTGGCCGATGCTCGTTAACCAAGGTTTCCCAAAGTCTGGAGTAAATTTCTGTTCCTTGCATGCATTCTTTATCGGTTTCAGTGGCAATTAATAAGTCATCCACATATTGCAACAAAGTCAGACCATGGTTGCTTCCCCTAAACTCACCCAAGACCTTATGCAGAGCTTCATTAAAGAGTGTTGGTGAGTTTTTGAATCCTTGAATGAGTCTGTCCAGGTCAGTGGTCTGTTGATACCTCTTTGACATCTGTCCACTCAAAGGCAAAGAGATCTTGAATTCTGGGTGTCAAGGGTAGGATGAAAAAGGCATCTTTAAAATCTAATACAGTATACTATGCTTATTTGGAGGCAGGGTGCTCAGGAGAGTGTAGGGTTTGGGTAGGGTAAGGTGAATTTCCTTTACCCTTTTATTGACTTCCCTTAAGTCCTGTACTGGCCTATATTCATTACAGTTGGGCTTGCAGATCAGTAGCAGGGGAGTGTTCCACGCTGACTGGCAGGGTCACAATATACCCAGTTCTAGCAGAAACCTACTGTGGGGTGTTATTCCATCCATGCTACATGGACATAGGTTACTGAACTCTAACTGGGTCCGCCCCTGGTTTTACCTCCATGAAGAAAGCTGGTCTATGTTTTGCTAGTCCCACTCCGCCAGTCTCTGCCCAACCTTCCAGATACCTTTCCAGCCAATAGGTGATTTCTTGTTCAGGAGGCTGGGGTGTTTGGAGCAACCGGTACTCATCTTCTAGGTCCAGAGTCAATACTTGTATTGGTCTTCCTTGAGCATCCTCCACCTGGGGGCCTTCTGGATAGAAGTGAATCTGTGCCTACACCTTGATTAACAAGTCTCTTCCCAAAAAGGGATAAGGGCTTTCTGGAATAACCAAGAATGAGTGGGACACTGGTCCCATCCCCAGGTCCATTCTTCTTTTGGTGGTCCATGAGTATTGTTTAATCCCCATGACTGCTTGCACCCAAGAGGTTTTATTTGAGATTTTTCCTTGAGGCTTTATTAAAGCAGAGTATTAAGCCCGGCTATCCATTAGAAATTTTACTGGAGTCCCCTCCACTTTTAGCATTACCCTGGGTTCAAGGAGGGGAAATGAGCCCTGAGGTCCCTATTCATTATTAGCAAGATTGTTAACCATTAGTGTCCAGGTTCTATGCAGCTGGCACTGCTTTGTTCAAAGTTCCCTTTTCTTAGGACATTCTTTGGCCTAATGCCTATTTCTTGGCAGTAAGTGCACTGATCTCTGCATAGACCTCCACTATTTGGGCGTTGTAGGGTTTCCGTCCTTGTAAGACCATGTATAATTTAGCCAAAATGGTATGATTGCAGGTTGCTGCCCTGAGACCCGCCATTAGAATCTTGCGGTACACCCATAATCTCCCCTAACTTCTGCAGTGTTGTAGTCCCAACCGTTGCTTGGAGCCTGGTTAATGGAAAAGATACATTGATTAAATTAGGATTAGCAGTAGGCTGCCCGTCATCACCGGGAACTAGTTTCTTGGCCTCAGTTTGAATCATTTCTCTTTCTTTCGAGGTGAACAAGACCCAAAATAACTACTGGCAATCATCCCTGGTCGGCAGGTGCATGAACATTACACTATCTAGGAGAGAAATCAAATCTTTGGGATTATTTGAAAATTTTGCATTTTGTGTTTTCAAATTATATAAGTCACTCATTGAGAAGGGCCAATAGTGAAGTCGGGGGTCTCCAGTTTCATCCAGTCGTCCAATTTCTCTGAGCGGCAGAATCACTGTGGTGTCAGGGAGTCTCAGGCTGGCAGCTATCTGAATGTGACCACGAGTTCTTCCTGCTGGCCCTTCCAAGTTGCTGCTGGCTCCTTGATCCTTGCCTCCTGCTGCCTCCCCTTGCTCCATGGGGGGTGGAGGAGGCAGCAGTGAAGGGTATGGGGGGAGATCGGAGTCTAAGGAGAGAAGAAGATCCTCACTCCCTTCTTGTAAAATGGGATATAAGGGGACTGAGGGGGTAGTTGACGTATCTTTTATTGATGCTAAAATCTTGTTTTTATCCACAGAAAGGGGTAGAAAGGGAGACAGACACTTTGGGGGTTCCTATACCAAATTCTGCATACTAAAGTATAGGGAATCTGATCGGGGTGCCCTGTGCTATTTGTTAAAAAACCCTTCGTTTGACCTTCCAAATAGTATTTAGCCCAAATGTTCCTTTGTGGGGGGCATCCAACCTCAAACGTAGGCCACTCTGACTTATACAAAGTAAGTAAATTTTCTTTTTTAACTTCAACATCTAAATTGTTAGCTCTTTCCTTATCATCTTTAAAATTAGCTGTCAGAAAGGTAAAAGGTATACTTTGGTTCTGACCCATTTCAACATATATCAATCGAAACACAAGACAAGAAAAAAGGAGGAAGGCAATTACAAATGTCACAAAATGAAACAACTTGTGCTTTCAAGGATTTAGGGTGTAACCACAACTCAGAGTGTCCCAAGGAGAAAAGTGTGGATTGGCTGGCCTGTCTCCAATCCCAAAGGGGTAGAGGGAGACACTTGATGTTTCAGCAGTGTCATCTGGCAAAAGACTACCCTACTCCCTCTTTGCTTCAAGTGGGCCAAATTTCTAAGCCAAATTTCGCCCTTCAAGGAGGAAGACAAGAGCGTCTGAGAAAGTAATTATTGTCGGACAAGGAACAGAAGCAAGACTAACAATTTTAAATGGAGGCAAATAGGGTTTCCAGGCATCCTCGTCAGAATGAATGTGAAAGAGGAAATGTTCCATGAAAGCCACAATACAGACAGACACACAGACATTAAGACAACACACATTAACAGCATGTGCATGGTAGTCTGTCAGACAGAAAGTGATGGACTACAGAGAGGAAAACTCCCAAATGTCTGCACTAGTGGACAGTCTACCTTGTAAACTATCAAACAGAAAGTGACAGACTACAGGTGGGCCCAAATGTCGCACTAGTGGATAGTTTACCTCCCTAGGGCATCCGGAGGATGTCTCCTACTGGTCCTGTTGGCTGCTTTATAGTGCATTCACCAAGACTTCTTGCCAACTCCAATACCCAAACTGCAAGCTACAAAAAATACCATACATGGGGCTGGGAGGGTGGCTCAGTAGTAGAGCACTTGCCTTGCATGCAAGAGGCCCCACGACTGGACCCACCCCCCCAAAAAAAATACCGGATAGTTACAAAGGGGCAATGCCTTAACTTACCAGCCGTTCTTTGCTATTCCCTGATCAGGTGTCAGGGTGGGCTTATGAGGGAGATCCCGAATGCGCACCTATCTGTTGTACCTGGATTCAAGACCCACCGAAGACTACCAGAGACAACAATCAATGCAAATGACAAAGGAGTCGTTTATTTGCAAGCTCGAGCTTGGTCCTCCACACACTTAGTAACTGGTGAGGCTAAGAGACCCCAAGCATAGAATCAGCACAGTTTTTATAGTATTGAACAAACAACTTTAAAGCAGTTTTACATGAGAAATTACATGATTGGCTAAAATTTTAAGCAAACTAAGCTATGCATATGTGATTGGCTAATATTATTATTGACGTGTTATTGACGGGATTTCTCCGGCCACTGGGTCACTGTGTCTAGTATGGCCACCCAGTGTTTGGTCAATGCATTTGGAGAAAATTCCTGTGGCTTTCCCAAGTATAGCTTATGTCTCAGTTGTCTGGGAATTGTTATTCTTTTTGTGTCATTTCTCGGTCAAAACCATGGTTATTTTTATGATTCATACCTCACAAGACGGTTGCTAGTATGTAATGGAGTTACTTAGGCCTTCCTTGTGCTTTTTTAAGCATTAGGCTCTTCAGATTTCATATTATTACTGTCTCTTCATACATGCCTGAAATCACTATTTCAAAGTAACACAAACAGAAAAACAAAAATTCCCTGATACAACCATCACAAATCCTAAATTATGTGAAAAAATGCACAATATAAAAAATAAACCTGAGGAAGAGGAAAAACTATGGCAGAATAACAACAGAAAATTATGCTAGCTCTCTCTAATGAAACAGAGATTTAGAGTCCTATCAGGTACTCCACTTCTAGAGGGTCACGCCAAGTCAGCTACAATTATATGTAGATATACAATCCAAAAGAAGATATTATACTGTCTTCAAAAGCACACAAAAATCTAGGAAAAGTTACTCAGCCAGGAAGGTGACTGCTGTGACTGTGTTGGCCAATATACTCAAAAGCACAACTGCAGTGTGGAAATAAAAGGTCCACATGGGAAAACATCACGAAGAGAGTCAGTCACATTTAAACACAGACACAATTCACCTTACCACTGGACAGTCCGAACTGTCATTGGAACCACAAGTATTAACATCACAACATCTCACCACAACTGATCTCTTCTCCTGCACTTAATGGTCTAGACAAAAACCTAATTCCAGAAAAAAAATCACAACAGAAGACCAAAGCAACACCTGGCAAATCAACCAAGAACATAGATAGTCAACTATTAAGATCATAGATCCCCCAAATGAAAGCCAAGAAATCTTCCAAATGGACAGAACAAATCAGAAAAATATGAGGAAAGTGATGCCAAGGTAATATAATTCACAAAGTAAATAAAAAGGCGTTAGAACAGACAATCAAGGACCTAGAAGATAGTTTTCAAAATACATTACAAATACTGCTGAAAAATGTGGTTAATGAAAAGATGCAAAACCTCTACAAGGAAACTTGTGAACAAGATGAGCCCAACCAAAGATTAGCAAAATCATTCATGGAGACTCCAAACAGAAAGAAAAATAAATTCTGAGAAAGCAAGAGTGTCCAAGGAAAAAAATAGATACCTAGTTAAACGATATTAGAGAAGACACAGCTAAAACCCATATCCCCCAACTCCCCACCCAAAGAATAGTTTAAAGAAAGTCCATACAAGATCTAAAAAAAGCTTTAATAAAGAGATAGAAGCCCTAAAAATAACCAATTATAAGGCAAGGAAATAAAAACCAAAATAGAATGTCTCCACAGAAATAGATGATATAGAAGATAATCTCAGGGATCATAGACAGAATAGGTCTAATAGGAAAGAGGAAATAATCATTTAGAACAAATCCAAGAAATAAGAAATGATCTTGCTGGAAGTTCAAGACTCAGAAGATCAAATTGGGGGAGATAGGTATCAAGAAGGAGAAGAGCAGGAAACTAAATGGATGGGAAACATATTACAGAATACTAGCAAAGATCATTCCAAATATCCAAAGAGATAGGCTCATTCAGAGAAGAGAAGTCTTTAGAACACCAAACAGAGAATACCAGAACAGAACAAACCACCACCACGTCATAATCTATTAGAGGATCATTAGAGATCAAAGAAAGGATTCTTAAATCTGTCAGGAGAAAAGACGGATTATTTATAAAGGATATACAGTCAGAATAAATACAGGTTTCTTAGCTGATATGGTCAAAAGGAGAGCCTGGCATGATATATGACAAACATTAAAGGCAAACAACTACCAACCATGAATATGGTCCCAAGCCAAACTCTCCTTTACATTAAAAGGATATGTAAAAATATTTCATGACAAAGAAAACTTGAAACAATGTATCTCTACCAAATCAGCAGGATAGAAGTTATTCAAATATATCCTACATAGAGAAGATCAAGAAGAACAGCAACTGGTTATATAAAATGTTCCCTACCCGAGAACAAGGTAAATATATTAAGAGTAGATGAGGCACAGCTCCTAACAGCAGGTGCATAGCATAGCAGGACTTATCAGATATTTCACAGTCTTAACCTTTAATATAAATGGGCATAATTTTCCAATTAGAAAACATAGATGATTAAATATTAGTATCAAAAAGATGCATCTATCTAGTATCTACAAGAGACACATTTTACTGACAAAAACAAACACATACTCAAACTGAAAGGCTGGAAGGAAAATTTTCAAGCACCATAAAAAGGCCACAGAATTACTAACATAAGATAAAATAGAATTAAAATTAAAATTAGTAGGAAGAGACATTATATATTGATAAAAGCAACTCTCCATTAGGAGGATATAACAAGTCTAAATATCAATGCCCTGAATCCAGGAGCACCCCCACTTCATCAACCAAATACTACTTAACCTAAAAACACATCTCAACACATCATTGTTATCAATGGATAGGTCATCTAAGCAAAACTCAACCAAGAAACTGAAGACCTAAATAACTACATTGACCACCTGGCCCTAACAGATATCTACAGAATATACATTCAGTGTCAGAATATAAATTCTTCGCAGCAGCTCATGGAAGAGTCTCCAAAATAGAACATATCCCGTGGTAGAGTGCTTGCCTTGCATTAATGATGCCCTGGGTTCGATTCCTCAGCACCACATAAACAAAAGAAAAAAGCCGGAAGTGGTGCTGTGGCTCAAGTGGTAGAGCACTCGCCTTGAGCTGAAGAGCTGAAAGACAGCGCCCAGGCCCAGAGTTCAAGCCCCACAACCGGACCCCCCCCCCAAAAAAAGAAATTCTATCTAAATTGAAAGAAAAATTGATCAAATTCCCAAATCTTGTCAGAACACAACAGAATAAACATAATTAAACAGCTAAAGTAAAAAAATTCTCAAAACCATGAAGACTGAACAACACATTGCTGAATGACCAATGGGGCACTGAATACATTAGTATGAAAATCTGAAAGTTTCTGAAATTTAACAAATTGAACACACAAAATACCAAGTCCTCTGGGACACAAAAATGCAGTACTTCGAGGAAAATTTATAGCTCTGAGTGCCTACATCAAGCAATTGGGGAAATCTCAAGCCTGTATATTAATTATATACCTCAAATTTCTTGAAAACAGGAATAAGCCCAAACTCATAGCAGTAGACAGAAACAAACAAAAAAATTAAATCAGAAATAACTAAATAAAGACAAAATAAAACATAAAAAGATCAACAAAATAGAGTTGGTTCTTTCAATAAATTAACATACTTGACAGACCCTTGACAAATCTGACTAAGAAGAGAACTCTTATATATACAAAGATAAATAGAAAGCCCACCAATTGGGAGAAGATCGTTACTTGCTTTGCAACAGGCAATGGACTCATATATAAAATATATTTAGATCCCCAAAAGGAAACCCCCAAAAAACAAATCCTCAAATAAACAACAACCTCAGGCTGGGAAGGTGGCTCAGTGGCAGAGCGCTTGCCTTGAATGCCTGAGGCCCTGTGTTGGATTCCTCAGCTCCACATAAGCAAAAAGCAAAAATCCAGAAGTGGCGCTGTGGCTCAATTGGCAGAGCGCTAGCCTTGAGCTGAAGAGATAAGGGGCAGCGCCCAGGCCCAGAGATCAGGCCCCACGACCGGACACCCCTCCCCAAAAGAAACAACAACCCTCTGAATAAGTGGACTACAGATTTAAAGAGAGACCTCTCTGAAGCAGAAATATGAATGGCCAATAGACACATGAAGAAATATGCAACATTTCTGGCCATAGAAATGCAAATCATGAGAAGTACAAGTTGTCATGTCCAAAACGAACTTTACAATGTTGGTGCGGGGGGGGGGGGGGGCCTGGGGGGGGAGGAAGGAGAAGGATTGGGATTGGGGGGGAGGGGGGAGGCTGGGAAGGGATGTGAAGGGTAAACAAAGGAGGAGGCTGCAATGCTTGGTAAGAAATGTACACATTATCCTGCCCATGTAACTGTAACTCCTCTGTACAGTATGTTCACAAATAAAATTAAATTAAAATAAGAACAAAAAAGAAATGCAAATCAAAGCAACATTTTGATTCCACCACAGCCCAGTTAGAATGACCATTATGAAGAAAACTAATAACAACAGATGATGGGCTGGTGGGGATGTGGCCAAAAAGGAACATTACTACACTATTGGTGGAAATGTAAACTTGTTCAAAACTCCATAAAGAAGTATAGAGTTTCCTCCAAAGAGTTCCCTATAAATCAGCAAACCAACTCCTGGGCATTTACCCAAATGACCACAAACAAGGACACACTAAAGCTACAATCCAACTATGTCCATTGTAGCATTATTTACCATAGCTAAGAAATGGAACCAACACAGATGCCCCTGTGTAGATGATTCGATCAAGAAAATGTCATATATATTCACAATAAAAATTCTATGCTTCCGTCAGAAAGAATGACATTGCCCCATTAGTAAGGAAATGGAATCACTTGGAAAACATAATAAGTCAAACAAGCCAGACCCAAAGAATCATAGGCTACATGTTTTCATTCATTTGGAAAAACTAGAATATGCCTAGGATATTCTTAGAAAAGATCAGAATAGCTTAATAGCTATATGTATATCACCTGAAAATTATGCTTAATGAAATGAGCTCCAAGAAATGAATACAAGATAATTTTTTGTTCTAATTTCTTTTTATTTTAATTTGTGAACATACTGTACAGAGGGGTTACAATTACATTGGCAGGATAATGCATACATTTCTTACCAAGCATTGCAGCCTCCTCCTTTGTTTACCATTCCCATCCCTTCCCGCCTCCCACCACTCACCTAATCCTCCCCCCCCCCCCACACCAACATTGTAAAGCTCATTTTTGACAGGATAACTTGTGCTTCTCATTGTTGAAACAGGTCCACCTATCCTTAAACGACTTGTTTTTCCCCATCTCCTCCACAAGTTATACTGACATCAAGTATAGTGAAAGCAGGGGTTATACTGTGGGGGAGGGACATGCAAAGCAACAAAGAGATAATCTTATAAATGCCTTAGAAACAAATGCATGAAAGAAAAAAACATTAAAATACATATCTTAGGGTTCATTTTCCTAACATCACATTATCTGACCTTTTCCGCTTGACTCATACATATACTAGATATTGCAAAAAAGGGAAACCATGGGACCTATGTTTCTTTGGGCATGGGTTACTTCACTTAATATAATTTTTTCCAAGTTTTTCCATTTCCTAACAAATGGAACCATGTCATTGTTTCTGATAGAGGCATAGAATTCCATTGGGTATATATACCACATTTTCTTGATCCATTCATCTACTGAGGGGCATCTGGGTTGGTTCCAGATCTTAGCTCTGGTAAATAATGCTGCAATAAACATAGTTGTGCTGGTAGCTTTAGTGTGGTCTTGTTTGTAAACATTTGGGTAAATGCCCAAAAGGGGGATTTGTGGGTCATAGGGGAGCTCTATGTGAAGTCTTTTGAAGAACCTCCATACTGCTTTCCAAAGTGGTTGAACAAGTTTACATTCCCACCCCAACAGTGAAGTAAGGTTCCCTTCTGTCCACATCCCCTCCAGCATCTGTTGTTAGAGTTCTTGATTTTTGCCATTCTAACTCGAGTGAGGTGGTATATCAATGTTGTTTTAATTTGCATTTCTTTTGTGGCTAGGGATGTTGAGCATTTCTTCATGTGACTATTGGCCATCCTTCTTTCTTCTTCAGAGAAGTTTCTCTTTAAGTCTTTAGCCCACTTATTTATTGGGCAGTTGTTTCATTGAGGATTTGTTGTTGGGGGATTTAAATTTTTGAGTTCCAAGTATATTTTAGATATGAGACCAATATAGTGAACTGTTTTTCAGTAATTTCTATTTACTTTTTCCCCTTTGGTTTATTCCCTTAAGTCACTGTTTTTGATTTCTTTACCCTTTGTCTTATATATAAGTTAATCTGATTTGGGGAAAGGAAGGGAAATCACCGAAATGGTGGGACAAAGATTAAACAAAGCAACAGTGATATACACTAGACACTATGTTAAAAACGAAGTTTACAACTTTGGGGGAATGGCATGTCAGGGTTGGTGGAAGCAGGAAAAAAATGAGGAAGCAGTAACAAAAAATGTACTCATTACTTATGTAACTGTAATGCATCTCTCTGAATATCACCTTCATAACAAAAAACACCGAAAAACCAATAAGAGAACTCACCCAAATAGAGAAAACTAGAGAAAAAAGTGAGGCATCACAACATCAATAAGGAAAATTGAGAATATTATAAGAAAGTACTTTGAAAACTGTATGCCAATCACCTGGAGAATCCTGGAGAAATTGATGCTTTCCTATACTCGAGCTGAGCCAAGAAGTGATACATAAGAAGTAATGAAAATTAAATATCACTAATCACTAAAAATTTTTCCCATACCAGAAAAATCTAGTACTCAATGGATTTACCATGAAATTAAGGGCTGAAAAAAACCCTTACAATACTCAGATTTAACTCTTCAATGGAATAGAAAGGGAGATGGAATTATTAAACACATTCTATGAAGCTAGAATTAGACTCTTTCCCAAATCAATAGGGACTCATCAAAGAAAGAGAACTATGAACCCAACTCTTTGATAAGCATTGATGCAAACTTCTCAATTAATTTCTAACCAACAATTTCAACAACTAACAAAAAAATCATATGCTATGATCAAACAGTATTCATCCTAGGATACAATTGGATTCAATATACTTGTCAATAAACATAACACACACCATCAGTAGAAGTAGGGGAAAGAACCACATGATCGTCAATATGGGTGTAGAAATAGCTTTTAACAAGCTCCAATACCCCTTTATGATTAAATGTCTGAGAAGCTAGGAATGCATGGAACTTTCTTAAATATAATACAGAGTATGTATATGATGAGAGATAATAAGCGTGTACTTAATGGTGGAAGCATGAAGACATTAAAACCAGGAATGAGAAAAGGATGTCCACTCTATCTACTATTCTTCAATATAGTAGTGGACTTTCTAGCAAGAGCAATAGGCAAGAGAAAAACATAAAGGGGATCCAAATAGGGAAAAAGTAAAACTATCCCTTTTTACAGATGAAAAGATCCTGTATATAAAGGACACTATAGCTTCCTCCCCCATGTTAGTAAAGGTGATGCTAACCTTCAGCAATGTAACAGGGTATAAAACCCAAAACAATCAGTAGTTTTTCTGTGTTACCAACAATGTGAACATCCACGCTGAACTCCAAAACACAACCTCATATGTATTAACCACAAAATCAAATCAAATCTATTCAAAACAAAACAACAACAACAAAACTAGGAATTAATAAATTTAACTAAAAATGTGAAAAACCTCTGCTCTGAAAACTTTACAACACTAAAATAGGAAATTTAAGGAGATTCAAGGAAATGGAAAGTCTTTCAATGCTCCTGGTTGGAAGAATTAACATTGTGAAACTGCAATACTGCCCCCAAACAATTGACAATGCAATACCCATCAAAATCCCAACAATATTCTTCAATGCAGTAGAGAAAGCAATCTGAATGTAATAAGAAATTACAAAATTACAGATGAACCAAAGGCTTAGAAATGAAATCATGGGCAATTTTACTCACACACACACACACACACACACACACACACACACACTGGAATTCTATTCACCCATCAGAATGGATGACTTTTCACCAGTCTTAAGGAAAATGAAAGGCTTGGGAAAATTATACTAAAAGAAAAGAATGTACACTCAGAGCAATATAGTTTTCATAGATTCATTCATTTATGGTAGCTAGAAGGTGCCTACAAATCTACAAGTACAAGACAGATTCTACATCGTCCCAGATAGAATGGCCATTTTCAAGAAAACTGACAATAGCGAATGCTGACAGGGATGTAGCCAAGTGGGAAATTAAACTTGTTCAACCACTCAGGAATGCAGTACGGACGTTCCTTAAAAGACTAAACATAGATCTCCCTTAACACCCAGTAATTCCTGTCTTGGGCAGTAATCCAATAAGTCACAAGCAAGCTCACATGAAAGCTACCAGCATAACTATGTTCAGGGCCCCGACCCAGAGTTCAAGGACTGGAAAACAAGTTACCACTGATGGTATTTTTTCCCCAAATAGGAACCTTTTTTGGGGGGGGGGGGTTATCTGGTCATGGGTCCTGAACTCTGGGCCTGAGCACTGTCCCTCAACTCTTCAGCTCAAGGCTAGCGCTCTACTACTTGAGCCACAGCGCCACTTCCAGCTATTTTCTTTTTGCTTATGTGGTGCTGAGTAAGCCAATCCAGGACCTCATGCATATAAGGCAAGCCCTCTACCACTGAACCACCTTCCCAGCCCCAAATATGAATCTTTTGACATAAGATACCAAATCATTCTATTTGTAGCAGCTAGGATAGGACTTAAATGTAGTGGGTGATAAAATGGCTTCTTTATTGAATGTTAGGAAAAGATGTATACAGTCCAAGAAAAGGGAGATTTGTTGTTGTTGTTGTTATAGTGGCTTGAAATCTGGGCTTGGGCACTGTCCCTGAGCTCTTCAACTCAAGGTAAGGGCTCTACCTCTTGAGCCACAGTGCCATTTCTGTTTTTCTGGTGGTTAAATGGAGATGAGTCTCTGAGACGGCTTTGAACTACAGTCCTCAGATCTCAGCTTCCCTAGTAGCTAGGATTAGAGCTGTGAGCCACTGGCACCAAGCTAAAAATGGGAGACTTTTATAAAATAAAATCTACCTCTTCACCTGTGTCTAAACCTCAGATATCACTATTAGAACACTTCATCGTTGACTCATTTCATCAGACATTTGTAAATTTTCTTTTTTCCTTCATGTGGGAATATTGCAGTCAATATCAACTCAGCTGTGGGACTGGTTCAATTGTATGGTAATTGCTAGCACCTAAATCAAGAACATTTAAATCAAAACAAATGAAACCCTCATTTGGAATAATTGTTTTCTCTTTTTATTACAAATCTGTGCTTTATTACTTCCTAATGTGATAATGGAACTCCTAACAGAGTGATGATATTTTCTTTTTCTTCAGCAATTGGCCTTTTCCCACATGTGGTCAAATATTTAAGAATTCAAAGATTTCCATTGACAATTCATTAAGCTGATGTCTAAGAATATATGCATTTCTGGAATGTGGTCTGCTGTCTTGTTCTTACATGCACAGGACTTCTATGATTTATTTGTTCTACAAGGAATACTATTTTCCAATCTTTGTGTGACCAATTTTAATCTCTCTGATCAATCTTTCTGACCCTCTCTCTGGAGTCTCATTTCAGTCTGCCTCATCAAAAATATCTTATTTATCAACTAAATTACTCTCAGCTTCTGTTTTTTGCCTGACTTCATATAAGCTATGATAGCAGCCTTGACTGGCAGTGCTTACTGGAGTTATTTGTTTGTTTGTTTTATTTTTAGAGGTCTAGGATTACTCTTTGATGTATTGGCTTCTCTGGGCCCCAGTGATCCGCTGGCCTAGAGTCAATGGGTTTTTCTCCTAAACATACAAATACAGCTGACTAAATTCCTGTTTTAATTGTCTCAAAATGTGGCAATCTGGCTTCCTTGGAAATCCAGGAATAATCCACTGTAACCACTTACAGAAATGGTCTATCAAGATGGCTTTTCTATGTTGACTGTAAAAAATGTTCATTTCCAACTCACCACCATAAAACAGATCACATCCCTGAGAACAAAATTTTAGAAAGAAGGATCCCCTTCCTTCCTTCTCTTATGATAGATCAAACCTTAATATTCTGCAGTTGTGGCCAGCCTGGAGCACATTTTCCCAAGAATATTCTGTAATGTAAAAGAGGATCAACTATCAAAATAAAGGTGAAAATACTTGTCTACTACAGACGGATTTATCTGGTTTATATCTGTTGTTATTTTCATTACTAAAAACACATGGATAATTTATATTGGGATTAGACAAGTGGCCAAGGATTAATGGAATAAACATTGAGTTTATGTTCATATATCCAATATAATACACTTATCCTTTTATAGAAAATTAAATCCAACTGTAGAAACAATGTCAGAAATATAAAATAAGCCTTAATACGTATAATCAGGCACACGTACACCATCATCTACTCAGAAATTCATTCTGTCTATAAATATTTATTTGGTACAGAACAATAAAAATTTAATTAATGAATATGACTTTTATGTATCATCTGAAATACTCCTTGTGTCTATAATTGCATATAATTGTATAGCTGTCACCTAGACAAGAATTTAACATGCATGTAGAAATCAAATTTCTAGAATATAAGCTAGATGAGAGGAGACATACCCTCATGTAATGTGTGGTGAATTTTTACAATTCTGAACCGTTCAACCTAATACCAAGAGTCATGTGCAATAATTTATTATTTGATGTTAAGATGATTTCTAAGTGCAGAATACACTTAGAATTATTACATTAATTCACAGAAATGAAACAATAATGACATATTATGTGTTAAAATTCTAATGCTTCTCAATTTTACAATTCATAAAATATATTGTTAAAATTAGTTTCACTTTCTTCTTTTCTGTAGGTGCTGAAATTAAACTTATATATTTAACATTGAATATTAAGAAATCAGTAATAAGTAACCTACTATTAAAATGATATACTATTAAACTGTGATTTGAATTATATTTCTAACAAATTGTGATGTAAACAACATTTGTCATTTGTTATTATTGTTGGTCCAAGTCATCTCTTCACCTTAATTTTTTAGTTTTCTATTTTATCTCTGTTGGTTTGCTGATTGTGCATTTTGTTTTCCCTTTTCAGTGACTGACATTAGGCTGTAAATCTGTATGCCAGTTTATTACTTCCTAAGGTAAAATCAAATTATTGCTCTCCACAGCTGTTCTACTCTATTATACTACAGTACTTCTCCCACTCCCATCTCCTGTATTGCTGCTCTCATATATTTTATTTTTATTTAAATTTGATTGTCAAGGTAAAGTACAGAGGGGTTATAGTTACATAAGTAAGGTAATCAATTCATTTCTTTTCTAATTTTTTTACCCCTTCTCCAATGTTTCTCCCTCTTCACTGCCAACAACCCCCCCAAGATCATTTCCAACATATTGTCTTGTGAGTACATAGTTGCATAGGTTCCCCCTTTGTCTTTTGTCTCACCATTTTATTTTTTCTCTTTCCTTTGTCTAGTTCCCTAGTTCCCTAGTTTTAATACCCAGGGTATGAAAATCAAATACAATGACTACAGGGGATAAACCATTGGTGGGGAAAACACAAAAAGATGAAAAGAAATCACGTAGTACTTTAAGAACAACAACAACAGAGAGCATGTCTTGGAGTTCATTTCACTTGGAATCACCTTATAAGGTCATATGAACATAGCTATTGAGTTATTCTGCTCATCTAATAAGATTATCCTTATGTGCACAATAATGCTCCCCTTTTTACCCAATAATCCCACTACTGGGCATTTAACCATGTGATTACAAACAAGACCACACTGAAGCTACCAGCACAATTATGTTTATCACAGTATTATTTACCATAGCTAAGATATGGAATCAACCCAGATGCCCCTCAGTAGAAGAATGGATCTAGAAAATGTGACACACACACACACACATACACACATACACATACATGGAATACTATGCTTCCATCAGAAACAATGATACCACCTTATCTGTAAGGAAATGGAAGATCTTGGAACAAATCATATTAACTGAAGTAAGCCAGATTTAAAGGAACATAGGTCTCAAGGATTCCCCTTATTTGTAATAATTAGTTTACTTCAAGGAAAATTTCCTGTATTTTAATTTGACATTTTGTTCTATGCTGAGCATACATTATTGCTATATTTTTTGTTATTATTTCCTTTTTTTGAGGAGGCCTAACATTTATTTAACCAATAAAGTGAAGTATGTAGCCACTGTATCTGGTGTAATATAATGTATCTTCTTAATATTTTTTATTGTGAAAATACCGTACACAGGGGTTACAATTACATGGGCAAGGTAATGAGTACATTTCTTATCAAGCACTGTTGATTCCTCCTTTGTTTCCCCTTGCCATCCTATCAATCCCCCTGCCCCGTGCCAAAGCTGTAAAGTTCGATTTTTGACATAACATCTTGTACATCTCATTGTTGCAATGGGTCCACCTGTATCCCTATTTAAACAATTTTTTCCTTCCCCTCCACAAATTATACCTACATCAAATACAGTGCAAACCAGGGGTTATACCGTGGGGGAGGGACATACAAACCAGCACAGAAATATCTTATAAATATTTTAGAAACAATAGGCAGAAAGATTAAAAAAAGAGTTCTTATCTTGATGTACTTTTCGCCTAACATCAACTTATCTGACCATTTCTGCTTGTCTCAGATATATACTAGTTATTATAAATAAGGGAAACCATGGGACCTATGATTCTTTGTGCCTAGGTTATTTCACTTAATATAATTTTTTTCAAGTCTTTTCATTTCCTGACAAATGGGGCAACAGGCAGTTATACTTAAAGGCTTATGTTCATCTTATCCATTACTGAAGGAAGAACAACTGAAAGAGCAACCCCTATGAGGAAGAACGACTACTTATCTTCATTCCTATGTAATGCCAGTGTTGTCCTCTGTATGTATCCTCATGTTGTACATTACAACTCTATACTTGGTCATCCTGTATATCTACTATCTTCTACATAGTGACCTAAATGCCCGAGCAATTCCACTTTGCTTTACTTTTTAAAAAATTCTCTCTAAATGTTTGAGGTTGGTGTGTGTGTTTGTGTGTGTGTGTGTGTGTGTGTGTGTGTGTGTTGTTTTACAAAGATAAAGAAGACAGTCTTTTTCTTGATATGAATACATCTTTTAGGTTATTGTAAGTTGTGGCTAATGGGAAAAGTCTCTTGCTATTTTAAGTATGAAACAGAAAAATGTATTTGTGCATGCACCACAGTTGCTTTATTAGTCTGTACTTGAACACTTAACTTCGATTTTTATCTTGGCTTTTGTTGTGAATAATGTGAATAATAATGAACTACAGATATATTTATCAGTTACCCATAGAGAAATAATCACATGATCGGTGGATCAGATGATATTTCAAGTTTGCATTTCTTAGAAAACTACATACTACTTTCTATAATGAGAATACTAACCTGTATTATGACCAAGAGTGTAGAAAATCTCCTTTTTTCTACACTCTCACCAACATTATTAACTTCTTAGTTTTTTGAAAGGGCATGTTTTTACTATGTTTAGTACCCTAGACTGGCCTTAGACTCAAATCCCCTTACTCCAACCTCTCAAATGCTTGGAATTACAAGCCTTTACCACCACACCAGGTTCCTCTGATTTTTGGATGAGTATAATAGTTATGAAGTAGTATCATATTAATTTTGAATTGCATTTCTCTAAGGACTTCTGTTCAGAAAACATTAAACCAGCATAGAAGTGGTATTAAACATAACTTTATAAAGCCACTGGCGGTTTTCAGGCTATTAGAAAACATGTCTATTCAGAACTTTTGTCCATTCCTGTACATGTAAAAGATTGTAAAAGATTTGCCATTTCTTTACCACAAATAAATCAACAAGTCCCTCATCAGCTCTTCCAATGGAAGGTGTTGCCCCAAGGAATGATGAATTCCCCAACTATATGACAGATATATGTTGATAAGGCCTTAAAACCTGTTAGACAAAAATGGCCTCACATTTATATTTCTCATTATATGGATGATAATTTATTTGCAGGACCAAATATGACAGAATTAGAATTGGTGTTACAGTGCTTAATCTCTATATTTAAAGATTTTGGATTAATAATAGCAGCTGAAAAAATACAAAAAGATACGGTGGTAAAATATTTAGAATATGTTGTTTCTAGACAAACACTGACACCTCAAACAATATCTTTACGACGTGATCAATTACATACGGTAAATGATTTTCAAAAGCTATTAGGAGATATTAATTGGAAGCGAATGGCCTTCGGAATTCCTACTTATAAATTACATAATTTGTTTTCATTGTTACAAGGGGAGCCTGATTTACATAGCAAAAGAACTTTAAGGAAGCTGAAAGAGAATTATAATTTGTAAAACAGAAAATAAAAGTAATGTTTTTACATCACTGAATCAACCCATAAATTTATATATTTTGGATACATAAAAATACCCAACAGGAATTATAGGACAAAATGAGCTACCATTAGAATGGATTTATACAAGGCATGGACTTACAAAAAATATTATGCCTTATGAACAACAGTTGGCAATTATTATTCAACAGGCCATGCAATGGGTATTTACCCTATCGGGGTATGATTTATTTGAAATTATTTTTCCTTTGCCAAAAGACCAAGTAGAATATTTGTTAAACATTTCTGAAATGCTATAAATAGCATTAGTAAATTTTACTGGGCAATTTTGCTACCATTTTCTCAAAGGTAGATTGTGGGATTGCTTGCATAAACAACAATTTGTCATTAATGATATAATTCCCAAGACCCCTAATCCCACTGCTCGTACCATTTTTACAGATGGCTCCAAAACAAAAAGTGCTTACTGGACAACAAGTAAATATTGGGTACAGACAACTACTTTAGCATCAGTTCAACAAAATGAACTTTTTGCTATTATTAAGGTGTTGCAAGATTTTGCGTGAGATATTTATATTGTTTCTGATTCTGCCTGTGCTGTAGGAGTTGTGACTAATGTAGTCACTGCTGTTACATATTCATCTAAACCCCAGATAAATCAATTATTTAAACAATTACAAGCATTACTGTAACAACTTAATGCCAAAGTGTTTGTAAATCACATTAGGGCTCATTCTTGGTTACCTGGGTACCTTGTATATGGCAATAATCAGGTTGATAAATTAGTCAGTTTTGCTTCTTCTGAACAGGATCATGCTCACTTACATACAAATGCTGGCTATTTACATATGCATTATAAAATACCTTATTCTCAAGCTAAACAAATTATAAAAAGGTGTCCTATCTGCAGACCAATGCATTTGAGAGTTGTACCTGCTGGAGTAAATCCTCGAGAATTACAACCTAATGAGCTCTGGCAAATGGATATAACCCATATACAAGAGTTTGGCTGTTTTTCCTTTGTACATGTTACAATAGATACTTATTCCAAATTTGTTTGGGCTTCTGCCCTTACGGGAGAAACTATTAACCATGTAATAGAACACTTATTGGAAGCTTTTGCCATTATGGGAGTGCCTACCAAAATAAAGACTGATAATGCACCAGCCTGTAAAAGTATCAAATTTAAAAGAATTTGTGAACTTTATGATTTGGTACATATTACAGGAATAGAATATAACCCCCAAGGACAAGCCATTATTGAACGTGTTCATGGCACACTAAAACAACAAATTAAAAAATTAAAAAGGAGGAAAAGGTGGATGAAGGTATGGATATGTTGTGGTTTTCCATGTAAAATTATTTAATACTTTGCACAAGGAGATATTTTAACTAGAGCTGAGCGCCATTTTGAACAAATATCAGAAAAATCTTATTTAAATGTTACTGTATGGATTAAGATTACATTGGACACAGAATGGCAACTAGGAACATTATTACATAAGGGGCGATGATATGGTTTTGTGTCTACACAGGATGGCAAACAATACTGGCTTCCTGCCCGATGGATACAGATGCAGCCAGTGAGAACAGCCCCATATCCTGCAAGGAATCGGCCGCCAGTTGAGGAAGAAGAAATCCCCAATGCCCACCTGGGGACAGGTTAAAAAGTTGACTGGAGAAGGACAAAAGATATTACAAAACACTGGTAAACCTGTCATGGCCGAGAACTTGTTCCTGGCCATGTGTGCCCTGTTTACTGTAAACTCTGCCCATGCTAATGCTAATGTAAGTTATTGGGCCTTTGTTCCTAACCCTCCTTTATTGTAACCTGTTGTTTGGGGAGACATGGATATAACTGTCTATACTATTCCTGCTGTTTTATCTCCTCCTTGGAATAATTTGACATTTTACAGTAAGGATGATGGCAGCTTTTTTAATTTTACTTACTATTCTCATTCCTTGCCTGTTTTTCTGGAGCCTCCTCCATGTTTACTTATGAATTGGCAACATTGGGTTTTACCTGGGAAACACACTTCCAATTCTAAAACACAGCTGCAGCGATTAACTACTTAGTCCATTAATAGTAGCTGGGAAAGAGTCACCTTTGATGGCGAGTTGTCCTTACCAATGTGCCCTGATTTTACTTATATTGATTTAAAATATCAGCTTTTTGTGTGGCAAGAGTGTAGAGGAACATTTGGAAAAACGTTCAATAATTTTATTAATTGGGGACCTTTTGGACAGTTTAACACTTGTTCAGAATGGAATATTACTAGATGTGATTTATCTAATGTTACTAGGATGCCGGATGCCATTAATGGATTGCTTACTGGAGCTCGATTGATGGCCTGGGGATATGGAGGCATTGCAGATGCTCGATGGACTTTCATGGTTGCACCCACTGCTGTTCAGATTCATCTTTGGAAGGTCGCAGCTGAGCGGAAACCCATGATGCTATCAAATGGATTGTTTGTTTTTTTTTTTATGATCATATAAAATAATGTTTATTGAATTGAACTCCAAGAAGTGAAAACAAGAGCTTTTTTTTTTTCTTCTTTGTTGCTGTTTTTGATTTCTGCACCTTTTGTCTTTTTTTTTTTTAATTTAATTTAATTTTATTTGTGAACATACTGTACAGAGGAGTTCGGGGACAGCTAATTCTGGGTCCACTTATAATTTTATTTTGTACAAATGTTATGATGTAACTGCTTGTGTACCTCGCCTTATGTATTTTTAGTGGGAAATTTTACATTTTCTCCTGCTATTTCTTGTTTTAATTGTCGCCTGTATTCTTGTGTTAATTCCTCTCTTAATTTTGATGACAGTGATAGTATTATGATTTTACAACAAAGAACTCATATTTGGCTACCTGTTAAATTAGGAAGAGAATGGTCGCAAAATACTTTGGATAATGTTGTTATTGAACTTTTTACCAAACTACTAAAACATATAAAGCATATGATTGGAGCCATTGTAGCTGTGATTTTAAGCTTAATTGCTATTACCATTGTTGTTGTGGTGTCTGGAATTGCCCTACACACTTCCTTACAAACTAAACACTTTGTGGAAGAATGGCACCAGGAGTCACATGAATTGTGGGTCTCACAGGTAGAAATTGATGCTCAATTACAAACACAGATTAGTATTCTTAAACAGACAGTGGGATGGTTAGGAAAAAAGTTATTGGTTGTGGAAAAACAGTTATTGTTAAAATGTGATTGAAATTCTACTACCTTTTGCATTACTAATGTAAAATATAATGAATCTATTCAAGATTGGAATTTAATACAGCAGTATTTATCAGGAAATTCTACTGCTGCTCAATTGATTGCTTAGTTACAATTTAATATACATGATATTTTTGGTAAACAATTTGCAAATATGACACTTCTACTATCACTGATGCATTTATTAAACATTTGGTAGGGTTGGATCCGAAAGGAATACTACAAACTATTTCACATACTACTAGTGGTCTGGAAATTATGATTGTTATTATTTTGTTACACTGGTACTGTTATATTTCATTTTTATGAATCCAATGCAAGCTTCTATGAAAACACTGTGAAAAGCTTTACTTTTAAAACAAAAGAAAAAAGGAAATTGTGAAGAATCAGGGTCTATGTTGAAGAGGCAGAATGATCCAGGCTCCAGCCTCAGGATTATCTGAGGACTGTGTTTGAGTATTAGGAAAGCTCTTGGCATGCCAGGCTAGAGAGGGAAAACATTCTCTCTCCCTATCTCAAAACACATGTCACAGACTCCTGGGAGCTGAGGAAGTAGCTCTTCTGCTTGCTTAAACATAGACGAACAGCTGGTCAAACATTTTCCTGAGACTGGAAAAGTGGTTTGAGCTTGCTCTAAAATAGTTTAGATAATAATATACCAAGATATTGTCTCATAGGTTAAGTAAAAATGTATCTGTTGAAATTTTTTGTGTGAATGTTTTGTGACTAAATCTTGGCAAAGATCCTGCTTGCTTGTCTTTAAATACCCACTAACAATATAGCACAGCATGCAGTGGCAATTGCTGTTTGCACTCTGCATCCCCTGTGTTTTGGTGATTTCGTGACCCTTACCCAGGGACCCCAACGCACTAGACGTTGACTCTCCATGACTGACCAAAGAAGAGAAAATATATATATATACACACATATATGATGCGATGAATTACATTTAAATATAAATGAATATTTATGGTACACATTTAAATATAATTAATGAATATTTCCCTTATATAAACATATTTACATATATAAGATCATATTATATTTGTATGTTTATAAATTGATTTGTAATTAATATCCAAAGAGTACATCTGAAGATTTTGGGGAAAATTAGAGTTTCTAAAGGCTTACTACTGACTCATCATACTTTCAAGCAATTTTTCCACTTATTACAATTTCTGGAGTATTAAGATTGGATGATTATGAAACAGATTAGCTGTTTTATTCCTTATGATTTTGGAATAGAAACATCTACTTACTTGGTATGAAACCTACAAAAACGTAATCTGGAAATCACACTCCACATACTAGACATATACATCAATTTAGCAACTTACAGGTATGAAACCTTCATTTGAATCCTATATCTCACATAAATTCAGTTTCCTTAGAGTCAGCTACATATAAAAACATGCAAGCAATTTCATGCTCACATACATCCACACACTCACATGACACGCTAAATGAATCACTGTAATAGGTAATAATATAGATACTGAAAAAGAACACCTTTTCAAATGTAATGAAATAGTTATAAAAGAGCAGTTGAGATGACGTTTCAAATACTAGAGTGCCTGCCTAAAGACCATGTTTCTCAGTCCAAACCTCATTGTTTCCATTCTTCTTTCTCCCATATAAAAAACATAAATAACTACAGAATTAAGCTACATGTTCCTTAATCATTAATTGAATAAAGAAATTGTAATATATATGCATATATACACAAGATATATTATTTAGCCAGACATAATAATGAAATTATAGCATTTTAAAGAAAATAGATAAAACTGCAAACCTTCATATTGAAGCAATATGCCATACTATGAAAAACAAATACTAGATTTCTCATATGCAGACTCTAGACCTAGAAAATAAAATGGCCGGGCACTGGTGGCTCACGCCTGTAATCCTAGCTACTCAGGAGGCTGAGATCTGAGGATCGCGGTTCAAAGCCAGCCCGGGCAGGAGAGACCATGAGCCTCCTATCTCCAATAAACCACCAGAAAACCGGAAGTGGCGCTGTAGCTCAAGTGGTAGAGCACTCGCCTTAAGCTGAAGAGCTGAGGGACAGCGCCCAGGCCCAGAGTTCAAGCCCCACGACCAACAAAACAAAAAAAAAAGAGAAAAGAAAATGAATGACAAAGGTATAAAAGATGGAAATGATTAAATTCAGAAAAAAGTAAGAGAGGAGATAAAGAGAAATATTGTGGAGTATACATTTTCAAATAGTTTATGTTAGTATGATGGCATAATAAAAGTATAAAAATAGGATTATGAAATTAATAAAATGAATAAAATTTAGCAAGCTACATTATATGGACCTATGTGTATAACATAATAAAATACTTTTTGAAATTAATATTTGCTAATAAAAAGACAAAAATTAATTCCTGTTGTTATAGATTTATATGTTAGTTTCCAATTTTTGTTCAGTTTTTTCCCTGATAAAGTAAAAGGAGAAATTGGTTTTGCTCCTTTAGAAAGACAATCTTGTCGATTTAGCATTAAAATATTCTAGTTAGTTGCTGTCAATGTGAAATTGTTCAATCCAATTAATTATTATATTAGAATATTTTCAATACACTTTTCAAAATATTATCCCTATAAGTATATACTTTTTGCTATTTATTGAATATGTTTTCATTACTTAATCGCTACATACCATTTTCTGAATGTAGTTTGGTATATGCAACTAGGATATGTTATACCTGACATGGAAATCAATTAATCAAACAGTTTTTATCCAAAAAGCCTATAATGAAATAAAGAGGTAAATCCAAATTATTTATATTTGAAGACAGTACTTGGTTAGTCTTCTTCTCACATTCCCATTTCCTTTCTTGAGAATAATACACATTGTAAGGAAATGATAAGAATGTTTTGGGGAAATAGGTTGACTTTAAACCAATGAGTTACTCTATGCTGCATTTTTCTTTACTTTATATTCAGAAAAGCTAAATTCTTACCTTATCATTTTTCTTAGGCTTTATACTCAGGTTTAATCTCTGATGAGTGACAAAGATATAAACATTTTTTAACAGTGATTAAATTTAGGCTGAGGAACCTAGGGACAACTATACTCATGCAGATATGCCTCATCAGTCATGAGACCATGATATCAAAATGTTAACCTATGCTTACTGAAATCATGCTTATGAGATTCTGTGTATTATAAACAGTGGTTATTAGCATTTGTTTTGTAATCAACATCATTTCATGGGTTAGGAACTGAAGTGAGACATTATACTCAGAACAAAATTTAAGGAAGCATCCAAAATTAGTTACCAAGTTATACACTATTTAACAAAATGTTTTAAAAATGCAAGCTAAAGGAAATAATTTATGGGAAAAATTATTTAAAATAAATACAGAATTAGTATGATTGATTTTTCTTATACGCCAGTTAGCAATACAGCTTGCATGATAATTTTTCGGATTATATGTTTAGTTAGGTCTTGATATGTAGTTGGAGAAGTTATGTTCTTTCATATCTTATTTGTCAGATCAAAGAGGAAATGAATTCCACGCCCGAGTCAAATCCGTAATAATGTTACAGTTGTATCCTACTACTTTGCCAAAGTTTCAAATCAGCTCAAGGAACTTGGGTCTTTTTTGGATATAACCAATTAGGTGTGCAATTTTGTTAGTGCTAGAAAGATTTTGACCACCATTTATTAAAATAATATTTTTCCAGAAACTACTTCTATTCTCTGTTTTCATTAGATTTTTTATTTCATTTATATCATGTGTTTATGGTTTCCTTTAGGTAAACCACATTCAGTCTTCTACACTGTAATTTAGAGTAGTTTTAAATTATGTACACTCATGTACGCTCCTCAGATGCTATCATTTGCACATTTTGTTCTTGTTAAATCAGTAGTTAGTTCTCAATATGGATACTATTGGACTTATTCATTGCATTTCTGAAGTTTTCAAGTATGTCATGCTGTTTGTGATTTGATACTGTAGCATTTTTTCTTTTAAATATGTGCAGATCTTACTTCACATACAGTTACTTTTATTTTAAACAATTTGATCCATTCACAAGATTTGCTATGTTACGTTCATCTAGATGAATTTAATTACAAATTAACACAACCTTATTTCTGAGAGACAGTTATCCTTATACTCTACTCAAATTAACATGTATTTGATGTTTTTGTACTTTAAACATCTGGGTATAACATGTTTTTGTTCCTGGGGGAATTCCAATCTCTTGATTGTTTTTCCAGCTGTGGTGACTTCAACATATGTGTGCATTTTATTTCAATTGTTTTGTGTCTAAATTTTGTCTCATATAACACAAAGTAGAAAAAGAATCAGTGACTTAGACCTTTTCCACATAGAATACTAAGAGAGACACTTGAAGTTTTGTGACAACTGGGACCAGGGAGGTCTTGTTAGTGGAAGATGAGGGAGAATAACAGATAATGTTTGACGTGATTTGAATTCTGCCTCCTCTTGCCTCATTATTTCCAATGGTAATAATTTTGTCTGTATGAACTTAGAATTTTTGGTTTATTTGAGACACACTACACATTCTTATTGGATTTTAACTCTAAAATCTTCTTTCCTTCATTTAAAACCACAGATGTGAATTTATAATGCTAAAATAGCATCTACTAATTTATATGAAATTGTTCAAACTATTTTCTATTTTCACTTCACATGATATGCAATATAGAATGTAATAATAATAATGTGAGTAGTATGAAATAATTGACTTTGGAGAAAATCAATTACACTGGATTTTTGTGAGATACTTAGTAATAGTAAAAATTATATTTGTTTCTATTAAAAAATTCCCAGTTACATCTAAAAATAACTCATAGTTATAAACTAATGTTGAAAAAATAGATTTTTTTATTGGAAAAAAAGCGAGAAGTTTCAATAAGATTGCTTGTTTAAAATTGACTTGGATCTGGGATTTGGTGGTTCATGCCTGTAACCCTAGATACTCAGGAGTCTGACATCTGAGGATAGTGGTTCAAAGGCAGCCTGGGCAGAAAAGTCTGTGAGAAAATTGTCTCCAATAAACCACTTAAAAACCAGAAACAGCACTGTGGCTTAAGTGGTACAGTGGTAGCCTTGAGCTGAAGAGCTGAGGACAGTGACTAGGCCCAGATTTCAAGCCCCACAACTGACAAAAAAAATTGACATGGACTTGGACTTTATTATTTCATGATTTTTTATGAGTGGTTGTTCAGGGAAAATGTAATCAGTGTTTATATTTTGTGTTGGCATAAAATGAGCCTACTATTGTGTTAATTTATTCAAAAAAACTCTCTGATTATATGACAGCATAAATTTGATGGATAATGATTAAAACCAGGTTGTCTTTCTGGAAAAAAAATATTTATATCACCCCCACAAAAAGAAGTACAAAAGAAAATATGTGCCAGGAAACTTATTCTGTAAATCATAATGGACTAATATTCTGTTATTGGTGAAGATGTTGCCATTTGATTTTAGTATGCCCCAGAAAGGCCTATGTGTGAAAGAAAAACGGCTTTCCGTTCCCTCCCAGACTGTGGAGAATACCTGAATAGTTCTTCTGGAGATTGAGTTCTTCAGAGTGAAACCCATGAAAACATAGTCTCTCATCTACTTTCTTCTTTTATATTTTAATCATTCTAGGTCACAAACATTTCTCTTTGACATACTCCCCAACTTGACATAGTCTTGCCACCAAAGCAATAAAACCAACTGAACATACACTGAAATCATCAAACTAGTAAATCTGAGTCAGCCTTTCTGCTTAATACAAGGACAATATCACTTATTATGGTAGGTTATAAAGCTAACACAGAAGTCTAGTCTTTCTAACAATGTAGAGTACATAAAAATGTGCCTCATTATAAAATATCTAACTCCTTGTTGTATTTTGTGTTTTTGTTTCTTTTGATCCTAGGGCTTAAACTCAGGGTCTGGATGGTGCTTTTGTGGTCAAGGCCAATGATCTACATACAATTTGAACTGGAACTCCATTTGCCCCTATGGTTAATTGGAGATAAGAGTCTAAAGAACTTTCCTACTCTTGCTGGCTTCAAATTGTAATCTTCAGATCTCAATCTCTTAACTAGCTAAGATTAAATCCTTGAACCACCAGTGCCTACCCATGTTGCATATTGTGTGAAATTCCAATTCTCAGCATTGTACAGATGTTCCTACCACAATGTAAAAAAAACTTAAAACATACTAAGGGTATTTGTAAAGTATATTATGAAGAAAGAATTTTCATCCTTTAAAAAAATCTATGCAAAATCTATGCTAACTATTGATATTTTACTGTACCTTTCCTGCAACCAGTTTGATATAATTTAATAATTGTCAGGTCAAGTTTCTCTATATTCAAATGGAGATTTACTATTTCATGCATGCAAATAAATGTATATGTATACATATCTATCTATATATCTTCCAATGTGGATCATCAGATTTGATACTTAGCTTTGTTTTGCTGTTCAGCAGTTGAACCTGGTTGGCTCATTCTGTGACAATATCTGTGCTCATTCTCATCATTCCTTATTTACCACACCGTCAGCCTTCTAAAATCAACCTCATTTCCTGGAAAGGGTGACCAATCAGTCCAACCCACAGGGTTGTAATAAAGCAAGCTTTAAGAAAGGAAGTTAACATGAAGTGACAACTACAGAATTTCTACAGAGACTTAGTATGTTATCAAAATTATATCTGACATCTTTCCATTTCTGCCTTTCTTCTCTTCTCATACTTAAGAAAGCATTGACTAACACTATAAATAGATTGCATTTATAACTTAAGGATCAATTTTTTTCCAACCTGCAGCCTTTTTTCCATGATTTTTGACATAAACTTTTGGGAGATTTTTTTGGATTTTTCTGAGATTCCATCCAAAACAAAGCCATGTATATCAAGTAAGCCAATGTTTTCAACTCAGAGTATTAAACAAAAGAGGGAGAAATTTAAGGTTAGTTATGTATGTTAATCACAAATATAGGCAATATCAAGATATTTTCAAATAATATACTTTTACTGGATAAAGTGGCTCAAATCTGTAATCTTATCTACTTGGGAAACAGATTAGAGATTCCAGTTCCAGGCAAGCCTAGCACAAAAAGAAGTTTCAGAAACTCTAACCATTTGCTGGGTGCAATCTTTTTTACTTGTGTTAAGATTACCACAGTCCAGTCAGGCCCAGGCATAGTGATACTACCTCGAAATAAGCAATCCAATAACAATCTGCAGGTATGGCAGTAGTAAAAATGCTGTTTCACAAGTACAGGGTTTTGGGTTCAATCCCCTGGTACCGCTAGGAATTTAAGTGTGTGCCAGGGTAAGAATTTGGCATGTCTAAGGTCAAGATTTCATACTTCATACTTCTAATAAAACCTTTACCTCTCTTGCTAATTGTTTTACAAGTACAACCATAACTTCTGTGTCCAAACCAAATAATTTATTATTAGAGATTTTCTTCTATCCATTAAGTAATCTGTTATGTGTTGGATACTGTCCCACTGACATCATACTAAAGATCAAAAACCCATTGCCTCAGAAAGTGACTGTATTTGGAAACAGAATCTCAAAGGTAGCATTTAAGTTGAAGTGTCCTCCAAGAGAAGCAGAAGGCCTTGAATATGCCAAGGAAAGAGGACTCAGAAGAAAACAACTCTGACCTAGGAGTTCTAGTTCCACAATCTCAGAGGCAATGTATTTACAGTGTTAACACTACCCAATCTATGGTAGTTTATTATTACAATTACTAGCAAACATGTGGAATCTATAAGACATGAAAAGTCATTGATTCTTGGGGTCCATGACTCATCTCTATAATCCTAGTGATTAAGAAGGATGAGACTTGGAGGATAATGGTTTTCAGGCTAGTAGTAAAGTTCATAAGGTTCTATCGCCAATTAACTACAAAAATCTCTGGGCTGGAGACATGGTTCAAATGGTAGACTGACGACTGTTAGCAAACAAACAGAGCATGAGGTATGTTGAAGCCTAATTGGGAAGAAAGAAAAATTCCTTAGAAGAATAGTATGAGAAACAGAGTTATGAATAGGAAAGCAGAACCAAAAGAAATGAACTTATTGATACAGACAAAGCTTCCCAATGAAATATGGCACGAAATGTAGTATTTAGGGTTTTCCTTCCAATACAGTTGAAATAAAGGTATTTTCACAATGAAACTAAAGTGTAAACTGTATGCAATAAATAATCACATTACTTTTATGTTTCCATAATTTAACTGGTTTTCCTACAAATTTTTAGAATACTGTAGCTATGGAAAAAATCAATAAATATTGCTTTTCCATATAAGATTACATATTCTTGCAAGTGTTGTCTAAAATTGATCTACACTGAAAAGATTGCCATTGATATCTTTCTGATGATTGCAAATGTTTATAATTTCAGCAGACCTTTCACAAAACTCATACCCCAAACATAACTTTTTAGATTGTTCATGCAATCATATGAACACAAATATATGGCACAAAACGTTAATTACTTTTATCTGCTGTCATTAATGTAATATACCTAATAGAATTAAATATATACCCTGAGCATAATAAGATTCTTCCTTCTAAACACAGACTTGCAGGCACACACACAGACACACACACACACACAGACACACACAAACACACAAACGCACAAAAGCACACATATTTATCACTCTGATTAGGTTCCTTACATTGGGTATCAGACAATGTTCTAATAATCAAACTTCCCTGCCCAGACATAAAATACACTCATAATTCCACACATACAAAAACACCAGATCATTCAAAATAATGAGAATATTTAACAAACCACTCAGCTCCTGAGCCATCTATTTCCTGATTTCATTCATTCATGATGATGCATTTTTCATATCATATTTAAAAATCTTTTTGAGTCTCTCTGATTAGCAGATAAAAATATGCTATAATATAATAGGAAATGTAGGTAAAATTACTTGTCCCTAGATAATCTTTAATATCTTATCAAAGACTTCTGTTAATTTCTTGCAGATTCTTTTTCTGGCATTTTGCTCTAATGTCTAATATTAAATTACAAAGTACATGCCATATTCCTTAATTCATTTTTCCTAAAGGTTATGCTATGGAGTTGAATCTGATTTGTTTGCTGATTGTACATTAAATTTTCTCAAAAACTGGAATTATTGTTTATGTTCCTCCTAAGCCATTTGAAATATCTAAAAGAACTGCAAATTCACCTTGGCAATGATTTGTGAATGGCAGTAATGGTTGTGGGGAGATGAAGGACTTGAATTATCTAGAGTGCCTTAAAAATGGCACTGTTATTTAAAGGGCTGATCGTTTAGTAAGCTTTTAAAGTGTGGTCTTCATATTTCATCTAAGAAGATAACAGTACGCTTTTCATCACATTCTTGCATGCAAAGTAGTAGAATTATTTCCTTTGCACAATTTATGCCCTGCTGCTACTGTAGTGAAACCAACAAACAACTGCACAGCTGTGTTAGCTGCACTATATTTTGAAATTTTCTTCCAGTAGCCCTAGTGATTTTAGCCCAGATTCATGGGATAGTCACATAATCCACAATTACAAAGCACCACAATACACAAAGACCGTTTCAAAATGAGGTTCAATTTTTATGTTTGTTGTTTCCTTTCTTATTGATTGTCTTTTAAGGAGATAGGGGCTGATTATTTCTCATTATTATTCACGTGAATTAAATAAATTTACCATATTTTTTTAGTTTAATTTTATTTTATTTGTGAACATACTGTACAGAGGGGTTACAATTACATGGGCAGGATAATGCGTACATTTCTTACCAAGCATTGCAGCCTCCTCCTTTTGTTTACCCTTCACATCCCTTCCCAGCCTCCCCCCTCCCACCCCAATCCCAATCCTTCTCCTTCCCCCCTTCCCCCCCCCCGGCCTTGTAAAGCTCGTTTTGGACATGACAACTTGTACTTCTCATTGTTGAAACAGGTCCACCTGTATCCTTAAACAACTGGTTTTTCCCCATCTCCTCCATAAGTTATACTGACATCAAATATAGTGAAAGTAGGGGTTATACTGTGGGGGAGGGACATGCGAAGCAACAAAGAAATAATCTTATAAATGCGTTAGAAACACATGCATGAAAGAAAAAAACATTAAGATACATATCTAAGGGTTCCTTTTCCTGACACCACATTATCTGACCTTTTCCGCTTGACTCATACATATACTAGATATTGCATATAAGTGAAACCATGGGACCTATGTTTCTTTGGGCCTGGCTTACTTCATTTAATATAATTTTTTCCAAGTTTTTCCACTTCCTAACAAATGGGGCAATGTCATTCTTTCTGATGGAGGCATAGAATTCCAATGTGTATATATACCACATTTTCTTGATCCATTCATCTACTGAGGGGCATCTGTGTTGGTTCCATATCTTAGCTATGGTAAAATTTACCATATTTTTGAAATAAAATAAAGAGATATAAAAAAACATATTTAGTCACAAAATAAAAGTAAATATTTGAGTGATTCTTTCCATTCTAGTCCTGTTCTCAGTTATCTTCAAATAACATTGAGATGAGCAAAGCATATGTGTAAATTGACACATATTAAGCACACAGGACACTGGAATCTTTGGGCTTTAATTTCTTTATCCAGTTCACCTAGAAAAGAAAATTATCACATGTTTCATGTGTTAAGTAATCTCGTTAAAATAAGTTATATTAATTTTATCAATAGCTCTCATAACTTATGGAATTGATGCATTGCAATTGTATTTGATTTATTACTTCCACTAAATTAATATTACATATATTTTACCTTTTTGCACATGAAGTTATTTAATTTTTTTTGGGGGGGGGTCCAGTCGTGGGGCCTGAACTCTGGGCCTGGGCGCTGTCCCTCAGCTCTTCAGCTCAAGGCTAATGCTCTACCACTTGAGCCACAGCGCCACTTCCGGCTTTTTTCTTTTTGCTTATGTGGTGCTGAGGAATCGAACCCAGGGCCTCGAGCATGCAAGGCAAGTGCTCTACCACTGAGCCACCTTCCCAGCCCAAAGTTATTTAATTCTTGAGGAAAAAACTTTCCTGTTTTTCATTTTGGTTGCCAAAATGGAATTATTAGACATTTTGAAAATTTAACTTTAAATCTAAACCTTCAGATTTCACTAGGACTTGTCTTGTGTTACACATTTAATGTTAAAATAAAAAGCATTACTTAAATAGAAAGCAAACTTATAAATTATCACACTTCAATCCCTGAATTGACTTTATGATAAACAATAATTATATTTATATATCATGATTTACATAACTGAAACAAACTATGAGATATGGAAACAGAAGACTTCTTTTTTGTTTTGTGTCTGATGTTGTTGTTTATAGTTTGTGATGATTCTGTCTTCTTTACCTTATGTCTGGTATATTCATTTTACGTCTTCAAGAAGGTGGAGGGTGAGCACAGAGCTTTAGGGAAATCGGTGAAAAATGGCAGCAGTGGAGTTCATTGAACATTGATGAAAGTGAACGATCTAACACTTGGGTGGAGACAGTAGAATAGGACTGGGAACAAGTAAAGGAACTGAAGACATTCCATAAAAGGAAATGTACTCATTACCTGACTCATGTAATTATAATCACTCTTAAAGCACCTTAATAATAAAAACAGAGTAAATCTATTTAAAGGCAAACAAATCTTTGTTTCTTAGAATCCTAGTAGTTTGTTTTGTTCACTGGTTTGAGCGGTTGAGTCTATCTCTGAAAATAGCTACACTGACATTCATTGGGCAAATTTGTGAGCTACTAGAAGATAAAAGTCAATTATGATTATTTGTATGTTTTTTGAGACTCTGATTCATGTATTACTTTAATCTAATTTGTATTATTTCTGTCTACCGGTTTTTGGTTTGGTTTGTTCCTGTTTTTCAAGGACCTAGTGGTGCATCATTAGTGTTGCTTCAAGATTGTTCTAGTTTGTTGAGGCACATACTCAAAGCTATAAATTTTACTCTGAGTATTGCCTGTGTTGTTGTGTCCCACTTTCACTGATTTCCATAAACGTTGGAACTTCCCTCCATATTCCATCAGTGAATCACTAATCATTTAACAATGTGTTATTTTGTCTCTGTGAGTTTCAGAATTTTCTGTGATGCCTTTTGATGTTGATATCTAATTTGATCCCAATGTGGTATGTCAGGATTCAAGGAGAATTTCATTTTTATTTTTGAATTTCACAGATTTTCCTTGTGATCTAAGATATGATCTATTTTGGAGAACATTCCATGAGTTGCTGAGAGGAATATATATTGTGATGCTGCTAAGTTAAATAATCTGTAGATATCTGTTAGTTACAGCTTGTCAATGCTGTTATTTATCTCTAAAGTTTTTTTGCTAAGTTTTTACCTTAATGGCCTGTCCAGAAGTAAGAATGATGTGTTCAATCAACCAACAATCTGTTTGGATGCATGCATGATTTTAGGGTAAGTGGTACTTGTAGAAAAATTTAGGAGCTCTAGGATACAGGGCATTGATATTTAGAATTCTTCTTTTGTTGTTGTTTTTTTTTTTTGGTCCAGTCATGGGTCCTGAACTCTGGGCTTGGGCACTATCCCTCAGCTCTTCATCTCAAAGTGAGTGCTCTACCACTTGAGCCACAGCGCCACTTCTGGATTTTTTCTGCTTATGTGGTGCTGAGGAATCGAACCCAGAGCCTCATACATGCAAGGCAAGTCCTCTACCACTGAGTCACATTCCCAGCCCAGAATTCTTACATCCCCCTGATGGAGACTTTTCTTTATCAATATTTAAGGTCCCTCTTAGTCTCTTTTTACTTTCATACCACTTTTAATTTAAAGCTTATTTTATCTAATATTAGTATAGCTACTCTGGCCTGTTTATGAGGTCCATTTTTAATTTGTAAAAATGATGTACAGAAGGGATACAATTACATAAGTCAGATAATGAGCACATTTCTTTTTGAACAGTGTCACCTCTTCCCTCATCTTCTCCCAGTTTTTCCCTTTCAACCTCCCTGCCCCCAAGTTGTATAGTTCAGTTTTAATGTAGTGTCTATTGAGTAGCACTGCTGCATTTGTTCACCCTTTGTCCCACCATTTCTGTTCCCCCTTGCACTTTTCAAACTTACATATAAGACCAAAGGTGCAAAAAAAAAACCAGCTTCAGAAGACAGAAGGAAAAATCAAAACAATAAAAGAACCCTCATTATCATTTCTTGAAGGTCATTTTGATGAACATTATTTTATATGATAATATTCACATAGCTATTGAGCACTTGTGATACTCTCCAAAGAGCATCCTCCTTTGAGCTCACTGTATAAATGTTTAGAATCTTTTATAATTTATGATGTCTAAGTGTAATGTTTTCTCTTTTACCATCCAACTGTGTTTTACTTGCAGAATTATAGGCACATTCTAATACAACAAATGAGGGAAATCAGACAACCTATATTTCTTTGAGTCTTTCTTTCTATAAATTTTGTTTTCTAAAGTTTCTTTCTATAAGTTTGTTCCAAGTCTTTCCATTTCCTCATGAATGGTGTAATATTATTTTTTCTGGATCAATGGAACTGCTTCATACTGAAGTTGTTTCTTCATAGCAAAAGAAAAGTTAGCAGGATATAAAGAGAACAGAATGGAAGAATATTTTTACTAGCTAAGCATCAGACAAGGGTTTTCATAACTAACCCATAGTTAGAGATCAATAAGTTAAACCCAACAAAAATAAACCTTCAAACAAACAAGAACCCAATTAATATATGGGATAAAGATTTAAAGATAACTTCTTAGAAGTAGTAAGAATGACAAATATACACATCTCTCTCCATAAAAGAAATGCAAAACCAAACACAACTGAGATTCATCTCACCCCTGTTACAATGAAAAAACGAACAATCACAGATACTGATAGGGTTGTGGCCCAAAGGAAACTCTATTACAGTGTTGGTGGGAATGTAATCTTGTTCAACCACTTTGGAAAACACTATGGAAGTTTCCAACAGAACCGAATAGAGAGCTACCTATGATCCAGCAATTCCACTTAAGAGCATTTATCCAATAGAGCAGAAACAAGGCCACACTGATGCTATCAGAACAAACATGTTTATTTTACATTATTTTCTGTAGCCAACATATGGAATCAGCTCAGATGACTCTCATTGTAAAAAGAGATCAAGAATTACATATGTATATATGTATTATATATACATATAAGTTATATATATATAATTTTATTGATCCCTAATCACAAGTATGTATGTATATATATGTGTGTATACATACATATATGCATACATATATACATACATAATGGAGTTCTGTTCATCCATAAGAAAGAATAATATAGCACCATTCTTAAGGAAAATGAAACACTTAGAAATAATCATATTCAGTGAAAGAAAGCAGACCCAGAAAAACTTAGGTTGCATGATTTTCCTCATTTGTGGTTGGTACAAGGTGCTTATTAATGTAAAAGTAAACACACTGGATGGTACAAATGAATTATCTGAAATGTCAGAGTTCATGGAGAGTGAAAATACCCTAAGTTTCTTAAAAGACTAATTAAAACTCAACAAAATAATTTCCAGTAAATATGTACTGCAAGAGAGGACGGGGGGGGGGCAATTTGACGGGGTAGGAAATTGAAGGTGAAAAGGATAGAATACAGGCAAGAATCCATTGTTTACTTCCCAGAATTGAAATATACAAAGGAAGGCATAGTGTTAAATGAGAGTGAAGATGTTGAATTGATAACACAATTCCAGGTGCATTGTACACATAAACTGCTTTGTTAAATGGCAAGTAATTCGATAACATAATATTGAGATACATAAGGATTGTTGTTGATTGGGAGGGGTGGATGAGAATGTTTAAAGTGATGACATTGATCAAGATGCATTGTATCCATATACTGTTTCAATGAATGGCAACTCCTTTGAACAACTACTTGAAGATAATAAAAAAATTTGGAAAATTAATTATGATAAACTGTTTAGTGAATGGCAACTCCTTTGTACAACTACTTAAAGATAATAAAAATATTCGAAAAATTAATTATGATAGTTGATTAGAGTTGAAACTCAATTTAATTCCCATTTAAAAATATTTTTAACCTGGGGACTTGGAGAATAAATTTCAAATAATAAAATATTATGAATCCTTTTTTATCAGAATTTGTGATATTTAACTCAAACTACTGTGCTTTTTGTCAGCCATTGGGCTTTTATAAGTGAATTCTTCAAAGTATGTGGCATAAAACCATCCAAAATATATTACCCATATTCTAGAAGCTTGAACATTGATTATAAAAATGGTTGTTCAAAGCAATTCCTTGTCTTATGGGGTTCTACTTTCTGGTTCATCTTAATCTATTTGCTGGACATCCACATGGCAGAGTAATTATATTTGGCTCCTTTTATCAGGATCATTATTGTAGTGTCATCTCTGAAAGGCTGATTCTAATGTCACCAGAAAGGGAAATAGAATTTCAACATGTGTAACTGAAAGGAATTACATCGTCCAATACACTTTGCAACTTTTGCCTTAACTCAGTGTAGTGTATCATTAGGATATTTTTTCATAGAAGATAATAACTTAAGGACAAGCTTATATCATGTGACTTATGTGAATGATTCTTCTTACAATGGGAATAATTATCGTGATTGTAAAGTGAAGTATGATAGTTTAGTGGCTCTTGAACCACATCTTATGTAGCCATGTAAAGCCATGTACAGCTTTTCTAAGGTCCTTCTGATGTATTTGAAAATCTCTGATGAGTTAATTGTTTTCAGAAATATGCATTTGAGACAACAAATACAGATCTCCTTTGATTGTAATTACTTTTTACTATTAGGCCTCCCACAGACACCAAAATCAGAGGATTCTAATTTCTCTGATAAAGTACATAATAAAATTTTTATAATTAATATAACATGAAGAGTGTAATATTAATAGCATTATAAATACAGTATTCACATTATATAATATATTAACATCCTTTGGTTACATCAATTTTTAAAATATTTATAACTAAGTGTAAATTGTTTGCAATGTACAGAAAATGAGAAAAAGATTCGCATACATATTACTACAGATGCAAACAGATTCACCTGGCTATTTATAATGCTTCATTTGTTGGTTTCATTCATGCATGGAGAACATGCGAAGAAGTGAAAATTGCAAACTTAAATTCACTAAAGGGTTAATTACATGAAGTTTATGTTGGACTAATAACAGATTTTATAAATTAAATTTTTTTGTCCCTTCCTTTCTCCCTCTCTCCCTTCGTTCCTTCGTTCTTTCATTCCCTCTTTCTTTCCTTCCTTCCTTCCTTCCTTCTTTTTTTCCATCCTCCTTCCCTCCATCCCTACATCTCTCTCTTTCTCTCCTTTCTTTCTTTCTTTCTTTCCTTCTTTCCTTCTTTCTTTCTTTCTTTCTTTCTTTCTTTCTTTCTTTCTTTCTTTCTTTCTTTCTTTCTTTCTTTCTTTCTTCCTTCCTTCCTTCCTTCCTTCCTTCCTTCCTTCCTTTCTTTCTTTCTTTCTTTCTTCCAACCTTCCTTCTTTCTTTTACTCAGAATATTTCTTATGGCTATGGAAATAATACCAACTGTTGTCCTCCAAGGTGTTATGAGTAATTATATATATTAACTAGTTTAATATTAATTTTAATAACCTATGTTTATCTTAAGACAAATTATACTAAAACAACTTCACAAACGTTGCAAGATATATGACAAATATTACTTTTCATGATATTGTTTATTTCTTCAAACTAAAATAAGAATTTTGGTATATTTTGTGTGTGTTTCTTGTGATTTGAACTCAAGACGTATCCCTTAGGTTTTTTTGCCCCTTAAAGATATTACTCTATCATTTGAGTCACAATTCCATTTTTGGCTTTGTGTAAGTGTGTGTCTATGTATGTGTGTGTGTGTGTGTGTGTGTGTGTGTGTTTGTGTGTTGTGATGCATGTGTGATTTGTGTGTGATATATGTATGTGTGTTTTGATGTGTGTGGGCTTTGAACCCCAGCGTACTGAGTAGCGAGGATTACAAGCTTGAGACACCCATATTCAGCACAGATTTAATATATCCAAGACTAAATTAAATTTCATATTATTTGAATTCTAGGAGCTCAAATTAACAAATTAACATTTAGATATTTACTTAGTTATTAAACCTGAACCTGCAATTTGAAAAATAGTTTTCATTTTTTTAAAAATATACACTCAAAAGTTGAAATGACAGAATCTTTGGACAAATTGAAATATTCTATTATTTAAAAGTGAAAAAGGGATGGTTAATCAAATTTTTCATGTCAGCTAAAAGCAATAGGCTCTTTCATGCTGAATAAAGCAATTTTACATTGAATTAAATATTATCTACTGTGGTCACATGATTTTCTGTTCCTTTAAACCTAAACTATATTTGACATAAAAATGTAAATTCATAAAATTTTTGAGTATATAAAAATCTCAGTTATTGGTCATGTATTTCTGAGGTTTGAGTAACAAGTAGTTTCAGAGAAACATTGAATTTTGTGTGTTTTATGTCAACAGTTATTTTTAGAATTTGAATCAATCTCAATATGAGATAACTAAAGCAAAATATTCCATCACTTATCCAATTATTCCAATAGACTTGAATATAACTTATTTTTGAATGGCAGGAAATTCATAATATACCTGCTCTCTATAGAATAACTAAGAAATAAATGACTGTGATAATATTCACTTTTCTTTCAACTGGCAAGAAAGAACCTCACTATAGAGGACAAATACTTGATTGGAAATGCCATAAAATTATGAAAATTTCAAGTCATTATGAGTTAGATGAAATAGTCATTTTTGAGGGTCAAAAATGAAATCTCTTGAAGCTTCTTTATCTGCTAAGTAAAAGGTATTTGCACTCAAAATATTTCATTCATCTTTCCAGCAATGGTAAAACCAAACCACCTCTATGCCAAATAGCTTCTCTGCTTAACTCAAGTAAATATTTAGGTGTCCCTAAATATTCTGTTGACGTTACAATAGCTTCTCTGCTTAACTCAAGTAAATATTTAGGTGTCCCTAAATATTCTGTTGACGTTACCACAATTGTATAGAAATATTATGCACCACTCTAGAAATTAAATCTGAAATCATAAAGGATTAGGATTAATAATTAGCTTTCACTATGTTGCCATAAATAGGTGAACCCTTTCAAGTGGGCATAGTCGTAGAGATTTGGTCACTGAGAAAGAGTGATCAAAAAGGATGCTAAGATCAAAATCCTTTCTTCCTCTTCCTTCTTTTTCTTCTCTGTCTCCTTCTCCCTCTCCCTCTTCCCTTCCTCCACTTTCTCCCTTTCCCGACTTCTATTCCTCCTCTTCTTTACTTCCTGGCTTCCGTGTATACACATACTCCATCACATGCTCCTGACATGGGGTAATGTGCCACCACCAAACCAAAGCAATCATAATAAGAAACATAAACTGAAATGTATAAAAGCAGAAGTCAAGATTAATCTTTCCTTCTTTTATGTTAATTTTATAAATATTTTGTTATATTATTAGGAGACTGACACAGCATGTTTCATTTATTATAAGGGATAAAATTTACTGGAAAAAATCTGACCAACATTGCCCTAATGGAATGATTGATTAAATTAATATTATATTAGGACAAATCTACTTTAAAATATAAGATATACTTCAATAAGAGGCAAACAATTCACCACTATTGTTTGCTATCAAAAGATAGCAGAATTCACCCTGTTCCTCAAGGAAATTGACCTATTATTGGCAGTATTGTCAATTTAATAAATGATGTAAGAAGACTGAAGAACATTTCAACCCAAACTGCATGATATAAAATTTACTTTGTCCCCTGTAAACTATCTTTTAATCCTATGTCTTGTTCCCAAAATGACTTGTATTTTATTCTAATCACATTTTTTATTAACTTGAAGTGGTTTTATGGAAATTGCTGTTTGACAAAGCAGTTTATGAATAGTGTTTATTGAGGTTTTTTTAATTTTTTTTCTCTCCTGAGGTTTGAACTTTGGATCTGGGCGATGTCCCTGAGCTCATGTGAATGAACGCTAGAACACTGCCACTTGAGGCACAGCAGCACTTTCAGATTTTTCTGAGATTTAATTGGAGATAAGAATCTCACAGACTTTCCTGGCTGGGGTGGCTTCAAACCTCAATCCTCAGCCTCCTGAGTATCTAGGACAGCAGGTGTGAGCTGCTAGTGCCTGGCTTAATACAATGCATCTTTTTTATTTTTAGGCTAGCCCTGGGGTTTGAACTCAGGGCATTGGCAATGTCCTTGTGCTTCTTTTCCTCATGCTAACACTCTACAACTTGTGTCATAGTGCCAATTCCATCTTTTTTTTGTTTAAGTAGTACTGACGAATCAAACCCAGGGCTTCACACATGCAAAGCAAGCAGTCTACCACTAAGCCACATTCCATGGCCAGTACAATGCATCTTGATGATCATTATCCCTCATCCCTCTCAATTCTCTCTCATCCGTTTATTTACATATTTTTTTAGAATATTCACTCACTCACAATATCATGTATAGTCACTCAGAGAATATATCACAGATCATATTTTCTTGATAGTCTTATTCATCAACATACTAAACTTATACATTTCAGAATTCTGTGCTTTTAAATTCTAAATTATCACTCAGATTCACTGACTACTATTCTAAAATTTTTCCTAAGGTTAATGTAAATGTTCTCTGTAATTCTTCGATAAAATACAATGATTCTTAGAATGTTAAAGAGTTGGTGTAAGAACATCACCCTCACTTCTAGAACATTTTATCATCACTCCTCTTTCAAAGTACTGCAATATTTATCAGTAATCACTTCCTGACATCATTTCAACCTACCCTCCTCTTGAGCAGCTATTATTTCATATTCTACATCTACAGATGTGCCAACATTAAAAAGCTCATGTAATTAGAAAATATAGTCTATTTTATCCATTTAGCCCATGTAATATTACTGTTTCCAAAGTAAGTCCATGTAAATTTTTCTCATGGATAGAGCATATTGTTTTATATGCATGTGTATATTGGTATAACATCTTCAATGGGGATTTCAATATTTTATTATATGTTATTGTGAAAGGTTTTGCTATGTATATTCTTGTACATGTGTCTCATTGGACTTATGTTGAAACATATTTTGTATATAAAATTATGATTCAAAATCCTGGATCATAGAGACAACTCTATGTGTAATATATATATATATATATATATATATATATATATATATATATATTGTCAGTCGTGGGGCTTGAACTCTGGGCCTGGGAGCTGTCCCTCAGCTCTTCAGCTCAAGGCGAGCCCTCTACCACTTGAGCTACAGCGCCACTTCCGGTTTTCTGGTGGTTTATTGGAGATAGGAGTCTCACGGTCTCTCCTGCCTGGGCTGGCTTTGAACCGCGATCCTCAGATCTCAGCCTCCTGAGTAGCTAGGATTATTACAGGCGTGAGCCACCAGCACCTGGCTATGTGTAATATCTTAAAGATCGCCAGTATGTTTAACAAACTGACTATATCATTTTAAGTGTCAATCACCAATGTATAAGGATTCCAATTTCTACATAGTGGTCGTGCAGGCTATCTTATTGTTGTTTCTATTTCCCCTAATCTCTATATGTATGCAATGTCTAGGTATGCTATGATCTTTCCATGTCTCCCTTTGTTGTTGTTATATTACTAAAGAGATATGTATTTGGACTTTTTGATAATGTATTCAGGATGGCTAAAGTTTTTCATTGTTATTAATATGCTCTTAATATATTTCTGATTCGTCTCTTTAAATAAATATATATGTATACACATTGTGTGTACATATACTTATATTCATACTTAATATGTGTATATATACAAATACCTATAGATATGTATACATATATATGAATATACAGATGTGTATGTACATGTATATAGACATATGTACATTATTATTTTCATTTGTCTGTATCTTATCTGTATCTTTCTTTCATTTCACCACAGAAAATGTATTTATCCTTTATGTCATATTGAATACCAATGCCTTTGGAAGATATTTATTTATTGGTGCATATTAATTTTACAAAGAAATCTTATTGAAATATTTTACACACTCACATATTGATCAAGGGCCTGATTAACCTGTTTCTGTCTTTCTCCATTCCCATTGTCCCTTACTTCTCAACTGTTTACTGTGAATTTGTTTGTGCTAACTACACACACTGCCAAAATGTATTAAAGTGATATTCACCCACCGCCATTGAAAATTATACAATGCTGAATATAAAAGCAAAATTAAAAAATCTAAATAAAAATCTGAATAAATGGGGACATATCATTTTTGTGGATTGGAGGATACAATTGAACAAAGATATAAATTGCCTCCCTACTTTTTTTTTTGATCATTCATGGGACTTGAAATCTGGACCTAGGTGCTGTTCCTCAGCTCTTCAGCTCAAAGTGAGGGCTCTACCTATTGTGCAACAGTGCCACTTCTGGCTTTCTGGTGGTTTGTACATAAGAGTCTTTCGGACATTCTGATCCGCAATCCTCAGTTCTCAGCCTTGTGTACAGCTAGGATTACAAGAATGAGCTAACAGCACCCAGCTTCACAGTTTTATTTATAGGTTTATGACAATTTCTAAAAACATCTGACCAGTACTCTTTGACTCATTGACAAAGTAATCTAAACTGGAACATATTTCTCTGTCGAATATTAAACCTGTTAGCGTAAAATGTTATGTTTGTAGAGGAAAGATTACACAGCTCAATAGGTCTGTAAGGCACCATATTAGAACGACATAATTATTATCAAGGAATAGTTAATAAGGGGTAAAACTAAGTATTTGTGGAATGAAATTCTCTTTAATAAGTGGTGATAGGTTAGACAGTATTGGGGAGAATTAAAGAGCGAAAATTGACTTATTGAAATATTACCTTCAAGCAGAATTAAAACATGCATATAAAACAAAAGGAGTGATGTAAACATAAAGCAAAGAAAGATGTCTTGACAATTTTGGAGATGAAGCATTCTTAACTTACACATTAAAATTATAGGAAAGGAAAACTGGTATAGTTGAACTCAATAAAAGTGTAAAATAATTTGGTCTGTGAAAGCTCATATACAATTAGTGAATAGAATTTGGGAGCAGGGGCTCATGAATTTCGTCCTCGCTACTTGGGATGCTGTGATATGAGTATTGCTGTTTGAAGCCAGACCACAAAATAAAGTCCCTGAGAATCTTATCTCTGATTAATCAGCAAAAAACAGATGTGAGGTATGACTCAAAGGGTTAATTGTTAACAAAATGCAACAAATCTCAGAGACCCTGAGTTCAAGCCCCAAGACCGTACATACATGTACAAATGTAATGGTAGTAATTCTAATAGTGATGAAGATGATGATGATGATGATGATGATGATGTTGATAATGATGATGAAGGGTACTCATAGTCAATGATGAAATATTTGCAAATCTTATAACTGAAAAATGCCTCAAATCTAGACTGCATAAAACTCTCAAAACCTAATAAAAAGAAGGGTCAACAAAGGAGGAGGCTGCAATGCTTGGTAAGAAATGTATGCATTATCCTGCCCATGTAATTGTAACCCCTCTGTACAGTATGTTCTCAAATAAAATAAAATTAAATTAAAAAAAAAAACAGAACATCAATTCAAAACCAGCAATATACATCTTGTGTAACCAAAACCTAACAAAAAGAACATCAATTCAAAACCAATAAAATATATCTTGTGTAAAAGAAACACAAGAAAAGCATCATCAATCCTCAAATAAATGCACATTAAAATAAAATGACATCACAAAACATGTATGAGAATTACTTAACATAAAACAATAATGACCTTAATAATGATATCAAGAAACAGAGAAACTGAATGCTGGTAGAAATGTCAAATGGGAAAGCCAATTCTGAAATCATTTTGACAGGTTCCTAGAATATGAAATATGCAACCACCCACACCATAGCACAGGAATTGAGCTCTTCAGGCTTTGTCTCATAGAAATAAAATGTAACATTCACCCAAAGGCCAAAACACAGGATTATAGCAGCATTATTTCCTCTAGTGAAAGAAATGGAAATCAAATCAGGCTTTCTTCAGGTAAATGCGAAACGAATTTTGCTACATTCTCTAATAACAGAACCAAAAGGCAACTCGAGTGAGTACAATACAATATTAAGGCATAAAATAACTGGGAATAATCTACAATAGATTTGAAGGTAATCTTAAAAGCTTATTTATTGCATGGTATAGAAGTCGGTTGCCAGGATGAAACAGGTTTGGAATGGGACAAAGAAAAGTAGTGGGTTTAATTATTAAAGGGAAGCATGAAACAGACTTATTTTTGGGAAAGTAACGTATCTGTAGATATGGGATATTCATATAATTGTTAAAAAATATATTGGACTTAATATGTGCACAAAGTAATTAAAATAACTGAAGTATTTGTGAAATATTAATGTCCTACTTGTGATGTCATACTATATATAAATAAATTGGAAAAAGTATTCAACGGATTTATCTGTGTTATCATAACATCATAAAGATCCATATTAACCTCAGTATACTTTAATGATATCTAGAAAACAGAAGTCAACATTGAATGTTTACATTGAAAAATAGTCTAGGTTCAAGTTTCAGATGAATCATACCTTGCTAATCAGAAGATAGATTTAGAAGACTGATATCAGGGCCAGTTTTGACAAAATTCGTGAAAAATTACCAAAAAATAAACTAGATATAGTGTAAATTCCCTGTTATCTCACACTTTTGGAAGCCATAGGTAGATATCATCGCTCATGGAGTTTTGGCCTGAAAAATAATCTAAACTGGTTAGATCCTTAGAAACTTCAAGCACCAGTAGTGCCAAAGGAACAAAGAAAAGAAGAAAACAGAAAGGAAAGGATAGAAAAGGAAAATATTTCCTCTTCATACTTGTAATTTCATGTCATTAGGTACAAGAATTGAGAGGATTTGTTTATTGTTTGAGGATTCAGGCCTCTCTAACATGAAAGCATTTATTTCAAATAATTATTGTATTACTACTATTCATTAACTTATTATTCTTGGAGATTGAACCCATGGCTTTGTACATATTAGTCTAGTTCTACAACTGAGCAGTACTCCAGGTCTCTTGTATAGTTTTGGAAATTGTTTATGAATTCTTCAATAGTTAGCTATTCTACTTTTCATCTTATCTTTTCTCTCCCAACTTTTCCCCTACATATTTTAGCTCATGTGTTGAAAACTTTCCTCAATTTTATCTTCTATACGTAGAATCTTGCTGCTGAGTTTACAGAGAAGTCGGTTGTTTTATGACACCTTTAAAAAATATATACACATATATGTAATTCACATGTATGATTGATTCTTAGAGTTCATTACAATAAGCAACATTTAATCTCATCATATGCATATAGGTATTGAGCCATTGTGATCCTCTCCTAGGAATAGCTTCCCTTCTTCTTGCCATGCGAATGCTTAGAGGGCTGTTAGTTAATCATGTCCAAGTGTAATTATTTGTCTTTTACTATCTATTGTATTAAATTGTAGATTTATGGACATGGTGCAATTATTACAAATGAGGAAAACCATGCAGCATATATTTAATTGGACCTGGCTTATTTCACTTAGTATCATTTTTTCCCAGTCTTTCCATTTCCTCAGGAATAGTGTAATGCCATTCTTTCCAATGGAAGCACAGAATTCCATCAATACAAGAGAATTGAAAACCCAGAAATGAATCCAATCCTATAGGCACATAATCTGTACTCAGAAAACTGAAGTTAGATCCTTATATATCCCCCTTCACCAGAATTGATGCCAAATGGATCGCAGACCTCAATGTAAGTCCAGATAACTTGAGAATGTTACAGGAAGATTTAGAGGAAACCCGAGAGATCCTTGGCACAGGTCACAACTTCCAAAGTAAGTACGGATAAATGAGATTACATCAAACCAAATCAATCATTTGTCAGACTCAAAAGCAATGAAGAAAAAAGAGATACTGTAGCACAGATTTATTAGGGAGCAAACCTATAGATGAGAGTCTCAGCCAATGATAAACCCTTACTGCATTTTCTAACTAGGTTATTTATTATGGTTTTACATGAATACAAGTATTTTCTGATGGGGATTAGTAAGAAAACAACTAATGCTAAAACACAGATAGCATGTAGAATGTGTTGTAGCTGGAGAAAGGGCGGGATTAAGGCAGGGCGGGGGTGTAGTTCAAAGACTTGGTTTGGTGCCAGCTAAGTAATGTAAAGCTGCACAAAGAGAGAGGTGTAAAGCAGAGTGGTTATAAACAAAAGCACTGGTCTTAAGCCTCAAAATAAGGACCCCAGTCTGCGTGAACAAAACAGTCTCTAACATGAGATTCTTTTTAAATTAACAAGAACGATTTTAGATTTTTACAGAGTGGAATGGTGCATAGTCACAGGAAATGTCTGCTATGTCAGGTAATCCAGTCTGCTCTTTCAAATGTTACCCAATAGCCAGGTTTCAATGCAAATGACTACAATGAGATTGTACAAATGAGACTGTGACTTTTCCCTCTCATGAATCAAAATTCTGTCAAATGATTTCTGTCTTCCAGATGTTTGCGCAACATTTCTCATGACCTTTTCTACTATTTTGTCTTCATTATTGATGTTCATAATATTTTTTGTAGTTGTCTTGTGTGTGTATGACATTTATAGGGCTTGAACTCAACGTTTATTGTATCCCTTGTATTTTTTTGTTCATGGCTGATGACAATCTATTCCTTGAGCTACATCTTCACCTTCTGCTTCTTGTCTGTTTAGGCTGATATTTAACCCAAATCTTCAGGTCTTTGCCTCCTGAGTTTCTAGGATTCTACACATAAGCCGCAAACACCAAGCTTTACTTTACTGTTATTTTAATTATGTGTTAGAAGAAAGTGGAAGCATATTTGTGTTAAGTGTGCGATTTTCAAATATAAGTTTGAATCAACTTGATATAATGTAACTGTTATCAATTTTAAGTTAAATCAATGAATATTACACATTCCCAAAGAAATATAATTGGAAACAAAAGGCATAATTTTTTTCTTAAAACAAGTAATGGAACCATGAATTTCCTTCACTTTACAAATAATGTTTTATATAACTTTAATTAGCAGATTTCCATGACTATAAGTAAATCTACTAATTGTATACCACAAGATGTAAAATGATTATAGTGAAGAGTAGATATTTCATCAGAACCAGAAGATAAGTTTTTGAGCATTCTCACTAAAAAGAAATGTTACACAACACATACATGAATGGGATTACCATTGAATACTTCATAAATATGTAAAAACTAATTGTGAAGCTAGGTGCTAGCGGCTCATGCTTGTAATCTTAGCTACTAAGGAGGCTGAGAGCTGAGAATCATGGTTCATAGCCAGTCTAGACAGGAAAGTCCATGAGACACTTATCTCCAACGAGCCACCAGAAAACAGGCAGTTGCTCAAGTCAGAGAGCAGTAGTTTTGAGCTGAAGAGCTGAGGGACAGTGTCCAGGCCCAGATTTCAAGCCCCATGACCGAAAAAAAAAACTAAAAAAGTTAAAAATAAACATAATTTGACATAAATATTAAAATATATTCTAAAAAATTTAATTTCCTTTTTCAAGTTTTTAAAGTTTTCATCATAAGGTCCTTCACTTCTTTGGTTAAGTTAATTAATTCCTAGGCATTTTATTTTTTGTGGGTTATTACAAATCTTTCCTAATTTCATCCCCACTTTTCTCATTGTTGTCATACAGAAAAGCCATTGATTTTTGAGGGTTAATTTTATACCCTGCTACTTTCCCAAAGTTTTGAATCAGCTTGAGTAATTTGGGAGTGGAGTCTATGGGATTTTTTAAATACAAGATCATGTCATCTGCAAAGAGGGAGAGTTTTATTTCTTCTTTCCCTATTTGGGTCCCCTTTATGTTTGCATCTTGTCTTATTGCTGTAGCTAGGCATTCTAATAGGTTGAAGAGAAGTGGAGAGTGTGGACATACTCCTGGTTTGGAAAGATTAACATCGTGAAAATGGCAATACTTTCCAAGGCTATCTACAAATTCAATGCGGTATCTATCAAAATTCCAACCTCATTCTTCAAGGAAATAGAAGAGGCAATCCAAAAATTCATATGGAACAATAAAAGACCCAGAATAGCAAAAACCATCCTCAACGGAAAGAACACTGCTGGAGGAATATCAATACCAAATTTCAAACTCTACTATACAGCCATAGTAATCGAAACAGCTTGGTACTAGCACAAAAACAGACCACAGGACCAATGGAATAGAATTGAAACCCCAGAAATGAACCTACAGACTTATAGCCATCTATTCTTTGATAAGGGAGCTAAAAAAAAAAATAGAATGGAAGAAAGTCAGCCTCTTCAGTAAATGGTGCTGATAAAATTGGTTAACTACTTGTAGAAAACTAAAGCTGGATCCTCCTATATCACCCTGCACCAGAATCAACTCCAAATGGATCAAAGACCTCAGAGTCAAAGCAGATGCTCTAAAAAACATTACAGGATGGAATAGGAGAAACTCTAGGTCTCCCTGGCTCAGGCCGAAATTTTCTTAATAGAGACCCGGAAATATAACAAATCAAAGAAAGATTGGACAAATGGATTGCATGAAGTTGAAGAGCTTCTGCATGGCAAAGGACATAGCTAGCAAGATCAATAGAAAGCCTACACATTGGGAGAAGATCTTCACTAGCCATACAACGGACAAGGGTCTCATATCTAAAATATACTTGGAACTCAAAAAATTAAATCTCCCAACAACAAATCCTCAAAGAAACAACTGCCCAATAAATACGTGGGCTAATGACTTAGAAACTTCTCTGAAGAAGAAAGAAGTATGGCCAATAGACACATGAAGAAACGCTCAACCTCCCTAGCCATATAGAAATGCAAATCAAAACAACATTGAAATACCACCTCACATCAGTTAGAATGGCAAAAATCAAGAAATCTAATAACAACAGATGCTGGACGGGATGTGGACAGAAGGGAACCTTACTTCATTGTTGGTGGGAGTGTAAACTTTTCCAAACTCTTTGGAAAGTATTATGGAGGTTCTTCAAAAGACTCCACATAGAGTTCCCCTATGACCCACCAATCCCACCTTTGGGCATTTACCCAAATGTTTACAAACAAGACCACACTAAAGCTACCAGCACAACTATGTTTATTGCAGCATTATTTACCATAGCTAAGATCTGGAACCAACCCAGATGCCCCTCAGTAGATGAATGGATCAAGAAAATGTGGTATATATACACAATGGAATTCTGTGCCTCCATCAGAAAGAATGACATTGCCCCATTTGTTAGGAAATGGAAAGACTTGGAAAAAATTATATTAAGTGAAGTAAGCCAAGCCCAAAAAAACATAGGTCCCATGATTTCCCTTATTTACAATATCTAGTATACGTATGAGTCAAGCAGAAAAGGTCAGATAAGGTGATGTTAGGAAAATGAACCCTAAGATATGTATTTTAAATGTTTTTTTTCTTTCATGCATTTGTTTCTAACGCAATTATAAGATTATTTCTTTGTTGCTTTGTATGTCCCTCCCCCACAGTATAACCACTGCTTTCACTCTATTTGATGTCGGTATAATTTGTGGAGGGGAAGGGGAAAAACAAGTCGTTTAAATAAGGATACATGTGGACCTGTTGCAACAATGAGAAGTACAAGTTGTCATATAGAAAACGAACTTTACAACTTGGGGGGGGTGGGAAGATTGTGTGTGGAGGGAGGGAGGATGGGAAGGGATGGGAAGGGTAAACAAGGGAGGAGGCTACAATGCTTGATAAGAAATGTACTCACTATCTTGCCCATGTAATTGTAACCCCTCTGTACAATATTAAACTAAAATAACAAAAAAGAGAAAAAAATATTCTAAAAAATTTAAATCTTCACTAGATGTAATAGTTTATATAAATGTAGAGCAGTGTTTTCTGGTTTTAGTTGTCATTGAGTCAATTGTGTAAATCATACATTTCTCACTCAATTCATATTTGTATGTTTATACACTAATATGCCATAAGTATAATTAACTGATAAGCGATAGGCAGTGCTGTTTTATTAATCTCCCTAGGGTTTCTAACATTAACCCTTCTACTCTAAAATCGATATGCCTTCAAACCTTGTAAAAGGTTTCATCTCATTAGATCAGAATAGTATAAGCCATAATCATTGTTTGGAACAAGTGTAACATTTTACATGCATTTCACTTAGTTTAAGAACCAAAACATTCAAGTCATCTTAACCATACCAGTAATAGCACAATGTCTTCTGAGCTTTTCTGTCTCTTAAGAGATGAAAATCTTTAATTATACATCTTTTATTTTGTCTAACATCTTATATCTTAGGAATATCTTTTTGTGTAACCCTATGTTCTTGATTAGAAGACCGGAACAAAGGCAATAATGAAAATAGCCAAGGAAAATACTTGAAAACAATTAAAAAGCAATCACATACACTCTTGTTTTCACCGGTTTCAATGAGAATATGCGTTAAAGTTTCATGCTTTTTATTATCATTTAAAAAGCAATAATTAAACTTGAATTATCAATGAAGAAGAGAAAAGAAAACTTTGTTTGAAAACAGCTTGACTGAACAATCCAACATAAGCATAATGAATTTATATCGTTTTTCTATGTTGTTGCCAAAATAATAGAGAGCAACACACAAAAGCAGGAAAGTAACTAAGCCAAAGCAATAACGTTTTGCTATAAAATAATTGTGAGGTTCTGACTCTTTCAAAGTCAGGCTTGCAAAGAGGAAAAGTGTATTTGATTTAGTGTGAATAATAAAAAGTATAAAATTCCTTTATTAATGTTTTACATATCTTGACTAGGACTTCTCATGTTGGAGAAGAGGAAAGGTATGTAAAATTTCAAGATTGTTTGACTATTCCCCAAGATCATTCTTATTTATCAGCTATAGCAACACAAGTAGCTTTGGTTACTCTTAGAATCATGCTTGTTTACATTTAGAAGCTTTATTAGTTGCTGGGTTATAACTGCAAACCCTTGAGTATTAATAAAAATTCATTTCCTAAGTGAGGAAAATTGCTGTGAAAAGAAACATAAAATATCAAAGACTTAGCATAGTGGAAACTATTTTCTAGCTATATTACAATCTGTAGGTGTAGATTTTGTTTCACATTGTTCCAGGGGACCCATTTTTGTTATCTTCTTTTTCAACATCTAGTGATCCTATAACATCCTATGACATCCTGGGAATCTATATCTTCACTGGCTTCTCTAATTTCTGTTGGAAATTTAGGAAGAATAGGAAATTGAGTTTCTGTTTCTGTCATCATATTTTGTATTAATTTACACACTATAACTCAAAATGACAAATTTTCTTTATAATATTAGGAGACAGATTTCATTTCCATATTCTTACGCTAGCCTTCTACATAAGTTTGGTAGTTAGTAATTCCAAAATGTGAAAATAAAGTTAGGGAGCTTCTTATTTAGATATTATTTAGAATTTCAAGACGTCATTAATTAAGGCCCTTAGTAGTATTTACATCATACACGTGTACAAAGCCGGTGGCAACTTTTTCTTATTCTCAGAAACTGGGACATGTGGTGTCCCTGTAGTTGCATCAGGGAAAGGCCGAAATTTAGTTAGTTTACAAAACCAAATCTCCTGCAAAAAAATTTCTACAAGTTAATTGGCTGGAATAATGCCTATTTTCATTTTACACTTCTAAAAGACAGAAATCTAAAAGAAGTCTCACTAGATTAAAATCAAGCCATCTACAGAGCTAAAATATTTTTCAGATGATTCTAGTGAAAAAGTCATTTACTTCCTGTTCTGCTTTCCACAAACTTCAGAATCTGGGTGGTTTTCCTTTATTTTCTAATGTAGCATCTTTACATATTTCTGATGGTTCTTACCTAATCATGTCCCTTTGAACTACAGCTGGGACTTTTAAGTACTTGTTTGAGTATACTTTCCCCATCTGATAATTATTGAAATTTGTGTTCCTTGGGTAATGAAAGGTGATTGTTTTACAAAATTATATATAAAATGTAAATCTACATTTGAGGGATTAGATATATGGGGACTATGTATATTTTGGGAAGGTATTTTACTGCCTACCACAGTAAGTGTGTAAGCATTCTTTCTATTATAACCTGTTATCCTTTCATTAATTTTGCACAACATATTTCTTCAATGAAATATAACTAGAAAAAAATTTAGTTCCTGAAAGCATTTAATCCTGATTAGAACATTGTTATGTACAAGAAATCTTAAATGCTAAAGAGCAGCTCTTGAAACAGTTCTGGAACTATCACATTTTATACACTTTGCTTAAAAATCTCTTTTCAAGAGCATTTGATTGTTATTATTTTGTAATTATGGTTAATATTTATTTGACTGCTATTTTTAAAGAACTCACCACCCAATACTGGTTCTTTTCTTTTAACATTTTTGGGTCTAATCTAGTTCTGAAAGAAACACAGTTATTTGAATTACATGAACTGCTTGTTGAAGTTGAATCAGTGTGGAGAAGAAAAGAAGAAAAAAGATGTCTCTGTGTGTTTGTCACGTTAAAAATGTATCTAAAAGCTATGTATCTTAAAATCATTTATTTTTCATTATGTTTAGATTCTGATAAAATTTAGCCTCTCAACTCACACAGTGTTAATGCAGTCTTATTTCATACCTCCTAAAAGCAAACAACAAATTACTATTTATTTTAGAAATATTCTTTTTAATTTTTAAAATTCTATTTATTTAAAAAAACTATATTTTTTAAAAAGTTAGCCAAAGCAAATGGTGTATTAGTTATTTAGAGTCATGTTCAGACTCTATGATGGAAGCCAGAAAGGGAAAATAGTTATGTTATTATTCTTACTCTTGCCACTCTGATTTACTTCATCTATTTCTGAAATAATGAAATTCTGGCTTTGAAGCCTTTTGCTTGATATCCACAATGTGTCATTCTTCCTTTATTAATAGGAGAATTTGGAGAATGGATGAGAATTCACACTAGAAAAAGGAGAAGAGCAAAAGAGAAGGTGAAATCTAGATATTTTGTTCTTCCTCATCTCAATCACAAGGTCTGGATAATGATTGTGGATATTAGATACAGTGGTCTAAAGTGATTAAAAACATTTATAAAAAAGTTAGCCCCACAAGTGATCACATAGATAATGCTTATTTATTAAAAAATGTAATAGCATCAAACAGGAAGTGTTATCTATTTGTTTAGTACTTATTCAGTATTTGTTAAATTTTGGTGTGTTACAGTCAACTATCGTAAAGGTAAACAACAATGGTAAGAAACTAATATCTTAATATCATATTCTAATATTAGCTTAATTCTTCCTTGTTTGAGTTTTGCCTCAATTTCACATACTATATTCTCCCAGTATATAAGTAGAAAGAAGATTCCCTCTGTATATATTCTTTTTTTATAGCTAAGCGAAAAGAAGTTAGTTCTTAGAGAGTGACAAGGGGATAGAAATCTTCCCCTAAAAATAAAACCTTTGACCACTTCTGGTTCATTTTTGTAAGCTTAAGTATGTCACATGACCCATCTTGACATTGTAGAGTAGAGGTAAATCTCACCTACAGTAAGCTGATGCAGGGCAGAATAATATGCCAAGGTATGCAACACTTGAGATAAAGAAGAAAAAGAAGAGAACTATAACACAATCAAACATACTTGCCATCACATGTCTCTGCAGGAAGGAAGGTATTATGTACCTTTGTTTCTAAAACTACTGATATCTTCAAATTATTTCTTTTATGCTTGGATATTACTAGAATTAGAGAACATTTTGATTCTGAGACAGCATAAAATGTCAAAGAAATCTGGAGTAATCATTTCAATATTACATTTTTGTTTTGCTAGGAACAATACTTTATACTTTTTTAGCTAGTCTCTTTTGTTTCCAGAACTGGATTTTGATAATATATGTGACTATCCACCAGAAGAAATATCTTCATTTATCTGCATCTTGTGCAGATAGCATAGTCAATTATATGTATGTGCGAATTCATCAGTAACACTTTTAAAAAATGCAAAAAAATGTTGACAGGGAGCCAATATACATATATTCCCACCATCAGCTTCCACATCCTCCTGCCTTCCTTGGAATCACACTCAATCACTAAAAGGCTGACAATTTTTGGCTCTTTTTTATTTTTTATTGTGAAAATACTGTACAGAGGGGTTACAATGACATGGGCAAGATAATGAGTATATTTCTTATCAAGCATTGTAGCCTCCTCCTTTGTTTTCCCTTCCCATCCCTTCCCATCCTCTCCCAGCCCCCCACCCAATCCTTCCCACCAAAGTGGTAAAGTTCATTTTCGACATAACAACTTGTACATCTCATTGTTGCAAAGGGCCCAGCTGTATCCCTAGTAAAACGATTTGATTTTGCCCTTCCCCTTCACAAATTATACCAACATAAAATACAGTGAAAACAGGGGTTATGCTGTGGGGGAGCGACATACAAAGCAACATAGAAATCACCTTATAAATATGTTAGAAACAATTGTGTGAAAGGAAAAAAAAACATTTAAATACTTATCTTGGGGTTCATTCCCCTAACATCAAGAAAATGTGGTATATATACACAATGGAATTCTATGCCTCTATCAGAAAGAATGGCACTTGTTAGGAAATGGAAAGAATTGGAAAAAAAATTATATTAAGTGAAGTAAGGCAGGCCCAAAGAAACATAGGTCCCATGGTTTCCCTTATTTGCGACAACTAGTATTTGTCTGAGTCAAGCAGAAAAGTAAAGATAAGTTGATGTTAGGGAAATGAACCCTAAGATACGTATTCAAATGTTTTTTTTTTTTTACTTTCATGCCATTGTTTCTAACACATTTATAAGATTATTTCTTTGTTGTTTTGTATGTCCCTCGTCCACAGTATAACAACTGCTTTCACTGTATTTGATGTCGGCATCATTTGTGGAGGGGAAGAGGAAAAACAAATCGTTTGGCTCTTGACCTTGAAAGTGAAACAGAATGTTTTGGATGTCGGAGATGACTGTTAAATGTTTTTTTTTTCCCCATAATAATGTTACATGAAACAGCCTTTTGAGTCCTGCAGTTCTTAACACTGTACTTCCTTAGTGATGTGATAGGAATGTCAACCTTACTGGACTTAGTATTGGTTTCCACATCCTTTTCTAGCATCCAGTCTAAATTAAAATAATGGAATGAAAAAGTAATGCCATCTTAAGAAAGTCATTTAAGGCTATGAGAATGTGGCTTCATAGCAGAGATTGCTTATCATGCATGAAACCCTGGGTTCAATTCCTCAGTACCACATAAACAGAAAAAGAAGTGGTGATGCGCCTCAAGTTGTAGAGTGCTAGACTTGAGCAAAAAAACGGAAAAGCTCCGGAACAGTTCCATGGTCCTGAGTTCAAGCCCCAGGACTGGCAAAAAAAAGTCATTTAGCTAGTAAATGACAAATAAAGAAAGTATAATTGAAATATATAATTGTTCTTCCCAACTATGTCTAACAATCGTCCTTAATTCATATACTTTACCTATATTAGAATACTGTGTCGAAAGCAAAACATAAAAAGGTTTGCTAATAGATCACAGCAATTAATGTTAGGAATGTGCTTAGATATCAGGTGAGGATTAATCCTGGAAATTCAAAGATTCCAGGCTTCTGAGTGGTCACTGCTAATAACAACGAGGATAGTCTAAGTGAGATTTGGAAAAATTTTGTTCAGTTATGGCACCAAAAAGCACAGGCTAATTAATAGTTTTGACAGAAGTGAAGAAATAACTCCAGATGGAAGAAATAAATGATAATAATAAATAATTATACTGGAAACTGTTCTAGGGAACCAGTTTTGTTTATTGAAGAACTAGTTATCAACTATACTTATTCCTCATTGCCTTTATCTCTTAGGCTAGTTCTTAATCTCTGTGGGATAAGTTGTATCTATTTCTATGTTGTTTTTTCATACCGGATCTTCTTTGCTTTCTAAAAATCAGTCTTTCTCTATTTCCCTATTAACAATTATTGATACTAAGTCCACATTCGCAGACAGCAGAGGATGCTAATGTAAGAGTCATTAATGTAACAACATGGAAAAGGAGGACATATTTATTGCTACCTCAATTTTTCTGAAAACCTGCAATGTCAGATCATTTGATTCAAATTTCCATTCTTTGTCCACATAGTGTCATTAAGTGCACATAAATGCAAATATGAGCCGGGTGCTGGTGGTTCACGCCTGTAATCCTAGCTACTCAGGAGGTTGAAACAAGAGGATTGTAGATCAAAGCCAGCCTGGTCAGCAAAGTCCATGAGACTCTTATATTCAATTAACCACCAGAAACTTGGAAGTGGTGCTGTAGCTAAAGTGGTAAAGCACTCAACTGCAGCTGAAGAGCTGAGGGACATTGCCCAAAATCAGAGTCCAAGCCTCACGACCAATAGACAAAAGTGCAAATATGACATTAAGTTTCCCCAAAAAGAACTACAAAGTCAATAGTAATCTTCCCAAGCAGAAAAAATGATTTCAAAATGATTCAGTGTACCTACTTTTGCTGTTATTTGTTATGGCTTCTTTGTTGGACATATTCTCTTCTTTTAAAAATTGTCAAATATCAGCTTTATAATAAACTTCATCTAATATTTCTCAAATGAGAAGTCCATATAGTTGATGTCACTTGGCTTTCTTACTATCACAGTTCAAAGCCAACCCTGGCAAGAGAAGTTTGTCAAATTCTTATCTCTAATTAAACACCAAAAAAAAAAACCAGAAGTGGAGTATTTGTTCAAGCAATAGTGTACTAGCTTTGGGGTCAGGTGGGCAGGAAAGACAATTGTTCAGGGACAGGGTCCAGCCTCTGAGTTCAAGCCCCAGAACCAGCACAAACTAAACAAACAAAAAAATAACCCCACATATTTCTTTGGGACATCCTTTAACACTGTTTGAGAAAAAGCTCTTTTTGCTGATCATACGCACTGCATCCTGCTTTTGGGAATCTTTATTGCTATGGCAAACTCAGGACCAGATTAAAGGAATGGATAAAGGACTTCTGCAAAAAGACAATCATGTCAGGAGTGAAATATCCATGCATAAGACATTTCAAAACCTCCATGTCTTTCTTTCTTTGCAGTAGAACAATTTAAAACAAAGTTATTTCGTTTTTTTTTTCTATGCTGGCCTGCGAATGGCATATTGTTTCTTTTTGTAATACTCTCAACTAGAAGTTTACAGAAAAGTTTTATATGAGTAAAGTACACACTCGAAAAAGTCAGGGACAGATTTTCCTTCCAGCCTTGGATTATTTTCTTTTTCAGTAAAAAGAACAGCACAAATTATCTTGAACTTTGTCATTTCTCTATGTTCAATTCCTGTCTTGGAATCATTTTCCACTGCCCATAACAGTTCCTTCCATCTACTTCCAATAACAATCTATGGTGCTGCTCCTAGTAAAAAGGAATATTTTCTGGATTCATTGAAATAGCACAAGTACATCTTTGGACATGAGGTAACATGTCTTTCAGAAACAACTTAGAAATGAGAAAATATGGAATTTACATGGCTTATAAAAATTATCCATGTACATATCGCCATATAAGATGATGTTAAGTGAAATGAATCCCAAGATAGGGACACAATATTTTTTTTTGCTTTCTTGCTATTTTTAATGTATCTAACATGTAATATGTCTTTTTTTTGGGGGGGGGGTCCGGTGGTGGGTCCTGAACTCTGGGCCTGGGCGCTGTCCCTCAGCTCTTCAGCTCAAGGCTAGCACTCTATCACTTGAGCCACAGCACCACTTTTGGCTTTTTTCTTTTTGATTCTGTGGTTCTGAAGAATCGAACCCAGGGCCTCATGCATGCAAGGCAAGCGCTATACCACTGAGCCACCTTCCCAGCCCTACTATGTCGTTTGTTTCTGTTCTATTTTCATCCTCCACGGTATTTTTTCACCATATTTGAGTTTGGTGATCTGCTTCTTGCACATACATTTTCCTAATGTGGGGATGGGAAGGGAAATATCAAAATGCTGAAACAAGGATAAAGTATGATCCATTGTAACAATAAGATGAACAAGACACCATGTAGAGAACAAACTTTACAACTTGGGGAGGGGAGGAGTAAGTTGTGGAGGGGGAGAGAAAAGGGATGGCAGGGGACAAATAAAAGAGGAGCTAACAATGCTCGTTAGATAATGTACTCATTAGCTTACTTATGTAACTAACCCACAATAAAAAACATGAAAGAAAACATTATCCTGGAGTACATTAAGTATAAATTTCCTAAATGCTCTGTAAATTAAGCCCAATTTTAATTGGGAAGAAGGTTCTCAGAAACATTTTTTTGTGAGTGTGGGTGTTGTTCATTCTTTTCCAAGTGTACATAGGTTAACATTAGGAGAAACATTAGGAATAATAGGAGAAAGAGAAGTTTTGTGTTTAAGTATAATGGTTCAAAACACTATAGAAGACTCTGCAAATAAGACAACTTTGAAACAATAAGGTCAAGGCCAATATTTCGATCTATGAGTGTGATATAGAGAAAGCATTACTAATAAGTGGAACATGACGTATGAGGCTCTTTCATCTCTTTCATCATGGTAGCCAATCATGTAAATTAGTGAAAATTACAGTGGAAGTATAATTTTGGTTCCTAGCAAGTCAGATATAAGAGCATGGACATAACTGGAAAAAAAAGGGCATGTTGATAGAGCAAGAATGATACTAGCAATGAACTGGTGGCTAAGATCACTTTTCTTTTTCTTTTTTCTTTCTTTTCCTTTCTCTCTCTTTTTTATGGTAGTGGGGCTTAAACTCTGGGGTTGGGAACTGTCCCTCTGCTATTCAGCTCAAGGCTAGTGCTCTACCACTTGAGCCACAGTGCCATTTCAGGATTCTGGTAGTTAATTGGAGAAAAGAGTCTCTGGGACTTTCCTAGCTGGGCTGGCTTTGAACCCCATCCTCAGATCTCACTGCCACCCGGCTTAAGATCACATTTTTAACAGTGTACACTCAGGATATGTAATGTGTATGTTCATCTATCTTTATATGTATTCTTGAGTTAAAAATTTGGGCTACAGCTCAGACTTTATACTCACAAAAATGTTTGTCATTTAAAAGTTGATACTCCTGGAGAAATAAAACCTAAGGATGTAAAGGAGTCTGGGAAGTTCAGTTTATATCTTGCCTGGGAAGAACAGGCTTTGAGACACTACCTATAATTATCCAGGCAGAAGCTGAATTGGAAGAAGTTCTCAGGTGATGGAATACCAGTCATGAGCAAGATGGCTGAATAAGAGATTGAGGCTTTTGCATACATACATACAAATATACATATACACATACACTAAGAGGCACTTATATGTGCACAAACAAATACACAAATGAAACAACTCTCAGAATATATAGAAAAGTTAGAAAACAATAAAAAATATTTCCTGAGTAAGACTAGAATCAAGTGATAATTTTTAATATTAGAAAGTATTCAAGTGAACTTTCTTCAAAAAAGTTTGAGACTAATACATAGGTAGGGACTAGAGATAGTAAGAGAGTCAAGTAATCATTATTAATGGGATCAGATCCATGGAGGAATGAATCAGAGACACCTGCAGGTGCATCTGAAAATGTTCATATCCTGTGTCAAATGTTAGAACATCTTTCAAAAATGTACATAAACAGTCCAAGCAGTCAGTCTCATGGATAATATCATCAGAGAAGTTCAGAATTGCTAGTCTGTATATAGATTAAATAAACCAACAAACCATGGTAGGAGAATGTGATACAAGACAAAAATTCTAGCACTGAGACTAAGACAAGAGAATAGAGAGTGGAATTACATAGCGATACTTTCCCTGGACCAGTAGCATAATTTTGTCTCAATAAAACAAACCAAACAACAAGAAAGGAATACACAGTTTGAAGTTTGGGCTAATTTTGTCACTATGTTTTGAGATGTCAAGTTTCCTATTGACATGCAACTCATATATAATCCTCAGTTGTGTTTTAAATGCTCTTTTCATTACAGAACATTCCCAGATGCAAAATGACTCATGATTCCCAATGAAAAATTTGAAAAAGTAAGCATCATTCTGTTGGATTCCAAAGAAATGATGAAGTATTACAAAAGCTTAAGCCTGGAGAAATAGCAAAGTTCATCTAATGTAGGACTTAGTAGACCTGGCTAAATTAGAATTTAGATTTAAAATAATGTTTTGGGTTTGTAATTTCATATTTTATAGGATATTACAAAATGCTTTTCAAGTAGATGATTTAATCCCATCCCTGGCCCCTGGCTCCTGAAAGCTTCTGGGTATGGACAGGAAAGTTCATTTATATCTGTCCCCAGAGCCCTCCTCCCCTCGCAGCATGTAGGGGCATGCCCCAGCCATCACTCTGGGCCAGGAACTGGCTCCAGAGCCAGGCCAACCCATCCCTCCTTCTCCCCTTGTGCCAGGACTCATGTGGGAGTTAGAGTCCACCCAGCCTTCTGTTCCCATGGCCGCCATGGGCCTCATGCTCTCCAGCCATTCCCACACCCTGTCCCATGCCCCGGAGCCTGGATGCTAACTGCTCCCCCCTTTCCTGTTTCTCCAGGCCCCAGTTCCTAGGGCAGGAGGGACTTTTCTGTCAGGGGCCTAAAGTTGCTTGCTTTTGCATTTCCACCCTGTGAGCCACATCCCCAATACAGCTTCTCAGCCAACCTGTCTGCCCATCTGTGTGACTGCTGATCATGGTAGTCACTCTGGCTGACTGTCATGTCTTTTTGACTGTTCAGGTAGATGAGCCTTAGGTGTTAGCTGCAGGTTCCCTAAGCTTCCTAGCTGAGCTTGGTCTTACAGGAACAAGGTTGGCACTGACTGGCAGTGTACCTGGCGGAAGCATAGCCCCACCTTAGGGAGACATAGAAAGGAGGTAGTGGCCTTCAAATGGTTTCTGGGGGTTCTGGCTGGCTGTCTTCCCAGAGCCCACTGGGCCCACTGTCACCAAGAAAAGGCATCTTGCTTCCCTCTCTCCTTGAATTTTCTGGGGCTCTCTGAGTCTTTCATGACATGCACCCCTGCCATCTCTTGCTCTGTTTGTCTCTTCACCTGATTGTTTCTGATTGGTCGGCCAGCACTTTTTCTCTCACTTCTCTGGCTGTCTTTCTCTTTGTCTCCCTTTCTGAATGCCTATCCATCTATCAACGAATGTTTTTTGTCTGTTCTCCTCTAATTGTGTCCCATCCATCTTGCTCCTGGGCCTCTGTTCTGTCTAGTTCAGTATGTGTCATGGTGTGTGTGTGTGTGTGTGTGTGGATTTTCCCCTCATCTTTCTCTGTCCCCTCTCTGGGTGCCTGTCTGTCTCTTTCTGACCTCTGATGGGGCCCCACCTCCATGCCGACCTTGCCTTTAGACCCCTATCAGGGTCTACAATGAATCCTTAATTGCCAGAGACCCGCATTCCAGATATTCATTGGGGCCCAAGTCTGGCCTGTCCAAATCTTTGGCCACCTCCTGGAGATTCTGGGTCAGCAAGGCCAGCTGGAATTAGGGTATCCGTGGGTCTTGGGGTGGGGCTTAGTCATGGGATGTCCTGTCCTTTCTTCAGCTGGATTTTTGGCTGTGCATCCCTCCCAGCAGGCTGGCAGTGGAGTGGGAGAAGGTAGGAGCATTCCAGATGCCCAGAATACAGAGGCACAGACTTTAGATTCCAGGGCCATGGAACTGGGGAATGAGAGAGTGTTATGGACAATGCCTTAATTTTCTGGGGCATTAGCCTTGACCTGGCTATGCTCCCTTTGTGTATGCTCACTTTTTAACCCAGTGCTGGCCACACACCAGCCACTTCTGGCAGTGCTATGGAAGTGAGATCTAGGGTGACTGAAGTCTGGATTTATGGCCTGATTGGGGGTGGGGTGGAGGCAAAGGGTGTCTTTAAAATAAATCTTAGAACTGGAACTCAGGTTTTAGGCACTGCCCCTGAGCTTCCTTTGCTCAAAGCTAACACTCTACCACTTGAATCACAGCTCACCTTTCATCTTTTTTAGTAGTTTAGTAGAGAGAAGAGTCTCACATACTTCCCTGCCTAAGCTGGCTTCAAGTTGCCATCCTAAGAGTGTAGCTTCTTGAGTAGCTAGGATTGCTTGTTTGACCACTTGGCACCTACTAAGGATGTCCGTGTGTGTGTGTGTATGTGTGCGCGCGTGCACGCCCAAGTGTGTGTGTGTGTGTGTGTGTGTGTGTGTGTGTTTAGTGGGGTTTGAACTCAGAGCGTAGGTGGGTATCCTTTAGCTTGTTTGCACAAGGATGGTGCTGTACCACTTGAACTACAGCAGCTATGCTTCCCACCTTTTTGATGATTTATTGGAGATAAGAGTCTGCCCAGGCTAGCTTTAAATCTTAATTAATCCTCAGGTGTCAGCCTTGGATAGCTAGGATTATAGGCATGAGCCACTGGCACCCAGCTGCAAGGATGTATTTTCATCCTCTCTTCTGTTCTAACAGCTGTCTACTTGCCCTGGCCTAGATCAAGGGTGGGTATGTTTCATCTGAAGCCTGGGGTAGGAGGGGTAGCGGTAGATGGGTGCATGGCACCTGCCTTCTACATTACCTCTTACCTGTAACCCCCGCCCTCCTCTGTGTCCCAGAAGAATATGTCTCACCAGACTCACTTTTTTTTCTTTTTGCCAGTCTTGGGGCTTGAACTCAGGGTCTGGGTGTGTTCCTGAGCTTCTTTTGCTCAAGGCTAGCACTCTCTCACTTAAGCCACAGTGCCACTTTTTGGCTTTTTCTGTTTCTGTGGTACTGAGGAATGGAACTCAGAGCTTCGTGCGTGCTATATAAGCGCTCTACCACTAAGCCACATTCGCAGCCCAAGGTTCACTTCTAACAGGAGTTATGAGGGTGGGATTTATTGACTTACCCCTTTTGGCATAGAAATCACTGATTATTTCATGTCTATGCCAAGATTTGGGACTAGCCTTTGACTTGGCAATGAGGAATGATAGATGAGTGATAGCCACCAGGCCCCAGAGCTCTAGGCTCACATCCTACAGAGGGATAGAGACTATGGAGAGAGAACCTTGGACAACTCCTACAGCCTAGGGACTGTGGATTCTCTGGAGGCAGTGGCTGGCTGCAAAGTGTCCCAATGGGATGCCTCAGTCAGAACATTATGCACCCATTGCACACACTAGCCCAGGCAAAGCCTTCAGGGCTTCAGTTATTAAATGGCAGAGGGTGCTTTGTTCAAGCTGCCAGCTCACACTTAGAACTCTATGAGGGCTTGTCCCAGTTTGCCCAGGTTGGGACGGCTGGGCATGGGAAACCTGCTGAATGCCGTCATCCATACAGAGATCCATGCATGGAGTTATTGTAACCTTTTTAGGGGAGGGCAGGTACACTGTTGTACTATGATCCTAGTCCCTGTTCTTGACTTCCTTTTCTCAAGGGTAGCGCTCTGCCCTTGAGTCACAGCCCCATTCATGTTTATTTTTCCGGTGATCTCTTAGAAAGAAGAGTCTCCTAGACTTTCCAACCCCAGCTGAATTTAAATTGGCATTTTCTACATCTCAGCATCCTGAGGAGCTAGGGTTATAGGAAGGAGCCACTGGCACCTTACTTTCTTCTTGTTGTTCTTTTTTTCAATCATAACAGTCTGAAATTTTCAATGTGTCATTCCAATGGTTTGCATTCAAAGTAAACTACCCAGGCCTGGAGTTCGAATACTAGGACTGCCACCCACAAATAGAGGGAGATCCTGACAAACTCATTCCTGTTCATGTGAATGCTAATGGAATGTTATAAAAGTAATAAATGTGCCATTGATTCATGATTCTATTTTAGAATGCCACACAAAAAATATTGGATTTATGTGTTCCATTCTAGCACCATGGTATGATTAAGGATATTGAATAATTTTTAATTAATATTTTTATAAGTATTCAACAGTGATATTTCATTAAATGGAGGCATAATTTAATAACTAATAATTGGTAATAATGTATATAATTTAATTTCCTCACAGTCCCTCTCTTTGTATATGTATATATATCAATGTATGCACATCTCTATCTATATCTATCTATCAATCAATCTATCTATCTATTTATCTATCTATCTAAGTACCAGGCACTCCTGTGGATTGATCACAGGTACTCAGAACTTCCTGGCAGCTCAGTTTGCCAAAGGCTGGTCTGATAAGACTGTGATCCCATTTATGGATTGGGCATTCTAGGCTGTGAGTTGAAATGGCAGGATGGCCAAAAATTTGTTCATGCAGTAAGAAGCCTATATTAGCACATTGTTTTCCTTTTCTGTTAAAGTCCATGGTCTCAGAATGATATATAATCTATATTTACATATATCCTATGTGAGATGATGTAATAAAAGAAATGTTATATGTGTAATAATGCTAAATAAGTAAGGGTAATAAATGTCATATTTCTACAAAATTTTGGTCAATCGACATTCAACAATTCATCCAAAAAATCATACACCACGATCAAACAGGATTCATTTCAGGGATGCACAGCTGGTTCAATATATGCAAATCAATTAATATAATTCGTCACATAAAAAGGAGCAAGGATAAGAACCACATGATTATCTCAATAGATGCAGAAAAAGCATTTGCCAAGATCTAACACCCCTTTATAATGAAGGTTCTGGAAAAATTAGGAATCCATGGAACATTCCTCAATACAATAAAGGCTATATATTACAAACCAACAGCAAGCATTATACTTAATGGTGAAAAACTAAAGCCATTTCCTCTTAACTCAGGAATGAGACAAGGAGGTCCACTCTCTCCTCTTCTTTTGAATCTAGTATTAGAATACCTAGCTACAGGAATTAGACAAGATGTAAACATAAAGGAGATCCAAATAGGGAAAGAAGTAAAACTCTCCCTCTTTGCAGATGACATGATCTTGTATTTAAAGAATCCCACAGACTCCACTCCCAGATTTTTCAGGCTGATTCAAAACTTTGGCAAAGTAGCAGGGTATAAAATTAACCCTCAAAAATCATTGGCTTTTCTGTATGCCAACAATGAGAAAAGTGTGGCTGAAATTAGGAAAGCAACTCCATTCGTTATAGCCCCACAAAAAAATAAAATACCTAGGAATTAACTTAACCAAAGAAGTGAAGGACCTCTATGATGAAAACTTCACAAAACTGAAAAAGGAAATCAAAACAGAATTTAGAAAGTGGCGAAAACTCTGATGTTCCTGGATTGGAAAGATCAACATCATGAAAAATGGCAATACTTCCAAAGGGTATCTACAAATTCAATGTGATACCCATCAATATTCCAACCTCATTCTTCAAGGAAATAGAAGACGCATTCCAAAAATTTATATGGAACAATAAATGACCCCAAATAGCAAAAACGATCCTCAATAGAAAGAACAGTGCTGGAGGAATATCAATTCCAAATTTCAAACTCTACTACAAAGCCATAGTAATCAAAACATCTTGGTACTGGCACATGAACAGACCTCAGGACCAAGGGAATAGAATTGAAAACCCAGAAATGAACTTACAGATTTATTGCCACCTAATCTTCGATGAGGGAGCTAAAAAAATAGAATGTCAAAAAGACAGCCTCTTCAGTAAATAGTGCTCGCAAAATTGGTTAATCACTTGTAGAAAACTAGAGATAGATCCTTATATATCACACTGAACCAGAATCAACTCCAAAAAGATGAAAGACCTCGGAGTCAAAGCAGACACTCTGAAAACATTACAGGGTATAATAGGAGAAACCCTAGTTCTCCTTGGGACAGACCAAAATTTTCTTAATAGAGACCCAGAAACGCAACAAATCAAAGAAAGGTTGGACAAATGGGATTGCATGGAATTGCAGAACTTCTGCATGGCAAAGGACATAGTTAGTAAGATCAATCAAAAGTCCACGGATTGGGAGAAAATCTTCAGTAGCCATACAATGGAAAAGGGTCTCATATCTAAAATATACCTGGAACTCAAAAAATTAAATCCTCCTAAAATAAATCTAGACACATGAAGAAATGCTCAACCTCCCTAGCCATTAAAGAAATGCAAATCGAAACAACATTGAGATACCACCTCACCCCAGTTAGAAAGGCTATAATCACGAACTATAATAACAACAGGTGCTGGAGGGTATGTGTACAGAAGGGAACCTTACTGCATTGTTGGTGGGAGTGTAAACTTGTTTAACCACTTTGGAAAACAGTATGGAGTTTCCTCAAAAGACTCCACATAGAGCCTCCCTATTACCCAGCCATCCCACATTTGGGCATTTACCCAAATTTTCACAAAAAAGAGCACACGAAAGCTACCTGCATGACTATGTTTATTGCAGCATTATTTACCATAGCTAAAATATGGAACCAGCCCAGATCCCCCTTAGTAGATGAATGGATCAAGAAAATGTGGTATATATACACAATGGAATTCTATACCTCTATCAGAAAGAATGATATTGCCCCATTTGTTAGGAAATGCAAAGACTTGGAAAAATTTTATTAAGTGAAATAATCCATGCCCAAAGAAGCATAGGTTCCATCGTTTCCCTTATTTGCAATAACTAGCATATGTCTGAGTCAAGCAGAAAAGCTCAGATAAGTTGATGTTAGGGAAATGAACCCTAAGATATGTATTCAAATGTTTTTTTTTCTTTCATGCAATTGTTTCTAACACATTTATAAGATTATTTCTTTGTTGCTCCCCCATGGTATAACCCCTGCTTTCACTGTATTTGTTGTCGGTGTATTTTGTGGAGGGGAAGGGAAAAATCAAATCATTTAAATAGGGATACAGGTGGACCCATTGCAACAATGAGATATATAAGTCGTTATGTCAAAATACGATCTTTACAACTGTGGTGGGGGTGGGGGACATTGGGGAATGATTGTGTGGGGGGATGGGAGGAGGGGAGAGAATGGGAAAGGATAGAGGGGGAAACAAAAAGAAGAGGCTATGATGCTTGATAAGAAATGTACCCATTATCTTGCCCATGTAATTGTAAACCCTCTGTGCAGTATTTTCACAATTTAAAATAAAAGAAAAAAGTAACAATTAAATTTTTGATTATATAAAATTATACACAACAATTATACTACATTGACTAATTTTCAATTAATACTTTATTAGTTATTCAATCATGTTACTTAAAAAAGGAAGGAATATTTTAAATAGCAATAATCGGTTAGTAAAATTTATAAGCAATTTCCTAGTATACAGATATCTTTCTCTTGTTTTATACATATGCATCTATTTATCTATCTACCAATCTACATGTTTATGTATTCATATTTACATATTCAATTTACATATTTATGTGTTCATACACTTGTCAGTCATGGGGCTCATTTGTAGATTGCTCACCTACTACGTACAAAGCCCTGGGTTCGATTCCTCACTACCTTGTGCACAGAAAAATCTAGAAGTCGTGCTGTTGCTTAAGCAGTCGAGCACTCGCTTTGAGCATAAAAGCTTCGGGACTGTGTCTAGACCCTTTCTCAAGACCCAGGATTGGCACACAAAAAAAAATAGAATGTTCTGACTGCAACAATATAAGTATAGTACTGCAAATACCTCATCACAGAACAAGCATGGAGTTTGGTGCTTGCAGCTGCCATACTACCTGACTTAGCCAGAAATAAACCACTGCAACCCAGCTCCACGGAACCAGAAGCTGCTGGTTCACTCACCACTGTCATCCAAGATACTCGTGGGCTGATCTGTGAAACTCTGAGTTTGGTTCACAGTAGTAGAGATCTAGCCTTGAGCAAGAGATCTTAGAACAGTACCCCCAAATTTTCAGTGCATTCCCCGTGGCTCCTTGCAACGGAGCTAGACGTCTGTAGCTGAGGTCTGTCACCCTGCCTACTCAAGAAACTGAGATGTAAGGATCTGGGTTCCAAACTATCCCAGACACAAAAGTTCCCATGAGACTATTATCTCCTATTCACCACTTAGAAACTTGAAATGGAAGCTAGGCACCAGTGACTAACGCCTGTCATCCTAACTACTCAGGAGCCTGAGAGCTGAGGATCATGGTCCAAAGCCAGCCTGGTCAGGAAATTCCTTGAGATGGACAATTCTCTCCAGTGACCCACCAAAAACCTGAAGGGGTGCTGTAGCTTAAGTGGTAGAGTGCTTGGTTTTAGCTGAAGAGCTCTAGGATAGATAGCACCCAGGCCTAGACTTCAACTCTTCCAACTTACAAGAAAAGAAAAGAAAGAAAGAAACCTAAAGAGGAGGGGTTAGACTGCTTTGCATGTATGAATCCCTGAATTTGAATCCTCACTACCACATCACTAGAAAAAAGCCTGAAGTGGCCCTGTGGCTCAAGTGGTAGAGTTCTATCTTTGTACAGAAGAAACTCAGGAACCATGCTCAGGTCCTGAGGTCAAGTTCCAGGAAAGTGTATGCATGCGTGCACACACACACACACACACACACACACACACACACACACAGATACCAGAAGTGAAGCTGTGACACCAAATGGTGGTAAAGCACTGAGCTTCTCTTCTGAGCTCATGGTCAGCACCCTAGCCCTGTGTTCAACCCCGAAACCTAGCCATCCAGGGCTCAACTAGGATAGGTCAAAGGTTTCACAATTTGTTGCACTTCACCAACCCTAGATGACAGGAAACATTGGGATTTTGCACAAATGCTTATATTAGCAAGCTTCTGGAAACATAGGGAGGCACCATTGCCAATTAGGAATCTTTTCATTAGGTTCAGCTCCCTTATTGACTGCCAGAAGGACCCATGAATTAATTGTAGCAGGTTATTTCAATACTGGAACATAATCTAACAAAGACAGGATAAGTGCAGGGAACTTGGCCTGCCACAGGAGTTGGCACAAATGAAAGCTTCCTGGGGAGAGAGGTAGCTTAGAGTACAAAGAGGCCTTTTTCTCCTGGCCTTCAAATTCTGCCTACACTCATCCTCACTAATTGGCTCAGATGGAGTTGTTTGTTACACAGCTGTATAGGAATGAGTCCTTTTTGTCTGTCTGTCCAGACCATGAGGCAGACTTCCTCCAATAGCCTGGAGTGCACAGAAACCCTCAGGCAACACTGGGAACAGTGAGGGGAGCCCCAGAACAGGCATGTCTTGAAAACACTCTCTGTGCTATGAAATCATTCTATTCAAAGCAAATTTCCTAGCTGGGTGCCTTTCAACATAGCGACTCTGGATCTTCACCAATACAAATACATGCATACATACATGGGGAGACATGGATTTACTGGCTTTTTCTTTTTTGGCAGGTCCAGGGCTTGTACTATGAGCCTAGGCACTCTCCCAGAGCTCCTTTTGTTCAAGGGTGGTGCTCTGCCCTTGTGTTTCAGTCCCACTCATGGGTTTTTATATTCCTGTGATCCCTTAGAAATGAGAGTGTCCTGATCTTTCCTGTCCCGACTGAATTCAAGCTGCCATTCTCTAACTCTCAGCCTCCTGAGGAGCTACAATTACAAGTATGAGCCTCTGAGACCTGGCTTTCTTTTATTCTTGTTGTTCTTTGTTTTATCATGACAATCTGAAATCTTCACAGTGTCATACTAATGGTTTGCATTTCAAAGTAAATTACCCAGGCCTGGAGTTCAAATGCCAGGACTGACACCTACAAATAGAGGGAGATCTTGAGAAAATAATTCCTATTCATGGGAGTGCTTAATGGAATGTTATAAAAGTAACAATTAAATCCACAGTTTTTCATGATTCTCTTAAAGAATGCCACACAAAAAGTATTGGATTATGTCTTTAATTCTAGCACCATGGTATGATTCTCCTAATTAAAGAATACTGAATACTTTTACATTAATGCTTTAATAAGTATTCAACCATGATACTTCATTAAATGGAGGCTTAATTTAATAACTAATAATTCACAATATATATTATTCATTATCCTCATATTGTCACTCTCTCATATATATATAGAGAGAGAAAACTACACATCTATCTATCTATCTATCTATATCTATATTTAAATCTATATCAAGGCCACTACTATGGCTTGATCACACATCCTCAAAACTGGCTGGCAGCTCAATTTGCCAAAGGCTTTGTCTACAACTAACACTTTCATGAATTGGGCATTGTGGGCTGTGAGTTCATATCCCAGAATGGCCAAAAGTTTATAGGTGGAGTAAGAAGCCACATTTGACATATATTTTTCCTTCTCTGTAAAAGTCCTGGGTCTAAGGATGATGTAAAATCCACGTGCAAATATATCCATGTGATACAATGTAATAAATGAAATAAATATTATATATGTAATAATAATAAATTAAAGAATAAATAAATAAGGGTAATAAATGTAATATGGGGTAAACACATGTATGTAAAAAGATCTCATACATGAATATTATTTTTTCCAGTGCTGTGGCTTGAATTCGGCCCTGGAAATTGGTCTGAATTTCTTGTTTTCAATGATGGTGAGTTTCCTCTCCCCCACAGTGCCACAGAGTTACCTAGACCCTGAGTTCAAATCCCAGGCCTGCCAGAAAATTGGTGCAAATTCCAACCCAGGGCCTCATTTTTCTATGGCCAAGCCCGGGACTTGAACTCAGCTTGTATCAAGTCTGCCTCAGCTTTGATTATCCTAGGCTGGGGTGCAACCTCTGGACCCACAGCCCATCCTGAGATCCCAGGACCCAAGTTTAAATCTCGGGACTGGCAAAAAGAAAAAAAAGGTGAAGGGCTGGGATGGTGGCTCAATAGTAGAGTGCTTGCCTTGCATGCATAAGGCCCTGGGTTCGATTCCTCAGCACCACATAAGCAGAAACAAGCTGGAAGTGGTGCTATGACTCAAATGGTAGAACGATAGCCTTGAGCTGAAGATTTGAGGTATAGCGCCCAGACCCAGACTTCTGGCCCCACAACAGACAAAAAAAAAAAAAAAGATGGGGAAAAAAGGAGAAGTATAAAACTGGGAACTTCAGGAAGGCAGTTTTACATTTTTTTTTTCCTTTGCATTGTGACCATCCTGTGTCTAAATGACAGGACCCGAAAACTGTACATGGCCTCGCATTGTTGAAGTTTGGTAGGCTATCAGGGAAGCCACAGCCTGAACCAGGAACCTAGGTCCAGGGTTGGGATCCCGTACTGCTATCTACAAATTGCAGGAGATCCTAAGAAACATATTCTGTTAGACATCCATATGAATGGAATGTTGTAAAAGTAACAATTACATTAGTATTTAGTGTATGATTATATTAAAATTATACACAATAATCATAGTACATTGACTAATTTTCAATAAATCCTTTATTATGTATTTAACCATGATACTTAAATAAAGGAAGAAATAATTTGTTTTGGTTTAGTTTTCTCCATCATGAACATTCAACTTAGAGCCTAGGCACTGACTTTCCTCTTGGGCTCATGGCTGGTGCTCTACCTCGTAGCTAAGGACCCCCTTGGAGCAAAGTGTGTCTTTAGCTGAGGTCTGTCCTCCTGCCTTCTCAGGAAGCTGATGATCTGGATTCCAAACTATCCCAGACACAAAAGGTCCCATGAGAATATTATCTCCTATTCACCACTTAGAAACTTGAAGTGGAAGCTAGGTACTGGTGATTCATGCCTGTCATCCTAGCTACTCAGGATCCTGAGAGCTGAGGATCACAGTCCAAAGCCAGCCTGGGCAGGAGATTCCTTGAGATGCTTATCTCCAGTGAACCACCAGAAAGCCTGAAGGGGCGCTGTAGCTCAAGTGGTAGAGTGCTAGACTTGAGCACCCAGTCCCAGACATCAACTCCTCCAACTACAAGAAGAGAAAGAAAGAAACCTGAAGTGGAGTGCTGGAAATGTGTCTTAGGGGTAGAGTGCTTTGCATGTATGAAACCCTGGGTTTGAATCCTCAGTACTACATCCCTAGAAAAAAAAAGCCTGAAGTGGTTTTGTGGCTCAAGTGGTAATGCACTATCCTTGTACAGGAGAAACTCAGGTACAGAGCTGAGGTACTGAGTTCAAGCTCCAGGACTGGTGTTTGCACACACACGCACAGACGCACACAGACACACACCTACACACACACACACACACACACACACAGATACCATAAGTGAAGCTGTGACACTAAATGGTAAAGGAAAGAGCTTCTGCTCTGAGCTCTTGGTCAGCACCCTGGCCCTGTGTTAAACCCCAAAATATAAACACCCAGAGCCCAACTAGGAGAGGGCAAAGGTTTCCAAACCTGATGAGTTTCACCAGCACTAGATGACAGGAAGCATTGTGATTTTGCACAAGTGCTTAGATTTAGCAAGCATCCGGAAAACTAGGGAGGCACCTTTTCCAATTAGGAATCTTTTCATTAGGTTCAGCTCACTTGTTTTCTGCCAGAAGGACCCTTGAATTAATTGTAGTAGTTTTTTCAACACTGGAAAATAGTCTAACAAAGACAGGGTGAGTGCAGGAAACTTGGACTGCCCCGAGAGGCAGCACAAATGAAGGCTTCCTGTCAAAACAGAGCACTGGGAGGAGAGATAGCTTGGTGTACAAAGAGGCCTTTTCCTCCTGGCCTTCAGAGTCTGCCCTCATCCTCACTCTTTGCTCATCCTCACTAATTGCTACGGATGAATTGTTTGTTACACAGATGTTCAAGAGGGAGGCCTTTTGTCTGCCTGTTCCAACATTGAGGCAGACTTCCTCCAGCAGTCTGGGGTGCACAGAAGCCCTCAGGGTACACTGGGAACAGTGAGGGGAGCCCTGGAACATGCCCTGTCTTGAAAGCATTCTCTGTGCTATGAAATCATTCCCTTCATATCTTTCTTCATAGCAACTCTAGATGTTCACTGCTAGAAATACATGCATACATACACAGACACATGGAGTCACTGGCTCTATTTTTGTAGCAGGTCCTGAGGCTTGAACTGTGACCCTAGGCACTATCCCTGAGTTTCTTTTTCACAAGGAAGCACCGAATTGTGTCTTAACCCATGATTACCCTAGGCCGGTTTACCGCATTTACACCCACAGATGATCCAGTCATCCTAGGACCCCAGTTCAACTCCCAGCACTGGCAAAAATACATCAAACCAACAAAAATGGAGGAGGAAAAATCCAGAAAATTTTACACAACCGTTTTACCTTTGTTTCCTTTGCACTGTGACCACCATGGGTCTCAATATCTCGGCTTGAAAATTGTATATGACCTTGCATGGCCAAAGGCTCACAGATTGTTGGTGAAGCCTGAGCCCAACCCAGATACTTAGGCCGTGAGTCCAATCCTCGGACTGCCACCTACACACAGCTGAAGATCCTAGGAATCTCGTTCCTATCAATAGGAACATTAATAGTATGTTTGGCATGTACAAATTGAATTACTATTTAGCTAGACTTTCTAATATAATATTGTACGCATAAATATATGTCATCGATTAATTTAATTAATAACTTATTAAGTCTTCTACCGTGATTAATTAATGGAGGCATAATTTTAGACCAAATAATTGGTAGTAATAGAATATATAATTTGTAGTAATAGAATATATAAAAATAAGATATAGACATCACTTTATATAAAGAGTTATATACTAGAATCTACATAAATGTCTGTCTCTGTATACATTATTTATAGATCCATATTCATATGTTAATACACACCCACTTCAATCTATATATCTATCTTTTTATATATTGGTCACTCCTAGGGCTTGATCTCAGGTCCTCAAATTTGCCAGACAACTTCATTTGCATCAGACTGGTGTGCTAACATTGAGCCATTCATGAAGTTGGCCTTCTAGGGCCGGAGTTCAAATCACAGAACTGCCAAAAACTTAATCCTGGTGGAAGAAGCCAATTGTCCCACTTGTTTTCTTTATGGGTGTCAAAATTCCTGGGTCTCAGGAATGATGTATAATACATAGGCAAATTTATGTCCTATGTAATAGGATGTAAAAAATGTTATATGTGTAATCATACTCACTAAAATACATAAAAAATACATAAAAATAAAATAAAATGAATAACTACACTAACTGCAAGATAAGTAAACATGTGTATGCAAATATAAATCATGTATTTAAAATGTATGTGAATATTATTTTTTGAGTGCTAAGACTTGAATTCAGTCCCTGGGAACAGGCCTGAATTTCTTGTCTTCCAGCACGGTGAGCTTCCCCTTCCCCGACAATGCTGCAGATTTACCTAGACTCTGAATTCAAATCCCAGGCCTGCCAGAAAAATGGCGTGAATTCCAAGCCAAGGAGCCTCATAATTTTTTAAAATATTTTTAATGAATTTATTTATATATTTTTAGTTTGTCAAGCACAGGGCTTGAACTCAGGTTGTGGCAACTCTGCCTCATCTTTAATCGCTCTAGACTGGGGTGCAACCACTGGACCCACAACCGAACCTGGGTTCCTGGGCCCCAAAGATTTACAGGAAAAATATAAATAAAATGACACAGATAAAAATCTGGCAACTTGCAGATGGCTGTCTGTTTTACATTTGTTTTTTTGCAAGGTAACCATCTTAGGTCTGAATGACATTGCTGAAAATTTTCTAACCTGACATTGCTGAAGGCTGGTGGGCTACCAGGCAAGCCATAGGTCAACACTGCAACGTAGGCCCTGTGGTTGAGACCCGGTCCCGACCCCTACCAATGGTGGGAGATCTTAAGGGTCTCATTCCTATTCATAGGAATATTGATGGAATATTATGAATATCAAGATTAAATTAATTGTTCCTGAATGATACTACTATAAAATTAGTGATTTTAGGAGGCTGATGGATTTTAAGGAATATTTTGACACATTAAAGAATATTATTAATTACATGGACGCAATAGTTTTGTGATAGTGGTTAATTAAATTAATAATTCATTAAGGATGAACACAATAATATTAATTACATGGGGGCATAATAAATACCCAAGAATTGTTAAAAATGTAGTCTATTTAACTGAAGAATATATAAACATCTCTGCCACTCTATAAAAATATATATTTATTTGTGTACTACCATCCACATGTCAATCTATCTTATTTTGTCAATCCCTGGGGCTGGATCTCAGGTGCTGGGAACTGCTTGTCAGCTCCATATGGCCCAGGCTGGCCGTGCTGACACTTACCCATTCATGAATTGGGCCTTGTAGGCTTTGAGTTCAGATGCCAGCACTCACAAAAATTGAATCGTGGAGTAAGAAGCACTGGTGACACATGTTTTCTTTTTCTGTGAGCGTCTGGGTGTCCGGTGTGAAGTTTCTTACATAGGCAAATCTATATCCCATGTAATAAATGTAATAAATATTCTATGAGTAATACCAGTCAATAAAATAAATGAATAAAACAACAAATAAAATGCATAACTACACTAAGCGCAATATGGGGTCAACATACGGGGCTCAGTCTCATGGCCTGGGAACTGCCTGCCAGCTGAATTGGCTAGAGACTGCTGTGCTGACAGTCACCCATTCATGAACTGAGCCTTCTAGGCCCTGAGTTTAGATCCCAGCCCTGCCAAAAATGCAATCTTGGTGTAAGAAGCCGAGAGTGACACATATTTTCCTTTTCTATGAAATTGCTCGATGTCAGGTAGGATGTATAATTCATATGCAAATCTATATGCTATGTAATAGGATATCATAAAGGTAAAAATGTCATAGGTGGAAGAATTGTCACTATAATAAATGAAAAACAAATTGAATTATTAGTGAATCATTCTGGGATAATATTAGACAAAATAATTATAGGATGTGGATTAAGTTTAATTACTATATTATTAAGCATTAACAGAATGAAAAGTAAATGGAGACATATTTAAAAACCTAATAATTGGTAGTAACACATGATGCATAAATTAATATAAATAGACGTATCATTCTATAAAATATGTAATTGTATGTATGGATGTATGTACATATATGATAAACAATAACAGTATATTGAGTAATAATTAATGTTTTATTAATTGTTCAACTGGGATCCATCATTAAATGGAGACATCATTTAATACCTAATAATTGGTAGTACTATTAGCTATAATTTAATAATATGCATACCTCTCTCTCTCTTTATTTTTTTTTGGGTCCAGTCGTGGGCCTGAAGTCTGGGCCTGGGTGCTGTCCCTCAGCCCTTCAGCTCAAGGCTAGCACTCTACCACTTGAGCCACAGCACCACTTCCGGCTTTTTTTCTGCTTATGTGGTACTGAGGAATTGAACTCAGGGCCTCATGCTTGCAAGGCAAGCGCTCTATCACTGAGTCACATACCCAGACCACATATCTCTTTTTGTATATATAATATTTATATTCAGCAATCTCTATTTATACCTCATGCACTCCTGGGACTGGGTGGTTGAGTGCTCGCCTAGTAAGCAGGAAGCTCTGGCTTCCATTCCTCAGTACCACATACAAAGAAAAACCTGAAGTTCTGCTTTCTTTCAATCAATTGTGTACTAGCCTGGAGCACAAATGCTTGGGGAGAGTGTCTAAGCCCTTACTAAAGGCCCAGGACTGCCGCCAAAAAAGGTAGACTGTTCTAACTGCAACTATAGAAAGTCAAGACTTCAAATACCTCATCACAGAGCAAGGTAGGAGTCGGGTGCTGACAATTTCCACCTAACCTGACTTATCCAGACGTAAATCGCTGCAACCCAGCTCCACCAAACCAGACGCTGCTGGCTTACCTCAGTCATTCTAGCTGCTCATGGGCTTTAAAACCCAGCCCTGGCAGGAAGTCTGTGAGACTCTTCAAAATGTGGTTCCAAGTAGTAGGGCTGTAGCCTTGAGCAAATGTTATTAGAACAGTATCCCTATATTTGAGTTCAAGCCCCATGGGTAACCTCCCCCCCTACAAAGAAACACTCCACTAAACCATTAGATGTGAACTTGTGTGGTTTGTGAAATGTTCCTCAAAGAATGGTGATACTGAAGAAAGCATGCTGATTCTAATGACAGCTTGTGGAATAGAGCTATGTGCTGAGTCCTTCATAGGGTGCTCTGTGCTGAGTAATGCACAGGGTGCTATATGCTGAGTCCTTCACAGGTTACAGTGTGCTGAGTCCTGCATTGGGTTCTGGGTGCTGAGTCTTTCACATGATGCTGTGTGCTGAGTCCTTCAAACAGTGTCATGTGCTGTGTCCTTCACAGGGTGCATTTATTCATCTGGTCCTTGTAAGAGCTCCACAACTGAGATGCTTACGCAGATAAGAATATTGAGGCTCATATATAACCACATGGAAGGGACAAAATTAAGTATTACTGAAGACTAGTGAGTTGTCTCCTGCAGACCATTGTTTTGCTTTGTTTTTTTCTCAGTCATGAACCTTGATCTCAGGACCTATATTCTGACCCTTACCTCTTGGGCTCAAGGCTAGCACTCCACACGTGGAGCCAAGGATCCCTTTGCAGCAGAGTTCCATGGCCTAGGGGTCGATAGCTGAGGTCTGTCATCCTGCCTTCTCAGCAAGCTGAGATCTGAGGATCTGGGTTCTAAACTATCCCAGACACAAAAAGTCCCATGAGACTATTATCTCCAATTCACCACTAACAAACATTAAGTGGAAGCTTGGTGCTTGTGGCTCATGACTATCATCCTAGGTTCTCAGGAGGATGAGAACTAAGGATCATGGTTCAAAGCTGGAAAAGCTGTTGCTGCTATTGATGAATAACATACTGCTATTATTGGTCTTTTTATACAAATATATATATACATATATATAATTTGAATTTTTGGAAACTTTACCTGTGCTGTCAGCTTTGGAAAAAGTATCCCAGTTTACCGTGTTGAGTTGGCATTGTACAGAAATTAATAGCCATATTGGTCTAGAAACGTTAAACTTAAGTTTTTTCCATTTGTACAGGGGTAAAAGCACTGTATTAAATATGTAAGGTCTTTTCTATGTGGGTTTGATTACAGAAACTAATAAAGTATTCTCTAAATAATGAGAAAAAAAAGAACTAAGGATCATGGTTCAAAGCTAGCCTCGGCAGGAATGTCCTTGAGACACTTAGCTCCAATGGACCACCAGAAAACCTGAAGTGGAGCTGTGACTCAAGTGATAGAGCACAAGACTTGAGCTGAAGAGCTCAGGGACAGCATCCAGGCCCAGACTTCAACTCCTACAACCGACAACATAAAAAAAAAAAACCAAAAAAAAAAAAACAGAAACAATCTAACAAACCTGAAATACAAGGCTGGGAATGTGCCTTAGGGGTAGAGTGCTTTGCATATATGAAACCCTGAGCTTGATTACTCAGGACCAAATCACTAGAAAAAGTATGAAGTGGTTCTGTGGCTCAAGTGATAGAAGGCTATCCTTGTACAAGAGAAATTAGGTACAGTGCTGAGTTCAAGCTCCATGACTGTATGTGTGCACACATGGACATACACACACAGACACACACATAGACCAGAAGTGAAGCTCTGACACAAAATGGTAAAGCACTGGACTTCTGCACTGAACTTATGGTCAGCAACCAGGCCCTGTGTTTAATCCCCAAACCTACCCACCCAAGGCCCAATTAGGAGAGGTCAAAGTTTCAGAACCTGATGATCTTCACGAGCCCTAGATGACAGGAAGCTTTGTTATATCAGACATGTGCTTGGATTTCTCAAGCTTCTGGAAAACCAAGGAGAGGTATCATAGGCCTATCATCGCTTGCAATGTAATATTTCATTATATATTATATTGAGCACTGTATCTGAGCACCGGAATATAGTCTCACAAAGGCAGGATAAGTGCAGGGAACTTGGACTGCCATGGGAGGTGGCACAAATGAAGGCTTCCTGTAAAAACAGAGCACTGGGAAGAGAGATAGCTTGTAGTGAAAGAGGCCTTTTTCTCCTGGCCTTCAGAGCCCACCCACACTCATCCTAACTAATTGGCCTAGATGGAGTTGTTGTTACAAAGCTTTACAGGTCTGAGGCCTTTTGTCTGCCTGTACAGAAAATGAGAGAGACTTCTTCCAGCAGGCCTGGGATGCAGAGAATTCCTCAGGCTACACTGGGAACAGTGAAGGTAGCCCTGGAACATACATTGTCATAAAAGTAGTCTGTGTTATGAAATCATTGTATTGAAAAAAAAAATCCTTGCTTGGTGCCATTCATCATATCTACTCTGGAGATTTGCCTATAGGAATACATCCATACATACACAAAGACATGGAGGTATAGGCTCTATTGGGGGTGGGCAGGTCCAGGGGTTGAACATTGAGCCTAGACATTGTCCCTGAATTCCTTTTGCTCAAGGGTAGTGCATTAACCTTGAGTCACAGCCTCACTTCTGGGTTTTTCTGGGATCTCTTAGAAATAAAAATGTCATGTCCTTTCCTATGCTGGCTGGGTTCAAACTAAGATTCTCTACATCTCAGCCTCTTAAGAAGCTGGGATTACACTGACACCTGCCTTACTTTTCTTCTTCATTTTTTTAATCTGGACAATCTGACTTAATAACAGGATCATTCCAATAGTTTGAATTTATAAGTAAACTACCCCAATATTCTTTATAGCTGCTTTCTCTGAGAAGGATTTTCTCTCCTCATCTTCTCTGGTCACAGATTTGAAGCCAAAAGTGAGAAATGAGTGTCACAGGATTTGGGAGCATATGTCCACAAGACATGCCAGTTCTGTCACTTAGCATTGAGCTGAAATGATTTTACTGTCTCAAGATGAGAGTACTGAAGCTGGAGCGATCCTCATACTGTCTGCATTGCTCCTTTTGCCTATAAAATGATCTAATAATTATGAGTGTTTTGTGTCTCCAACCTTAAGTATCTGGAGAATACTAGAAGCAACTGCAAGTTTCTGTTTTCTCTAGTACCTCCCGAGATTAAGACTAAGGGTTTGTGTGGAGAGGCTCCTCAGCGAATCCCTGAGAGAAGCCACTTGAAACTTCCTTAGGAGATCGCCATCCAAAGTCAGCCCAAACAGGAAAGTCTGTGAGACTCTTATCTCCAATAAACCACCAGAAAACCAGAAGTGGAGCAGTGGCCCAGAGGGTTGAGCTCGAGCTTTAAGAGAACAAGCTGAGTGGGAGATTCAGTCCAGACGAGGCAGGAAAGCCTGGGAGGTGCTTATGTCCAATTAACAACCAGATGGCTGGAGCTGTGGCGGTGGTAGAGCCTCAGCCTTGAGCAAAACAGCTCAGCAACGCATAGGGCCCTGAGCTTAAGCCCTGGGATGGCCAAAAAGAAAATTCAAAAAGAGGAGGCCATGTTTATGAATCAGTGCCCTACCTATTTATGTGTGTAAATTACCTCCCTGAATGTAAACAGAGCACATGTAATGCTTCTGCTTTTATTTACTGATTTATTTTTCAGATATGTTCATTGGGCATACTACATCATTCTCTTCACTTAAGGCCCATCTCTTTTCTCTTCTAGGGTTCCTGGCCTCTGTCTTTATATGATGCACACTTAAGCAGCCTTTATTTACATTTTCTTATGAGGCCAATGCCAAAATTAGGCAGGGAAAGAGAAGATCAGGTTTCATAGTAGTAACCGGTATTCAGAAAATTAAACGTGAAATGGAAGCATGCTCAAGTAAAAACTACCATTAACAAAAAATGAGGGGGCTGGGAATGTGGATTAGTGAGAGTACCTAACATGCAAGAAGTCCTGGGTTTGATTTCTCAATAGCACATATACAAAAAAAGCCAAAATTGATGCTGTGGCTCAAGTAGTAGAGTGCTATAGACAGTGCCCAGGCCTAGAGTTCAACCCAAGAACTGGCAAAAAGATACCTAGCTGGCTAGGTAGGTAGATTGATGATAGATAAATAGATAGATACATAGATACATAGATAGATGATAAATGAAGCTGATCTTGGTCGTTAGAAGGAAAGAAAGGAACAATTCTGTCATGAGGCCTTTTACAGTGTGCCAGACACCAGCATCGACTTCACACAATCACAGAGCAAGAAGACAGTCTCTGTCCCACTTCTCAGGCAGCCGATGGCCCCAGAGCCAAGAAGGCACAGCCAGGTTCTAACTCAGGTGCTTGGAGACAGTAAAGAAAGGGCATTGCCTCTCCTTGGACTGGGGATTTGCATTAATGACGTGGAGAATGAAGGAAGGAGAATGGCCTGGAAGAGGTAGAAGACGGGCCTTCAAATCTGACAGATGGAGAGTCAAAAATCCACTCCCTAAGTCCAGAGAGCATGGCGTTTCTACTCTGTTCCTGCCCTCTCCCCCACTAAACTGGCTCACTATTATGAACTTAATGATAGCTTGAAGCTCAGTTCACCTGAGGGAGGAAGGTTAATTAGTCATTGTTTGAAGAGGCTGAGAAAAGCCTGACCCTAGTGAAAGTCTAACAAATATTTCAAGTTTCCCCCTATTTCTGGTTGTGCCTGGAATGAATGAAGTGGTTTTGCACCTCTCTTCACTGTTGAGTGTGTACATTCTGCCTCCTTATCCTGCAGGCCTAGGTCTCTTCACCTAGCCTGGCTTTTGAAACTGTTTTCTGTCCTCCAAATATAGTGTTTCAGTGGAGTTCTTCCTGCCAACAGGGCTAAGGCTTGGCTCCTGAGAACTTCATTTGAACCCAGGATGGGTCAATGATGTTTCTTTCCTGCTTCTATAGCTCAAGAATTCTTTCTTGAGCTATAGAAGCAGGAAAGAAACATCATAAGAACATTTAGAGTGCGAGTAACTTCTCATCACCAAGCGAAACACAGTAAGCTCTTGAACATCTGACCTTTCAGAAGTGGAAGTCAGAGTGTCATAGACTTTGCTGCCCTGGCTGGCTTCAGCCTGTGATACTGAGACCTCAGCCTCCTGTGCTAGGGTGATGGGCATGAGCTACTGGTACTCTGCTAGCTTCAGAACTGTAATGACATTGACAATAGAAGTCAACTGCTTATCACAAAGGGCTTGGGGATGATATTAATCCCTTCAACATTGGACCTTTCAGAACCCTGTAGGACACAAAGTTATAATGCTAGAGTCAGAGAGGCTGGGTATATGGATGTGTTCACTTGAACCTTGAGCTCTGACTCCAATTCTGGTTACATCTGTGTTCATTTTCCACAGGATGTTCTCATAATTAGCAAATAGGAAAAGTACTTTCATTAATCCTCACTTTTTTCCAGTTGTGTGTCTTGTATCAAGCCTGGGCACTGTCCCTGAGCACTTCAGTTCAAGGTGAACACTGTACCACTTGAGCCACAGCTCCATGTTAGGTCTTTTGGTGGTTCATTGGAGATAAGAGTCTAACAGGCTTTCCTTGTGCAGGCTGTCTTTGAACTGCGGTGTTCAAATCTCAGCCTCCTGTGAAGCTAGGTTTCCAAGAGTGAGCCACTGGCATCTAGCCTATTGTTTTTGACAGTCCTGGGGCTTGAATTTAGGGCCTGGGTACTGTCTCTAAGCTTCTTTTTCTCAAGCCTAGTGCTGTACCACTTGAGCCACTCCACAGCTTCTGGCTTTTTCTGAGTATGTGGCTCTGAGAATTCAAACTTTGGCATTCATGCATGCTGAGCAATCTCGTTACCACTAAGCCACATTTTAACCACACCCTTGCAATTTTATCCGTCAATTTGCCTATCCTCAAGAAAAGGCTTCTGAGTATAAATCATGTAAAGAAATCCCTATAGGAAGATGCCATAGATAAGTAAGACAAGGTTCATACTAGGGACAGATTCTAAACATGTTAAGACTGTGACAAATACCTCCATTTTATTATGTATTTTGTTTCAACACGTAATATAGTATTAATGAAAAATGAGTCAATGTCCTAATTTATTTTGTTTTTTTTTATAATACATGTACAACATGTAAAATATGTGTATAATAACACTAAATACAATAAACAATATATGAATCAAATAAATACATAATCAATAATAAAAATAATAATATGTAATAAACATACATATGTAAGTATATATCATCTATTACACATGCATGGAAATATTTTTTCCATTGCAGGGCCTTCATTTAGTTCCTGGGAACTCTAGACTGAATTTCTTTTCCTCAAGTACAGTGAACTTCACCTTCAACCTTGTTGCAAAAGAGTTACTGGGCAATGCAATCAAATCCCAGCAATGGCAGAAATACTGGCCCAGTTCCAAGACAGTGACTTGATTTTTTTTAATGGAAGCAGTTACGTTTATTCAGTTCCATACAGAGCATTAAAAGCAAAGCAGTGTAGAATTTTGTACAGCTAGTTAGACATCCTTCCCTTACGCCCCAAATGCTTCTCTGAGCATTATATTGTTTTGTTTTTCTTTTGCACATTTATAATTGTAAAAATGTTGGACTGAGAGTTACAGTTACATGAACAAGGTAATGAGTACATTTTCTATTGAGCATTGTTGCTTCCTCCTTTGTTTTCCTCCTACCATCCCTTCCCTCCAATCTCCACATTTGCTCCCCGTGCCAAGGTCAGTGACTTAATTTTTTATTTTTGGCTTGGCATGGGGTTTGAACTCAAGTATTGGCAACTCTGAACCTTCCCTTACATTGCTACAGATATACCAAGACCCTGAGTTCAAATCCCAGGGTAGGAAAGAAAATTAGCATATATTTCATACCAGGGAGATTTTTTTTATTTAGTTAAATAATTAATTAATTTTGTATTTATTCTTTTTACTTTTGCCAGCCATGGGGATTGAACTCGGGTCGTGGAAACTCTGTCTCAGCTTTAATCACCCTAGGCTGTGGTGCAGCTTCCAGACCCACAGCCAGTCCTGGGATCCTAGGCCCAGAGGGTTTGCAGGACGAAACAAAAAGTGGGACAGCACAAAAAGTTACAAGCTACAGAGGGCTGGAGGTTTTACATTTTTTTTCTTTGCATGGTGACTCAGTTGCAAAGTGGACCTGACCTGCCATAGTTGAAGGCTGATGGACTATCAGGAAAGCTATAGGCCGACCTGTCAACATAGACCTCATTTTCAAATCCCAGTCCCGACAACTACCAATGGCAGGAGATCACAAGAGACTCGATTGAGAGAGTAGTTTGTGCATCAGTCAAGTCTAAAATTGGATGCAATAATCCTAGGATGCTGATGGATCTTTTTTTGGGAGGCGGGGGTGCATCCAGTCATGGAGCCTGAAATCTGGGCCTGGGCAATGTCCTTCAGCTCTTCAGCTCAAGGCTAGCACTCTACCCATTGAGCCACAGCACCACTTCCAGCTTTTTTCTTTTTTCTGCTTATGTGTTGCTGAGGAATCAAATTCAGGCCTCATGCATGCAAGGCGAGCGCTCTACCACTGAGCCACCTTCCCAGCCCCTGATTGATCTTAATTAATAGTTTATTAAGCATGGAAAGAATAATACTCCTTCAATGGCAGTATAATAAATACCTAAGTGTTGGTCGGAATGTAGTAGAGGTCATTCAGTTATAGATAGACAGCTCTGGCAATCTTTACCAATATATATTTGTTTGTATACCACCGTCTGGCTATTCATGTATTGCTGTTTTGGCCAAACCTGGAACTCGATCTCACTATGTGGGAACCACCTGACAGTTTCATTGTCTAGTGGCTGTCGTGCTCACACAGACCCATTCATGAATTGGGCCTGCTAGGCCCTGACTTCAGATCCCAGCACTGCCAAAAATTTAATCTTGGAGTAAGAAGCTGAGTGTGACACATGTTTTCCTTTTCGGGGAGAGTCCTGGGTGTCTGGCATGATGGAGACCACATCTGCCAATCTAGATCCTATGTGATAGGATGTAAACAATGTAATAAATGGTATAGGTGTCATCAGAGTCAATAAAATATATGGTAAATAAATGCATAAAACAAGAAATAAAATGAATAACCACATCAAACATGATATGGACTGAATATCTGTATGGAAGTGTAAATCCTATCTTTAAAATCTACATAAAGAGTATGTTTTCCAGGACTAAGGCTTGAATTCAGGCCTAGGGAACAGGCCTGACTTTCTGTCTTCAAGCATGGTGAGATTCCCCTTCCCCCACAGTGCTGCATATTTGCCCAGACCTTGAGTTCAAATTCCAGGCATGGCAGAAAAAAAATACCACGAATTGCAAACCAGGGAGTTAAGCAATTTTTTTTTACTTTGTTTAGTTGTCTTAATTTTTTTCTTTTTTCTTTTCTTTTCTTTTCTTTTTTTATTTTTTTGGCCATGCATGTGGCTTGAACTCAGATCGTGGCAGCTCTGCCTAAGCTTCTATCACACTACCCTGGGGTGCAGCCTCCGGAACCAAAGCTGATCCTGGAATCCTAAGACCCGAGGTCTGACAGGAAAACAAAATGAAAATGGCACCAAAAAAAAAAAAGCCGCGAGCCACACATGGTAGGTGGTTTCTTGGCTTTGGTTCCTTGCACAGTGACCGTCATAGGTCTGAATGACATGTCTGCAACACACAGGTGACCTGTCATTGCTGAAGGCTGGATGGGTGTCAGAAAAGCCATAGGCCAACCACACAACAGAATGCCTGTGTTCAAATCCCCGTCCTGACACCTACCAATGGCAGAAGATCCCAAGAGACTCCTGCCCATTCATAGAAGTTCAGATGGAATGGTATCCAACTCATGATAGAATGAGTAGTCCGTGCAGAGGTCTAGTCTCAAATTAGATGCAATAATCCTAGGATGCATATTGAATTTAATTAGTGGTTAATTAGGCACAAAAAGAATAATATTCCTACAATTGAGGCATAACAAATACCAAAGACTTGGTAGGAATGTAGTAGATGTCATTGAATACTAGATACATGACTATGGCACTCTGTACTAATACGCATTTATTGGTATACCACCACCTGCCTATCCATCTATGGCTATTTTGGTCACCCCTGATGCTCGATCTCAGCTCCTGACAAAAATTTCATCCTGGAGTTAGAAGCCAAGTGTGACATCTGTTTTTCTTTTCTGTGAGAGTGCTGGGTGTCAGGCATGATGGATAACAAGTCTACAAATCTAAATGCTATGTGATAGGATGTAATACATGGTTAGGTATCATCACAGCCAATAAAATAAATGGCAAATAAATGAATAAAACAAAAAATACAATAAATAACCACACCAGACATAATATAGAATGAACATCTGTATGGAAGTTCAATCCTATCTTTAAAATATATATAAGGAGTACGTTTTACAAGGCTAGGGCCTGAATTCAGGCCTAGGGAAAAGGCCCGACTTTCTGGTCTTCAAGCACAGTGAGCTTCCACTTCCCCCACAGTGCAACAGAGGTACCTGGACCCCAAGTTCAAATCCTAGGCCTTGCAGACAAAAAATGTCACACATTCCAAGCCAGGGAGCGTCATTAGCATTTTAAATATTTTTTTTAAAGTTCACTTTGCCTTTATTTGATACATTTTGATTTTAAAACATGAGAGTTTTTCAATAAAGGGGTTTAAACTTTTACATTTTAGCATAGCACATTGGTGTTTCTATTTTGGCCATCTGCTATGAAGAGTGAGAATGAAAATGAGGACATCATTTCTCCCTAGAAGGTTGGGAGAGTTGATGATATTTCTTTTTTTTTTTTTTTGGTTGGTCTTGAGGCTTGAACTCTGTGCTTGGGTGCTGTCCCTGAGCTCTTCAGATCAAGGCGAGCACTCTACCTCTTGAGCCTCAGCACCACTTCCGGTTTTCTAGTGGTTTATTGGAGATAAGAGTCTCATGGACTTTCTTGCCTGGGCTGGCTTTTAACCGTGACCCTCAGATCTGAGTCATTGGCACCTGGCAACTGATGTTTTTTTCAATTCAGAGTTACTTCTGTAATTATAAACTGTCTGCAATTTGTGTGAGTTTTCCTTATGCCTACCACGAAATACACTAGGGGTGTCTTCATACCACAAAAGGTTGGGTTTGTGGATAAAAACTCACTTGTGTGAGAAGAGTAGTTACTTGTAAGCATTTTGGGAATAAACTGGATTGTAAAATTAAAAACAAAAACATTGGGACTGGGATGTAGCCCAGCAGTGGAGTAGTTGCCTAAAGAGCATAAGACCCTGGAAGAAAAGATTCCTAAAGCTTAGAATGTTAGAATTTTGTATGAACAAAGTTCTTTCTTCGGTGGTGGGGCTTGAACTCTTGGCTTGGGCGTTATCCCTGTGCTCTTCAGACCAAAGGCGTGCACTCTACTGCTTGAGCTACAGCACCACTTCCAGTTTTCTAGTGGTTTAATGGAGATAACAGTTTCATGGCCTTTCCTGCCAGAGCAGGCCTTGAAGCACCATCCTCAGATCTCTGCCTCCTGAGTAACTAGGATCATAGGCATGGGACTCCAATGCCTGGCACATGAACAAACGTCTTAAAGATTGATTCTGAAGAAAGAAACTTGGAATATACTTTTAGTACAAATAATTTATAATGCCATGGTTAAGGCACTAATTCAGAAGTATTTATTCATTGACTGGTTTCTTAGTTTCTTCACATATATATACATTATTAATATATATACATAACATACGTTATTAACATATACATATATATTACTAGAAACATACCTTTGAAGTGTACCTAAGAACATATGTGATCATGTAAAGTTATACAACTGCACAAGCTTGATCTTTTTTTCCCTTTGTTTGGTACCCTAAATTAGGTGGGATTTGTGTACTGTTGTTTGTTCTCTGTTTTTGGAGGAGTTCTCTCCCCTTTATGCCCCAAACCCCCTCTCCCTGCACTTGATCTCAGCTTGCTCTTTCTTGGCTTTGTTTTTCATAACTGATTTTCTACCAATTCAGCCATCCCTGTAACCTGGTTTTTGACCAGTTAATTGGAGATGACATCTCTCAGACTTTTCTGCTTGGATTGGCTTTGAAACTTAATCTTCCACTTCTCACCTCTGAGTAGCTGGGATTACAGATGTGAGCCACTGGGGTACCTATGGATAAATTAGACTTTGGTTGATGTATTCATTCTGTTTTTCTATGCATGGGATGATCTACTATAGAATTTCTGTGAATGTCCTGGGTCTGAAGTAAGATATATAATGCATATGTAAATCTGTATAGTTCTCAGAAGATGTAATCAATTTAATACATAAGTATAATAATAGTCAATAAAAATAATGAAGGAATGAATAATACAAAAAGTAAAATAAATATACTCAAAGCAATATGCAATAAGAATAAGTATGTAGATATTAATCATTATTTCAAATGTGGATGAATATTATTTTAACAGGGCTGGGGATTCAATTCAGGCCTAGGGAACAGGCCTGAATTTCTTGTGTTCAAAGTGGGTAAGTTTCTCTGTCCACAGCAGTGCATTAGAGTTACCCAGTCTCCGAGTTCAATTCCCAGGCCTGGCAGGAAAAAAAAGGCATGAATTCCAAGCCAGGGAGCTTCATTAGTTATATATATATATATATGCATTGGGACTTGAACTCTGGCCTTGGAAGATGTCCTTGGGCTCTTCAGCTCAAGGCAAGCACTCTACCACTTGAACCACAGCGCTACTTCGCTACTTCGGGTTTTATAGTGGTTTAATGGAGATAAGTGTCTCAAGGACTTTCCTGCTTGGGCTGGCTTTGAACCGCGATTTTCAGATCTCAACCTCCTGATTAGCTAAGATTACAGGCATGAGCCTTTGGTACCCGACTATTTTTAATATTTTAAAATTATTATTTATTTATTTATTCATTCATTCATTTATTTATTGCCAAGCACAGGGATTGAACACCTAGGCCCTGAGTTTGAATCCTGATTATACCACACAAAGGGCTGGAGGGCCTACAAAATTATTGCCTGTCCCTAGGAGCACCAAAGGAATGTGATCAATGTCATGGTTGGATGAGTAGTTCATGAATCAGTCTGGCATAAAATTAGACCCAATAATCACAGGACACAGATTGATTAAAATTCATAGTCTATTTTGCATTAAAAGAATACCATTGATAAAATGGAATCCTCACTGAAGACCTGAGAATCCATAGGAATGTAGTATATATCATTGAATACCAGATAGACATTTCTGACAGTATCTAAATATCTAAATTTATATTTATTTATATACCATCATCTGCATAGAGAGTTATTGCTATTTTGGCCAAACCTGGGGCTTGATCCCAGACACTGGGATCCACTTGGCAGTTGAATGGGCTAGCGGCTGCCATGATGACACTCACCCATTCATGAATTGGGACTCCTTGGCTCTTAGTCTAGTTTCAATCATTGCCAAAAGTTTCTTTCTGGTGTAAGATTCCATGTGTGACACCTGTTTTCCTTTTCTGTGCAAGTACTGGGTATCAGGTATGATGTACATAATATATTTGCAAAGCTACATGCTATGGAATAGATTGGAATAAATGTAATAAATGTTATAGGTGCACTCACAGCCCATAAAATAAATGGTAAATCAATCTATCAATAATAAAATATAATGAATCACTCCAACAAACACGATATAGACTGAATATATAGATGTAAGTATAAATCATATATTTAAGATGTCTATAAATGTTACGTTTTTCGGGCTGGTGCTTGAATTCAGGTCTAGGGAAGAGTTGAGAAGTTAATGCATGATTCACATAGGAAATGATAGACAAGACCTTTGGCACAATGATTATTTTAAATTAAGACTTCATGAAGTGTGACAATAATACTTACGTTCAGGAAATCAAGGCATTGGGAAAGATCCAAGAATCGGTACTCACATGGTAGATAGGATTCCAACACGGTTCGCCACATCTCCTACTGTATACAAATAGGTATTTATTAGCGCACAAGTTTCAGCATAAGAATGGAGGAATATGTTGCACCAGCCCCACTCTGGGGCTCAAGCTCAAGTTATGGGAATGCCCTAGCACCTTAGTGGCTCACAGGCTGATGTGCTCACCTTGACCCATTCACCAATTTTGCTTGCTAGGCCCTGAGTTCAAATCCCAGTACTTCCAAAAGATCCATCCTGATGTGAGAAGTCCATCAATCTACCAGTTTTCCTGTCCTGTGAAAGTCCTGCACCTAAGCGAGGATGGAGAATGCTATATAGGCAATTCTATAGCCATGGGAATAGGTTGTCATCCATGGCAGCACAGATATACCTGTCACCATACTCAATAAAATACACAATACATCCATGAATAAGACTCAAAATTAAAAAAAACTACATTGAATGGAAGATGCATACCACAACTGTATGTAAATAGAGATCTTATGTTTAAAAGAGATGAGCTTTATATTTTGTCTAGTGCTGGGGCTTCAAATCAGGCCCTGGACCAGGCCTGACATTCTAGTTTTCAAGGATGTTGAGCTCCGCTTCCCCCACAGTGTAATGGAGTTAACCAGACCTGAGTTCAAATGACAGCACTGACAAAAGTTTCATCTTGATGTCAGAAGCCAGTCATTGCACCTGTTTTCCTCTCATGTGGAAGTCCTGGGTCTCAGCTAGGATAGAGAATGAATGCATAGGCAACCCTATAACCATGGGAACAGGTCATCATCCATGTCAGCACAGTTCTATCTGACACCATACTCAGCAAAATGCACAATACCTCCATGAATTAGACCCAAAATAAGGAAAAGGAGTGCACTGAATGCAAGATGCTGTTCACACATATATGTCAATATAGATCCTATGTTTCCAGCATGAATCTATGCCTATCCTGGCCCTCCCTGGGGCTCGATGTCAGGTCCTGGGAACAGCCTAGCTCCTCAGTTGCTCACAGGCCAGTGTCCTCTCCTTGACCCTTTTGCCAATTGGCCTGCTGGGTTCTGAGTTCAAATCACAACAGTACCGAAACATGAATCCTGATATTAGAAGCCCATAGATCCACCTGCTTTCCTGTCCAGTGAAAGTCCTAGGTCTCAGCTAGGATGGAGAAAGCATAGGCAACTTCATGGACATGGGAATCGGTGTCCATCCATGTCAGTATAGTTATATCTGTCATCATACTCAGTAAAATACAAAATGCAGTCTTGACTAAGAAACACACTGAAAGCATGAGGCATTCCACACACATATGAAAATAGAGATCCCATGTGTAAACTAGGTAGGCATATGATTTTTGCCAGTGTTGGGGCTTCAGTTCAGGCCCTAGGAGCAGGCCTGACCTTGTAGTCTTTTTTTGGGGGGGGGGTCCTGAACTCTGTGGGGCCTGAACTCTGTGCCTGGGCACTGTCCCTCAGCTCTTCAGCTCAAGGCTAGCGCTCTACCACTTGAGCCACAGCACCACTTCCGGCTTTTTTCTTTTTGCTTATGTGGTGCTGAGGAATTGAACCCAGGGCGTCAGGCATGCAAGGCAAGCGCTCTACCACTGAGCCACCTTCCCAGCCCTGACCTTGTTGTCTTTAAGGATGGTGATCTTCCCCTTCCCCCACAGTGCAACAAAGTTACACAGACCTGAATTCAAATCCCAGCTCTGGTAAAAAAAATGGCGTGAATTCTGAGAGAGGGTGCTTCATTCATAATTTTTTATTTATTTATGTTTTTTTTTTGCCAAACCCAGGCCTTGAACTCAAGTCGAGGCAACATTGCCTTTAATGCAATCATCCTAGGCTTTAGCCTCTGGACCCACAGACCATCCTTGGATCCTAGGAGCCCCAGGCTTGCAGAAAAAAAAAACAAAATAAAAAAACAAAAAACGGCCAGAAGGGGAAAAAAGCAGCAGGAATTTCCACCTTGTGCTTGTACGTTTATTTTCCTTTGCATAGTGACCATGTTGGTCTGAACCCAGCGGCCTACAGAGTGAAGGTGACCTGGCATCCCTGAAGGCCTGCTGGCTATCGGGGAAGTCACAGCCAACCGTGCAACGGAGGGCATGGGTTGGAATCCGGGTCAGCCCCCCTACATTGTGGGAATGGTGGAAGATCCTGAAGTACTACTTTCCGGACCTAGGAAGTGTGGAATGTGATCATCTCATCCTTGAATGAGTAGTTCCTGCAGGATGAGAGTAGGAAATGATAAGCAAGACTCATGGGGTATCCATTATTTTTTATGAAGAGTTGATGAAGTGTCACAATAATCATCACAGTCAAGAAATGGAGGCATTGGGGAAGATCTGAGAATAGGTAGTCACATGATAAATTGGATTCCATCACAGGTCGCCATGTCTCCTACTCTATTCAAATATGTACTTATTTGCATACTACCTTCAGCTTATAAATGGACAACAATTGTGCTCCCCCTCACTCCGGGCCTTGATCTCAGGTCCTGGGATTGGCCTAGATCCTTAGTGGCTCACAGGCTGGTGTGCTCACGTGGACCCATTCGCCTATTGGGCCTGCTAGGCGCCAAGTTCAGATACCAGCAGTGCCAAAAGATTCATCCTGATGTCTGAAGCCAATCATTGCACCTGTTTTCCTTTCCGGTGCGAGTCCTGGGTCTCCTCTAAGATGGAAAATGCATGAGCCACCCTGTGGCCATAGGAATAGGTTTTCATCCATGCCAGCCCAGTTATACCTGTCATCATATACTCAAGAACATACACAATACATCCATGAATAACACACAAAATGGAGAGGATAACTATCCTCAATGCAGGAGGAAGTCCACACATGGATGTGAATAGAAATCCCATGTTTCAATGATGCATTGAGGATTATTGTGGCCTCCCTAGGGCTAGATCTCAGTTCCTGGGAAAGGCCTAGCTCCTTCGTGGTTCACAGGCTGGTGTGCTCACATGGATCCAATGGGCAGTTGGGCCTCCTAGGCCCCAAGTTCGAATCCCAGCTCTGCCAAAAATTCACCCTGATGTGAGAAACCAGTCGTTGCACCTGTTCTTCTGTGCTGTGCAAGTTCTGGGTCTCAGCTACGATGAAGAATGCATAGGCAACTCTCTACTCATGGGAATCAGTTGTCATCCAGGGCAGCACAGATATACCTGTTACCATACTCAATAAAATACACAATATATCTATGAATAAGACTCAAAATTAAAAAAAAAAAGCTACCTTGAAGGCAAGATGCATACCACCCCAGTATGGAAGTAGAGATCCTATGTTTAAAAGAGGTGGGCTTGTTATTTTGTCCAGTGCTGGCGCTTCAAATCAGGCCCTGGACCAGGCCTGACATTCTAGTCTTCAAGGATGGTGAGCTTCCCCTTTCCACACAGTGCAATGGGGTTACCCAGATTTGAGTTCAAATCCCAGCACTGACAAAAGTTTCATCCTGATGTCAGAAGCCAGTCTTTGCACCTGTTTTCCTCTCATGTGGAAGTCCTTGGTCTCAGCTAGGATGGAGAATGAATGCATAGGCAACTCTGTAACCATGTGAACAGGTTGCCATCCATGTCAGCACAGTTATATCTGTCACCATACTCAGTAAAATACACAATACCTCCATGAATTAGACACAAGTTAAGGAGAAGTGCGCCGAACGCAAGATGCTATCTACACCAATATGTTAATACAGATCTTGTTTCAATTATAAATTTATGCCTATCCTGGCTCTCCCTGGGGCTCGATGTCAGGTCCTGGGAATGGCCTAACTCCTCAGCTGCTCACAGGCCAGTGTCCTCCCCTTGACCCTTTTACCAATTGGGACTGCTAGGCTTTGAGTTCAAATCCCAACTCTGCCAAAACATGAATGCTTCTTTCAGAAGCCCATTGTTGCACCTGTTTTCCTGTGCTGTGAAGTCCTGGGTCTCAGCTAGGACACAGTATGCTATATAGGCAACTCTATACACATTGGAATAGGTTGCCATCCATATCAGCAAAGTTATATCTGTAATCATATGCAATAAAATACAAAATGCATCCCTGATTAAGACACAAAATAAAGAGAATAACTACACTGAATGCATGATGCATTCCACACATGTAAGTAAATAGAGATCATCTCTGTAAATTATGAATTTATAACAATAATGGCCCCCACCAGGGCTCAATCTCAGGACCCGAGATGGACCTAACCCTCTGTTGGCTCAGAGGCTGGTGTACTCACCATGACCCATTCACCGCTTTGGTTTTCTACGCCTTGAGTTCAAATCCCAGCACTGTCAAAAGATGAATACTGATGTGAGAAGCCAAGTGATCCTCCTCTTTTCCTTTGCTGTGAAAGTCCTGCTTCTCAGCTAGGAATGGAGCATGCTATATAGGCAACTTTATAGCCATGTGAACAGGTTGACATCCATGTCAGCACAGTTATACCTGTCACCATACTCAGTAAAATACACATTACTTCCATGAATTAGACACAAATTAAGGAGAAGTGCACTGACCTCAAGATGCTGTCCACACATGTATATAAATAGATGTCCTATGTTTAAATTATGAATTTATGCCTATCCGGGCCCTCCCTGGTGCTCAATGTCAAGTCCTGGAAATGGTCTAGATCCTCAGTTGCTCACAGGCCAGTGTCCTCACCTTGACCCTTTCGCCAAATGGGCCTGCTAGGTTCTGAGTTCAAATCGCAACACTGCCAAAACATGAATCCTGATGTGAGCAGTACATCAGTTCACCTTCTTTCCGGCCCTGTGAAAGTCCTGGGTCTCATCTAGGATGGACAAGGCATAGGCAACTCTATAGACATGTGAATAGGTTGTCATGCATGTCAGCACATTTATATCTGTCATCATACACAATAAAATACAAAATGCATCTCTAATACAGAGAATAAAATCAATAACTACACTGAAAACATGATGCATTTCACACATGTATGTAAATAGAGATCCTATGTGTAAAATAGGTGGGCATATGATTTTTGCTAGTGTTGGGGCTTCAATTCAGGCACTGAGAGCAGGCCTGAACTTGTACTCTTCAAGAATGTTGATCTTCCCCTTCCCCCACAGTGCAACAGAGTTACCCAGACCTGAGTTCAAATCCCAGCAAAGGCAGTAAAATGGGGTGAATTCGGAGCTAGGGTTCTTCCTTCACAATTTTTTTTAACAGACTCAGAGCTTGAACTCAAGTCGTGGCAGCTCTGCTTCAGTTCCAATCATCCTGGGCTGCAGCCTCTGGACCTACAACTCATCATCGCATCCTAGGACCCCAGGGCTTGCAGGGGAAAAAAGCAGCGAAGGGGAAAAAAAAGTGGCAGGAAGTTCGATCTGGCGCTTTTTATGTTCATTTTCCTTTGCATGGTGACCATGCTGGGTCCGAACTCGGCGGCCTGCAGAGTGAAGGTGACCTGGGCTTCTGTTCAGGCCCTGGGAGCAGACCTGACCTTGTAGTCTTCAAGAATGGTGAGCTTCCCCCTCACCCACTGTGCTATAGTGTTACCCAGATCTGAGTTGGAATCCCAGCTGTGGCAGAAAAAATGGTGCTAATTCTGGGCTAAGGTGGTTTATTATTTATTATTTTTATTTTATTTTATTTTTTGCCAACCAAGGGATTTGAACTCAGTTCATGGCAACTCTGCCTCAGCTTCGATCACTTTAGGCTGGTGGGCTGCCATGGGCGCATAGCCGATCCTGTGATCCTAGGCCCTGAAGCCTTGCAGGAGATAAAAAAAAAAAAAAACAAAAAACAACAAAAAAAAACCGCACAGGAAAATAGCTGCGGGATGGATTTTTTACATTTTATTCCTTTGCATGGTGACCAACCTGGGTCTGAATGACAAAGCTACAAGTTTACTTCACTTTGCATTGGCCAAGGCTAGCAGGCTATCGTGGAAGCCACAGGCCCATATGTCATCGAAGGCCCTAGTATTGAATCCTGGTCCTGACACCTACCAGTGGGGAGATTTCCCAAGAGACTTGTTCCTATGCACGGGAATAACGATGGAATGTTTGCAAACTCATGAATGTATAAGTTTCTGCTGGCATCGGTCCAATCTAAAATGGGATGCAATGATCCTAGGATGCTGATTGATTTTAATGAATGGTTTATTAAGCATGAAAACAATACTACTCCTTCAATGGCAGCATAATAATACATAAGAGTTGGTAGGAATGTAGTTGATGTCATTGAATCCTAAGTAGATGTCTCTTGAATTCTATACAAATATATATTTATTGGTATACTGCCACCTGCCTATCCATGTATGGCTATTTTGTCCACCCTTGTGGCTCAATCTCAGGGTCTGGGAACTGTCTGGCAGCTTCCTTGGCTAGAGGTTGCCGTGTTGAATTAGGTCTGCTAGGCCCTGAGTTCAGATCCCAGCACTGCAAACAATTGGATTGTGGAATAAGAAGTCAAGTGTGACACCTGTTTTCCTTTTCTCTGAGAGTCCTGGGTGTCAGACATGATGGAGAACACGTCTACAAATTTAGATACTATGTGATGGGATGCCATCAGTATAATAAATGGAATGCATATCATCACAGTCAATAAAGGTTGCCGTGTTGAATTAGGTCTGCTAGGCCCTGAGTTCAGATCCCAGCACTGCAAACAATTGGATTGTGGAATAAGAAGTCAAGTGTGACACCTGTTTTCCTTTTCTCTGAGAGTCCTGGGTGTCAGACATGATGGAGAACACGTCTACAAATTTAGATACTATGTGATGGGATGCCATCAGTATAATAAATGGAATGCATATCATCACAGTCAATAAATGGTAAATAATTGAATAAAACAAAAATGCAATCAATAACCACAACTAACAGGATATGGACTGAGCATCTGTAGTAAATACAAATACTATCTTTACAATAAATATAAATAGTATGTTTTCCAGGGCTGAGGCTTGAATTCAGGCCTAGGGACCAGGCCCAACTTTATTGTCTTCAAGCATGGTGAGCTTCCCCTTCGTGCACAGTGCTACAGAGTTACCCAGACCCTGAGTTCAAATCCAAAGCCTAGTAGAAGAAAACAGCCTGAATTGCAAGCCAAGGAGGTAATTTATTTATTTATTTATTTTTGCGAAGCAAGGTCTTGAACTCAGGTCATGGCAACTCTGCCTCAGCTTCCATCATCCTAGGCTGGGGTGCAGCCACTGGAGCCACAGCCAATCCTGGAATCCTAGATCTCCAAGCCTTGCAAGTGGAAAAAATATGCACAGAAAAAAAGTGGCAGAGCCGGGGGCAGGTGGCTCACAACTGAAATCCAACTACAGAGGAGGCTGAGATCTGAGTATCGCAGTTCAAAGCTAGCCCGGGAAAGAAAGTCCGTTAGAATCTTATCTCCAATAAACCACTAGAAATCCGGAAGTAACACTGTGACTCAAGCGGTAGAGTGTTTGCCTTGAGCTGAAGAGCACAGGGACAGTACCCAGGCCCAGAATTCAAGCCCTATGACCTACCAAAGAAAAAAATGTTGCATGATTGCACTTTTACATTTCCTTCCTTTGCACTATGACCATCTGGATCTGAATGACAAGGCTCCAAAGGGTGCTTCATCTTGCATTGCTGAAGGCTACCAGGCTATTGAGGAAGCCATAATCCCGCACAGGAACATAGGTCTAGATTTCGAATCCCAGTCATGCCACTTCCAAATAGTGGAAGATCTTAAGAGACTCGTTCTCATCCATAGGAATAACGATGGAATGTTATCAATGTCACAGTTGAATGAGCTAATCGTGAATGCTACTCATATAAAATTAGACATCATAATTTCAGTACACTGATTTTATTTAATATGAAGCATTAAAAGAATACAATTTCGTACAGGGATATAATAATTTCAGGACCTTGATTTACTTAATACTTTGTTAAGGATGAAAAAAATACTATTAATTACATAGAGGCATAATAAATACCCAAGAATTGGTAGAAATGTAGTCTATATAACTGAATAATGTGTAGATACCTCTGGCACTCTATAAAGATATATATTTATTAGCATAATACCATCTACATGTCAATTTGTTCTTATTTTGTCAACCCTAGGGGCTTGATCTCAGACCCTGGGAACTGCCTGTCAGCTCAGTTTGCCCCAGGATGGCGTTCTGATATTCACCCATAAGGAATTTGGCCTTGTAGGCTTTGAGTTCAGACACCAACACTCCCAAACAATGAATCATAGAGTAAGAAGCTGATGGTGACACATTTTCTTTTTCTGTGAAATTCCTGGGTGTCAGGTATGAAGTGGAATACATATGCAGACCTATATCCTATGTAATCAATGTAATCAATGTAATCAATATTCTATGTGCCATAATACTCAATAAAATAAATGGCCAATACGTGAATAAAACAAAAAATAAAATGAATAACTATACTGAATGCAATAAAGAGTCAACATATGTATGTAAACATAAATAATGTATGTAAAATATACATGAAAAAGATGTTTTCTAATGCTGGGGATCGATTTCAGGCCTAAGGAACAGACTTGAATTTCTTGACTTCACGGAGGTGAGCTTCCCCTTCCCACACAGTGCAACAGAGTTACCCAGACCATGAGTTCCAATCCCAGTCCTGGCAGAAAAAATGGCACCTTCATACAATGTGACACCCAATTCTTAGATATTTCATTATGCCTCCATTTAATGAATATGATTGTTTAAATGCTTCATAAAGTGTTAGTTTAAAATTGATTAGAGTCCTAGGATATAATTGTGTATTATTTTATCCTAGAATCGTTCAAGAACTGCCCATTCAATCATGACATATATCACATTCCATTGGTATTCATATGGATAGGAATAAGTTTCTTAGGATCTCCTGCCATTTGGAGGTGGCAGGAACAGGATTCAAACTGTGGGCTCCAGCTTCCACCATTTAATCCTCAGGATAGGGAACTCACAAGTCTGTCCAAGAACATCAGCAATACTAATGATTAGGCAGGCACCCGTGGCTCTCAGTAGTTCTCCTTAATACTTACAAGTCTGTGATAGGAGGATCATGGTCAATGTCACCCTTGTCCAACTTCAGTGCCAACAAAGTCAGAAGTAGAGTCGTGTGGCTACAAAGGTTGAAGGCTAGCCTTGAGCAAAAGCAGCTCAAGGGCTGTGCCCAGATCCAGAGTTAAAGGTCCAGGACTGGCAACAAACAGACATACAGAACAATCTGTGCAGCCATCCAGCTAAAGCAGGTCACCTTCGTTTCCCCAGCAGGATTGGACAGAGTTTCCTTGGAAAGCAGCTGCTCTCATCTTGACTCCGCCCATTCTGCCTGCATCACAGTATTCTGGTCACATCTCCATTCTTTCATGGTTCTTTCTGAACAATAGGATACAAGAATGGCGGCCACACCCAAATTCCATGCTGCCCAGAAGGACCAGGATTCCCTTTGTTGGTTGACACCACTACCAGCAGTTGAGGAAAGTAGAGGTGGCTAAGTGGTGAGCAAGAGACTCCAGGTGACTTTGGAGTAGAGTACGAAATTGACATCCTAATCAGTGAGTGGGAGAAGACAGGATTTCCCAGAGCCTGGGAACGTGGCCAGCCCATCTTTCCCATCCTAGCGCTCAGATGTCTGAAACAACAAGACTCCATGAGAAAGCTGTGGGGATGAAACTGCCACCAGAACACCGGTAGAAGAATCCTCCTGACAGATCTGCAACATTCAAGAAAACAAAGAACATGAAAAAGGGAAGGGTCCAGCCAAAGGTGATGCCCACCACTGGCCTCCCGTGCCTTTGGACACAGTCACAGCCACGAGGTTCCAGAGTGTCAATGGTCCTGATACCACCAAGGATCTGCAGAGGTGCTACTGACACGTGGTGCCCACCCTGGATCCCAGCAAAAGAAGAAACCAGGCACTCTATGCCAAGATCCAACCACTGAAGCAGGAAAAGTCAGACCTGCAGGATCAATGGAAGAAAGAGAGGCAGAAGATAGCCCAGGTGCATGCAGCACCTAAAATGGAGCTAGAGATCCACAAGGCACCCATACAGAGTTTGATTTCCGCAGAAGGCAATTTACAATGTGCACCCACCTGCGTGCAGCAGGTGGCCAATGACACAGAAAGGGAGCACGAAGCTCTCACCAGCTGCCTGCAGTCCGCAGAGCAGTGCGTGGTAGAGCTGGAGATGTCAGCTTCTGTGGTTACTGATCACAGAATGAGACTGAAATGTTCTTTGAACAGCTGCATGTGGTGACCCTTCTGCTCAAGGAAGGCGAGAAGCTTCGATGACCTGGAGCAAGTGAACTCAAAGTTACAGGAGAAGCTGGATGTGCTATGGACAACAGGGAGAAAGGAATCTGCAAGTTCCAACAAGCACTGGTGGGGCATGAAGAACTGAAGAGACTACTAGACAACGTGAGCTGACTGGTGAGCACAGCGAATCTAGAGAGAGACACCTTCACAGAAGACCTGAGCATTGAGAGGACCACGTGGAAGGAGGAGGCCCGGCAGATGACCCAGAAGTTAAAACAACTGACAGAGGAGAAGGAGCGAGGGTAGAGGCAGGTGTTCGGCCTAGAGAATACTGGAAGAACCATGGCCCATCTCAGGCTGAGTGGCAGTTCCAGGCCCAGGCCTACTGCATAAAGATGGAGTTGAAAAACCTGGAGGAATAACTTCACATCCAGATCTAGGAAAACCAGAGGCTCCATCTCCAGAAGGCAGAGCAGCAGGAGCAATTGTGCAGACTGGAGGAGAAGGCCATGGATTGGCAGGAGATCCCCGAGGCCCCATGATGTGCATATGTGTGTGACAGACAGCTGGAGGAACAGCTGGCCCTGCTGTGGGAGGCTCTCCACAGGGTGATCGGTGAGGAGAAGGAGCTCGCCAGCATCCTAGACACAGCAGCAGGTGAAGAAACACCTGTGGGAACAGCTGGTAAACACAGAGGAGAAGAGAGAGGAATGGAAAGAAGTGGCTGAGAGAGAAAGAAAGCCAAGCATCTCAGGACCAGCAGGAGCAGTCCCTGGCCCCGCTGCAGGAGCTCAGAGCCATCTATGAGCGGCACATCACCACCAATTAGCGGCTTAGCTCTGAGAAGGAGGCCCTGCAGCAGCACATAGAGAGGCAGACCCAACTCCTGGAACAGCTGAATAAAGTGCACAGCCCGACCAACTGAGGAGACCAGGTGGTGCCCTCAAAGTGGCAGGACACTCTCAAGTGCCTGAAAGTAATCAGACCACAGGAGGAGCGGCTGCAGGCCCAGCTGAGCTTCCTGGTGTTCCTTGGGAAAGGGGAAGTCTAAAACCCTGGAGAAGCAAAAGGAGAGGAGTCGACTCCCCACCACATGACCATTGCAGAGGATGGAGACATTCCCCAAACTGAGAGGGACATGGATTTGTGAGCACTCTTAGTGGCTGAAATCCACAAGGGGAAACTCCTGCAGCAGGAGTGGCAGGCCTGCTGCAGGCACCAGGTTCACCTGGCAGCTCAGTGCCAGAGAAAGCTTGAACCACAAGCACTCCATCCCATGAGCTGGCACCACAGCTGTGTGGGGATGGGAAACGGGACACGTGGGTGTCTGAGAAGAAATTATACTTTGTCCACGACCTGCCTGATAAGATGGACTTCCATAGTCCAGCGGGTGATCTTCAACATAGATGTAGCCAGCTGTCGGCACAGATCGCACTGTTGAGGAGTCCCTCGTGGCATGTAAAGAGCAGATGTTCATTCTGGCTGAGCTGTATCAGAAGAAACCTGAGCGTGTGTACCAGCTGTCCTAGGAGAAGATGGAGAAATGGAGAGGGCTGTGGGAGCCGTTGTCACTCGTCACAGGGGAAGACATGGACAACGGGCTCCTGATGCCAGCACAGGCTGAGTCTCCTGTCACTGCCGCCGCTTTGGATGACTCCAGGCTCCAGGGCGGGCGAAATGAGGGGGGAGAAGAAAGGTTTTAAAGAATTGCCACTTCAACACAGTGTGGAAACTACCAGAAGGGAGATCAAGATTCCCAACCCCATAGAGGACTCCCCCACAAAGCACATCCTGCCGCAGCTGCCCCACATCCAGAGCTACCCACAGCTCATGGGCTTAGTTGAGGAATGGTCCCTCCCTTTCTTCTGTAGACTGGTGTAGATGATGACTACGTGACATGATGATTCTCCAAAGCGTCAGCAGCCACCATAAGTAGGTGGCCAGGTGGCCTTCTCTCAGCCCTCCATCTGCTGGGTCATGGAAAGGGTAAACTGTGGGTTGTGTAGGGCAAAGGCTGCTGGGAGGTGGCCCATATTCAAGGGACATCTATTGGTGGCCAGGGAAGAGGCCCATGCTATGCTTATCACAAAGAAGAAATTGTTTTCAAAGGGAAAACAAGCCTCTAATAACGATTTGTTCTTCCAGTCCTGGAGCTTGAACTCAGGTTCCTGAGCTCTTTGTCTCATGGCTAGCACTCTACCACTTGAGCCACAGGGCCACTTCTTGTTTTCTGATGGTTCATCGATGATAAGAGTCTCACACACTTTCCTGCCCAGGCTGGCTTTGAACCATGATCCTCCAGATCTCAGCTTCCAGATTAGCTAGAATGACAGGCATGAGCCACCAGTGCCCAGCTTTTGATACCTTTTGAAGGCATCTTGGCGAGTCTGTAAAAGGAGACCTAAAGGGCCTGGATAGACCTTGACCCAGTCAAGGAGCTGGGTGGGGGAAGGCTGACCTTCTAGCCATTCTGTTCCCCAAAATTAAAAATGCCAGGTGGTGTTGGATGCATCAAACACCTAGGCCAATAGCCACCAGACTCAGTGGGGAAAAGGTAGAGAATACCCAAAGATTTCAGTGTAGAAATCCTTGATTTTGCATGCATGTGGTGTGTGCGCGCGCGCGCGCGCGCGCGCGCGCGCGCGCGCGTGTGTGTGTGTGTGTGTGTGTGTGTGTGTGTGTGTGTGTGAACTCAGGGCCAACGCTCTATCCCTGAGTTTTCTTGCTCAAAACTAGTGCTCTGCCACTTGTGCCACAGCCCCACTTGCTTTTCAATGGTTAATTGTAGGTAAGTCTCAAGGACTTTCCTGTCCAGGGTGGCTTCAAAGCGTGATGGGAGCCCCAGGGAAACAAGAGTAAATACAACTGATACAATCCTTATGGTGGACAAATCCTGCCTCCTCGTGGCTAGAGGTGGAACATGCATCCCTCTGCCATCATTGAGGACTATCGTCCTCTAGAGTTCAATTTGGGAAAGTGACCAGGGCCAACCTGACTTTCGCTCACCCTGAGTGATGATTCCAGAGCAGATCTGTTCCACCCTAGGCCAAGAGAGCTCCAGTAGGCCCTGCTCCTAGGGGCACAAGGAAGTGAGAAGTCAGCTCCAGGGCCAGCTAGGAGCCTTTGCCCATGGACACCCCAACTTGGCCTTCCTGATTACCATAAGGCTTGTCAAAGAACAACCCAAAAAAAACAAACCAAAATTGGATCTGTGAATCAAAGTGGTAGAGCTCTAGCATTGAACCAAAGAGCTCAGGGACAGGGGCCCCAAGCTTTGAGTTCAAGACCCCCAGCTGACCTTCCCCCATAAAACACACATTAGCTAAATGTGAATTAGTGGGATTTGTGAAGTGTTTCTGAAGAATGATGATACTGCAGAAAGCACCCAAATTCTAATGACAACTGAACTTGTGACATATAGGTATGTGCTGAGTCCTTCACAGGGTGCTGTTTTCTGAGTCCTTCCCACATAGGGTGTTTTTTCTGAGTCTTCAAAAACCATTCTGTGTGCTGAGTCATCCCAAAGGGTGCTATGTTCTGAGTCCTTGAGAAGAGTAGGCTGTGCTGGATTTTTCAAAGGGTTCTGTGTGCTGAGTCCATTACACAATGTACTTTATGCTGAGTCCTTCAAAAGTGTGGGATTCTAATTCATCCCAAATGGTGTTATGTGCTGACCGCTTGAGAAGGGAGGGACAGGTGAATTTTTCAATGGGTGCTGTGGGCCCATTCCTTTAAACAGGGTACTTTTGCTGAGTGCTTCAAAGAGGGCTGTGTGCTGAGTTATCTCAATGGGTGCAATGTGCTGCATCCTTGAGAAGAGAGGATGAGGTGAGTGCTATGTGCCGAGTCCTGTAGACAGTGATCTGTACTGTCTTTCAAATAGCGGTGTGTGTTGAGTTCTTCCACAAGGTGGTATGTGCTGAGTCCTTCAAAACTGTGCTATGTGCTGAGTTTTTCAAAGGGTGCTGTGCACTGAGTGTTTTACACAGGGTGCTACATACTCAGCCCTTCAAAGGGTAATGTGTATGGAGACTTAACACAGGATGCTATATGCTGAGTCCTGGGAAAGGGTGCTACGTGCTGAGTTTTTCAAAGTGTGCCATGCACTGAGTCCTATACACTGCATGCTATGGATTCCCTCCTTCAACGGGTGCTGTGTGCTGAGTCATCCCAAAGGCTATTATATGCTAAGTCCTTCAAAGGGCACATTGTGCTGAGTCGTTTACTCAGGGTGCTTTGTGATGTTTTTTGAAGTATGCTGTGTGCTGAGTCATCCAAAAGGGTGCTATGTTCTGAGTCCTTGAGAGGTAGTTTTCCCCAACAATCTCTCTCAGTCTCTCTGTCTCTCAGTCTCTCTGCCTCTGTCTCTGTCTCTGTCTCTCTCTGTCTTTCTGTCTCTCTCTCTCTCTCTCTCTCTCTCACTGGGTCACTGTGCATGTGCTTGATATGTGGAGTGGAGAGGCTTGGAGGAGAGTCTCCTCTTGTCGTGGGGCTGAGGGGAGATTCGATCCCCTGAGCAAGTGCTAGGGTTGGTGGAGAGTGCTGAGTTGAGGTGAGGCTGTAATTCCCATGGCCTGGAAGCCTTAGGGCCCAGGCAGGGCTGTTCTTGTGGGCAAAGGTAGGGGGCAGAGCCAAGGGGAAGAGGGGACTGGGCCGAGGGGAGGAGGAGGCAGGGCTCAGGGTCCTCACTGTGGAGGCAGCAGTGGCCAGGATCTCACAGGGGCAGGTGCGCATACACAAAGGGTGTGAGGCGGCCCACGAGAGAAGTGGAGGTAGAGAGAGAGAGCAGAGAGTAGCTAGGACAGGCACGAGGGGAAGTGGCTTCACATGCTCTGTTCGTGGATCAATAGAAAAATAGCCAAAATGAGAAAAAGGCAACAAATGTACAGCCAAGAAGAATATAGTTAGAATAAAGGTAGAGGCAATAAAGGTGCAGCCAAGTGTATAGGAAGCCTTGAACCAACACCCCCTTCCTGCAGGCATGCTTCCATGAAGCTTATGCTTTGTCTGGCATGATCTCTCATGCAGATTCAGCAGGAGGTGTCATGGAAATTCTTCCTTTTTTATTTTTTTATTGAAGATCATGAATGTCTTGGTTCACAGAAGAGACAAATCTAAAGATCATCTGTAAAATGACTGGAAATATAAGAATAAGAATTGGGTGAATTGATCTGACAATGCAATTATAATTATTACATGAATCCAATCCAGAGGATTGAGGGCCTCCACGTTATGCTTAAATAACGCTGCCAAAGATTGTAAATTTTTTACATCTGAATGAGCTTTACTAACTGCTGTAATTTTGTCCTGTAAATCCTCCATAACATTAGAGATATCTTTATCTATCCAAACTCCTAACAAATGGTTTTTGGTGGCATTCCAATTAAAAGAAAATTTATATTTTAGAGCAGTAACACAGATATATTTAAAACTAGCCTGACATTTACCTAAGAGTTGTGTTTTTAAATTTTGAACTTCCTGACCTATAGACAGAACCACTTCCTCCAGAGCATTTATTTTCATTTCTAACTTTTTATCTATAATTTATTGTTTTACTAGGGCTAATGAAATATTTTTGCTTAAATAAGTAACAAAATGATCAGTGTTTACTTCATTTATTAAGGCTGCTGTAGAAATCACTAAAGAGCTAATTATTGTTATTAAAGCACTTATTCCTAAAATCAAGGCCGCAACAAAGCCTTCTGGCTGCAACATAATATCCAGAGATTTCAACATTTGTAAAGCAGAATTTTTAAACCAAGAGTCATTTTATAGATCTACACGTAACATGACATACGAAGGTCTTTTTAAAATAAAAATTACAGAATATGTTTTACCCAGAGAAGAAGTAAAACAATTAGTAAAAATAAAATCTTTACAGCTAATATAATAAGATTTTCCTTGATTAATAATGATTAAATTATCTAGTTTTCCAGCTAAAATTCCCATAGGATAACCCACACATGCTCTTACCCCAATTGCAGTACTCTTAGTTTCCTTGGGCTTTTTCAGTAAAATCATGGTTTTTGCTGCAAAAATTCTGAACAAATCCAGCTGAATGCCCGTTTTATTGTGAAAGGGACAGTGACTAACCAAAATGGAAGCCACCCACCCTGGAGTGAGCCATCTTTTGAGGGGTTCCCCGTGCGTATCAGGAGCATAGCCATTAAACTTTGATGAATTATGTTTTAAGTAGCAGGCATAATCATAATCGGGGTTAGCAATGGAAAAATCAAAAATACTATCTGGTGCCCAATAGGATTATAAAAAAGAGGCCTTTTGAAATCCACATTCCCACCATTTTGGTGAGGTAATTAATGCATCCCCAAACTGATCCTTGTCATGATATTTTCGTAGGCAGTTACCTAAATGTATATTCCTCTTGGGAATGAAAAAGGATTCATTATAAGTATGAAAGTCTAATGTCATCATGCCAATTTCCCACATCAATCTTTTTTTGAACTTTTTATCATTGGATTGATCAAGGGCATCAGTCAAAAAAGTTCTATAGTTTATAGGCAAACACCCAGGGAGATTTTCTCCTGATAGCGTTATACAAATTGGAGTTTTATCTGTCATTCCTTCATAATTAATTGTTTGAGAAGTCATATGAGAATTAGAATAGTCCTCCAAACCCCCTAGCAGGTCACTATTATTTGTCATTACTTAAATCTTCATCCCTCCCATCGCACGGGATATAGAAGAGGAGGATTAGGAACATATGCCCTGTATTGTTCTCCTGAAACAGACACTGACTGCATAGCAATAATGGCAAGCATAAGAACAAACATATTTTCAACTGTGATAGTCTTTCCCGTAGAAACCACAATCTCCTCCGCAGAATGGGTGATCTTCTTAATTTGTTACCAGGTTGGTGGTTGAGCTTTTTTTGTTGCCTTTGCCTGTTGAGGAGAAAGGTGAAGACTTTTGAGCTTCTGCATCATTTTCTTCATTTGCATCTTCTGTTTTTGTTTTTGTTTTTGTTTTTTTTTTTGCTGGCTTTCTCTTATCTTTGTATAGGCACACGAGTCGGTTGAGATTCCAGATGGGTGACTCGGCATCCTGTGGAAACACACATGTATACCCTCTTCCGGAGGTGATTAATACATCAGGCCCTTTCCAGGTGCCTGTGAGCAAATCTTTCCTTTTAACTTTTGGCTGAACTTTAAATCCAATTTCGCTCCAATGTTTTTGCATAAGTGTAAGTTTTTGTTCATTAGTATTAAGGTGATTAATTACAAATAAAGCATGATGGTTTCTCTAGTTAATAAGTCAGCCATCATATTTCCAAATGAAAGAGGTGGGAAACAGCCATCTATTCCCTATAATGTAAGCTGGACCAAACTTAGTCATAACTGTTGTGGGAATCTTTCTTTTCCTTTTATTATCAGAGGTCCCTTTTTCTATAACTCTCTGTGCTTTTGGGATAACTCCTTCTGGTTTAGTTTAATTCGTTAATTCTGCCTATTGTAACATATCTGGAAATTTTATATTTCTATATTTACTATGAGGGAGCCGTAAAACTGCTTTTGAAGTTGCAGGAGTTTCTGGAGGCAGCTTCCCATCAGATGATATATTGATTGGGGAATTGTCCACATCTAATCTTTGGTCCTAGTCTTTATTATATAGAGAAGCCGTCTCTATTGGACTGGAAAGAAACAACATGCTCTGTTCACGGATCAATAGAAAAATAGCCAAAACAAGAATAAAGGCAGCAAATGTACAGCCAAGAAGAATATAGTAAGAATAAAGGTAGAGGCAATAAAGGTGCAGCCAAGTGTATAGGAAGCCTTGAACCAACACCCCTTTCTGCAGGCATGCTTCCATGAAGCTTATGCTTTGCCTGGCATGATCTCTCAGGGAGACTCAGCAGGAGGTAATGTGGCAGATGGGGTCTGCTCTTAATCATGCAATAGGTGTGGGGTAATGAAACAGAACATGGTTCTCTTTCATCATTACCCAATCTCCATGATGAAGGGAATCCTTCACTCTATTCAGTTTTGCAGCTGGGGAAAATGAGGCATGGAGAAGCCAGGTGATCTACTCATGACCCCCAGTGCACAGGAAGCTTGGCCTGACTTCTCTGCCATGCTCCCTAGGACAGTGGGTGCTATGCAGTCCACTTCTTATGGTGGGAAGTCCACTGCTTGTCAGTCGTGGGGTTTGAACTCTGGGCCAGGGCACTGTACCCAAGCTCCTCAGATCAAGGCTAGTGCTCTACCACATGAGCCACAGAATCACTTCCGGTTTTCTGGTGGTTCTTTGAGGATAAGAGTCTCACAGACATTCCTGCCTGGGCCAGCTCTGAACCATGATCTTCATATCTCAGCCTCCTGTGTAATTAGGATTATAGGCCTGAGCCACCGGCACCCGGCATAAGTGTAATTTTGTCCTTATTTATCTCTCTGTCTCTCTCTCACACAGGAACTGGTTGAATGGGTGTTGGAGGAGGTGGCCCAGCATCCCTATCTGGCTGGAACCCAAGGTGGTCCTCTCATTCTGGTTGTGGGCTGTGGGTCAGGAGCTGTGTCGGTCACCCTGTTGAACCAGCTTCATGAGGTAAGCCCCTCTGTGCACTGTCTGGACCATGATGGTTATGCATTGTCCATCCCATCAGTCCTTCCCCAAATCCCTCTGCTAAACCATTGAAGGAAATTGGATGAGGAGGCATTGTCCCCCTGCCTAGCACTATCCTGGGCCTCTGACCCTCACCCTCACCTATCTGGTCAGACCCTGGTTATAAGACAATGAAAACACTCAGTGTCTACTATCCTTTGTTAGGGTGTGTCATTTCGGTTAGGGGGGCGGAGTGCAGAAAAAAAAACCTAGACCTGAAACCTCCCGGGGGACGTTTGTTCTTGTGACAGAGCTCAGTCATTGCTGTGGATAAGGAGGAAGCCACCATCAGACTGACCCAGAACAATGCTCAAAGATAGGAAGGCTGTTAAAGTATCAAACCCACTCATGTCTGCTTCCCACTCCCAACAATGGGGTGCAGTGTGGGTGGCTCAGCCCTGGGCCTAAGGGATCATAAATGGATGGTGGCGGTCAGGAGCTAGTGGCTCCGCCCCATCATCCTGGCTATTTGGGAAGCTGAGGTCTGATGGTCATGACTAACAGCCAGCCCGGGCAGGAGAGTCCGTGAGATTCTTATCTCCCAAGAACAACCTCCCCCTCAAAACCCACACACAGAAAAGCCAGATTTGGTGTTGTGGCTCAAGTGGTAGAGCCTCAGCCTTGAACAAAAGAAGCTCAGAGATAACCTGAATCCAAGCCCTAGGACTCACAAAATAATAATAAAATAAGTGAACTGTGTATACATTTTATCTGACAACCAAGACAGATGGATTCAGTCTTCACGCTGGTACCTGTAGCCAAAGATAAGGGGCTTCCCTTGATGTTCTCCAAAACTTCTCTTTCTCTCCTTTATCTGTCCAGGTTCGGTTGCAGGGCATAATTCAGATCATCCCCCTGGATGTGACCTTAGGTACCCTCCCCCATTCGTCTTCCTTGGGGTGACTATTCTGGATGCACTCCCTGCTGGAAAGATGTGGTACCGGAGAGATGGGGGTAGGTATCCCCAACAGACTCCCACACACCCACACCCACACACCCACACACACCACTAGGCCTACTCAGACTAGCTTTTTCCAAAGACACTTTATCTCCTTGGATTAACTGACCTAGGAGAGGATCTTGATCCCCTGAAACTGATTACTTTATCTTGGGCTTGCTAGTTGAAAGGGGAGCAATAAAATAATAGCCTTTGGTGCCCGTCAACCGGGGGTAAGGCTCACACTGTCATCCTAGCTACTTGGGAGGCTGAGATCTGAGGATCACAGTTTAAAGCCAACCATAAACTAGAAAGCCTGTGAGACTCTACTTTTCATGGAACCACCAAAAAGCCTGAAGTGGAGCTGTGGCTCAAGTGGTAGAGCCCCAACCTTGAGCACGAAAATTCAGAGACAGCTCCCAGATCCTGAGTTCAACCCCACACAAAGAAATGGCCCCATCTTCTTGCCACAGACTGCTTGAGCTTCGAGGGCCCTATCTCGGAGTGTGGTACAACACTTGTCCCTGGGTGGTGTATCAGTGCCTTCAGAAATCCGGTGGTGGAGCCCTTCCCCTTTGTGCATTCTCAACCCACACTGGACGGAAGACAGGGTGTGATAAGGCCAGAAGCCTGCAGAGCAGAGAGGTTCCAGCTCTGCCAAGGTGATCAGAACGGGCTTCTTAGAGGCATCACTTGAAAAGGGGGTCTTGCTTAACAAGGAGGAGCTGACAGGAAGCACAGAGAGCAAAGTTGCAGCAGATGATGGAGAACATAGCAGAGCGTGTTCATTTCCAGCCAGGACTGTTGGTGGGAAACATGGTAGAGATGTGCAAGACTGTCTGGAGACAGGCCCGATGGGTCACAGAAGAACAGCTATGCAGGGCTGGGATTGTGTCTTAGAGGTAGAGGGCTTGCCTAGCATGCAGGAAACCCCGGGTTCGATTCCTAGGTCCTGCATACACAGAAAATGTCAGAAGTGGCACCGTGGCTCAGGTGGAAGTGCTCACCTGGAGCCAAAGAAACTCGGGGATACCACCCAGGCCCCAAGGCCAAGCCCAAGGGCTGTCAACATAAAACAGCTCTCCAAGGGACATTGGTGACCGGTGGATGGCTATGCCCTGTAGCTCTTAATAGATCATGCATGCTTTGTGTTTCCTTCTTTGACAGAAGTGAGCTAGACACTCCTTCTGCCCTGGAAACCCTGGACACATTATCAGCAACCCTCCCAACATCTTCCACTGGGACATGGAACAGCTGGCCCCAGAAATTCTCAGGTACTGGTTGATTGGGGCAGGGGGATACAGGGAAGGCACCAGAACTCCTAGTGGGTCTGATCTGTCCTGGACGACCAGGCCATCCATAGGAGGCAAATGGTAGCTTAGACAGGGCTAGTGATGTGGAGGGGGCCCTTTAATGCCCATGGCCCCACCCAGATTCTGAGCTTCCCTTTGCTGTCCCTGAGCGAGGTAGAGGGGTGTCCAGGTGGTAACATCTAGAGGAGGACAAGCTGGAAATTCTGAAGGACAAGACACCTTAAGCTGTGTGCAGGTGGCTCACACCTGTCATCTCACGCCTGTTATCCTGGCCACTCGGGAGGTTGAGATCCAGAGGATCTCATTTCCCAGCCCAGGCAAGAGAGTCCCATGAGAGCCTCATCTCCAATCTGCAACTGGCAGTGGTACTGTGGCTCAAGTGGTCGAGCACTGGCCTTAAGGAAAATTAGAATTCAGAGACAGTACCGAAGCCCTGAGTTCAAACCCCGCAACCAAAATTCAAAGAAAGGAAGGAAGAAAGAAAGACACCCCTTTCTTGCTTGCAAGAGATGTTGAAGTAGTGAGGTTGCTGTGGTTGGGAGACCAGGTACTGTCCTCACTGTACAGACATTTCTAAGAACTCCCCAGGTTTGCCCCAGTGTGAAACCACAGTAGGATGGATGGTGCCTTACCAAGAACTCTATAGGTCGTGGCCTGTGGCAGGCAGGGAGTGGGTGAATGGGAGCAGGGGTGGGATATTAGGGTCAATTATATGCTCTCCATCCATGGAAGAATGGTTTTGGATGCTGGTGTCAAAGTCTGAACTGAAGGGTTGCATGTGGTTTGTGGCATGACCAGATGGGTTTCCCCTGGGTCTAAGAAGGTGGCTGAAGCCAGGCGCCGTTGGTGGCTCACACTGTGTCATCCTAGATACTCAGGAGGCTGAGATCTGATTGATGATCGTGGTTCAAAGCCAGCTTGGAAAGGAAAATCTGTGAGACTTTATCTCCAGTGAACTACCAGAAAGCCAGAAGTGGCACTGTGGCTCCAGTGGTAGAGGGCCCACCTACAGCTGAAGAGCTGAGGGATTGTACACAGGCCCAGAGTTCAAACCCCATGACAAACCAAAAATAAGGTAGCTGAGATTTCTGCATAGTCGTGTGTACATTTAGGAAATTCCAGGCTGTGTTATGAGCCATTCCAGATGTGTGAGAGGCCATGAGTTTTGTCTTCAGTTGGTCTGAGGATAGTAGTACCATCTTCTTGGGGGTGGGATGTTCAGATTGCTCAGGGACTTCTGAGGCCTTGGGCTACTTGTGTGTGTGTGTGTGTGTGTGTGTGTGTGTGTGTGTGTGTGTGTGTGTGTGTGTTTCCCTCTTCTTTCTCTGTCCACTTCCTGGGTGCCTGTTTGACTCTTTCTGCCTCAGATGGTGCCCCTCCTCCATGCCGACCTTGTGCTTTAGCACCCTATCAAGGTCAACAAAGAGTCCTAAATTGCCAGAGGCCTGCATTTCAGCGTTACTTTGAGACCCAAGTCTGGCCTGTCCAAATCTTTGGGCACCTCCAGGGGATTCTGGGCCAGCAGGGCCGGCTGGCATAGGGTCTCCCCTGCCTCTGTGGGTCCTTAGTCATTCAATGTCCTGTTCTTTTTCTCAGCTGGGCCTCTGGCTGCATGTCCCTCTCTTTAGGCTGGCAGTGAAGTGGAGAAAAGGGGGTTTCTGGTGGCTCTGGCCAACTTGAGCTTGATATCTGACTGAAGGCTGCCCATGCAAGGAAGGTCTGGGGATACATGGGAGGTGAGGCCAAAGTGGCTTAGAAGTATCCGTTGGTGTCTAGGAAATGTCAACGTAACTTGTCGCAGGAAAGTCTATCTTCCTGCCCCAGCTTGGTCTCTCAGGTCGTTCTAGAATATTCTGGATGACCAGAATACAGAGGCACAGACTTTAGATTCTACGTACAGGGAACTGGGGCATGAGAAACTGGTATGGCCAATACCTCAATGTTCTGGGGCATTAGCCTTGACCTGGCTATGCCTCTCTTGTTAAAAGTTCTCTTAATCCAGTGCTGGCCACACACCGGCCACTTGTGGCAGTGCTATAAAAGTGGCAGGAGTGGAAGTGAGATCAAGGGGTGACCGAAATCTGGATTTATGGCCTGATTGGGGGTGAGGTGGAGGCAAAGTGTGTCTGTAAAAAAAAATCTTAGAGCTGGAACTCAGGGCCTAAGCACTTTCCCTGAGCTTCCTTTGTTAAAAGCTAAAACTGTGTCACTTGAACCACAGCTCACCTTTCATCTTTTTTAGTAGTTTACTGGAGAGAAGAGTCTCACATACTTTCCTGCCTGGGCTGGCTTCAAGCCGCCATCCTAAGAGCTCAACATCGTAAGTAGGTAGGATTGCTGGTATGAACCATTGGGACCTCCTAAGGATGTTGTTGTGTGTGCTTTTTTGTGCATGAGTGTGTGTGTGTGTGTGTGTGTGTGTGTGTGTGTGTGTGTATTTGCGTGAGTGTGTGTGTATGTGTGTGTTCGTGCGTCTACCGAGGCTTGAACTCAGAGCCTATGTGGTATCCTTTAGCTTGTTTGCACAAGGTTTGTGCTCTACCACTTGAACTACAGTACACATAAGCTCCCAGCAGCCCCTGACTGTGTCTGGGCCATGGCAGTAAGTTCCATGGGACCTGCCCCTCCATCCGTGCACAGGGCCACAGGACCAAGGGAAATGTCACTATGGATGCTCTTTTATAGTCGGCCCACGACTGAAGACCTTCATTGGACCTCAAGCACTGGTGAGCCCTGGAACTCCAGGGATAGCGAATGCTACAAGCACCAGCCAGCCGGCTCTGGATTCCTGAACCCACAACTCTTTCATGAGCCCAACTCAACACCCACCGGAGGTGTGCCTGACAGATTTGCACTCTTATGATATCTACATGAGTAGGCTTTACCTGCCATGCCACCTTCTGCCGCTCCTGGCCCAGAACCGTGGTCTGAGACATTGATTTACTGCTCAGACCCACACTGCACCCATGACAGATTTCATTCTGATGAGCCAGACAATGACCTCCATGCCCCAAGGCTGGACACTTCCCTGATAATGTGGCTCAATCTGTAGGCAAAAGCCTCCAAATGGGCTGCTCTCAAGACTTGTAGGATACCTAGACATTGGGAGAAACTCAGGGGCCCACTGGAAAATACTCTGCTTAGAACCACTAAGTGAGATCCAAGCAGGCCAGGTGTTGGTCATGGGTTGCTGTCACCTAGCTTCAGCTTACCACTTGAGCCAGAGGGCCACTTCCAGGTTTCTGGAGTTTCAGAGTCCCCGGACTTTCCTGCCTGAGCTGGCTTTGAACCGGGACCCTCACATCTCAGCCTCCTGAGGAGCTAGGAGGACAGGCATGAGCCACCAGTGCCTGGCTGATCTGGCCTTTCACAACAGTCGACTAGGAGCTCCTGAAAGCTGTTCTTTATTTTTTTTTGCCAGAACTGGCCTTGAACTCAGGACTGGGCTCCGGTCTCCTAACTTTTTCCCTTGAGGTTGGCACTTTACCACTTGAGCCATAGCACAATTTCTGGCTTTGGGTATTTCACTGGCAAGAAGAGTCTCACTAAGTTTCCTCCTCTGAGCTGGCTTTGCCCCATGATCTCTGAACCCAATCTCCTGAGTAGCTAGGATTTACAGGAGTTGAACCACTGTTAACATTGGGCTAGAAGCTTTTCTTAAGCAAGAGTTCTTCCCTGCATTTGCCCTGACTCCTCAATGCAAAGGATGCCTGAGTGTCAGGAGCTGTGAAAAATAGGCTTCCAGCCACAAGAAATGGCTGAGGTCCATGGTGAAAAGTCATGCTAATCTTCCCCCTGGGCCTCATTCTGGGACCCCATCCTCTTCCCTCCCAGTGACTCAAGTACAAACCTTGACCCAGACTTGCATGTCCTGCCAGATTTGTCTGAAGCCACAAAACCTCCATTCCACCCACACCACCTGCTCTACTCCACACCTCAGGACCTTTGCCCATGTTGTACCTTCTGCATGAGGCTCTCTATCCTGTTTCACGCCTTAGAACTTCTGTGGAATTTTGGCACTGGTTATATCACCTGCTGGAGCAAGTCTTCCCTTCCTTTTTCCCTCGAGATATGGAAATTGTGCAGGCTAACTGGCAAATGCTCTATCTTGGTGTGTGTGTGTGTGTGTGTGTGTGTGTGTGTGTGTCTGTGTGTGTGTCTGTGTGTGTGTCTGTGTGTCTGTGCCAGTCTTGGGGTTTGAATTCATGGCCTGGACACTATCCCTGAGCTTTTGTGCTCAAAGCTAGCACTCTACTCCTTGAATCCCAACTCTACTTCTGGCTGTTTGGGTGTTTAATTGGACAAAATTGTTTCATATAGACTGTCCTGCTTGTAATTGTGATCCTCAGAACTCAGCCTCCTGAGTAGATTACTGGGGTGAGCCACAAGCACCTGCCCTCTACCTCTTTCCTCTAACCTCGGCCCTCCTGAGTCCCAGAAGAATATGTCTCACCATGCTCCCTTTTATTTTTTTGCCAGTGTTGGGGCATGAACTCAAGGTATGGGCATGTTCCTTAGATTCTTTTGCTCAAGGCTAGTCACAGTGCCACGTTTGGCTTTTTCTGTTTGTGTGGTACTGAGGAATTGAAACCAGGGCTTCGTGCCTATTAGTTAAGCACTCTACCGCTAAGCCATATTTGAAGCCCAAGGCTGACTTGTAATAGGAGTTATGAGGGTAGGATTTATTGGCTTACCCTTTGGCATAGAAATCGCTGACTATTTCATAACGTTGCCAAGATTTGGGACCAGTCAATGACTCGGCAATGAGGAATGATGAATGAGTGAGAGCCACTAGGCCACAGAGGCCTAGGCTCACATCCTACAGAGGGATAGAGAATATAGATCCAGAAACTTCGACCACTCCTGGAGGCAGTGGCTGGCTGCTAGGTGTCCCAATGGGACACCTCAGCTAGAACATAATGCATCCATTGCACACACCAGCCTAGGCAAAGCCTTCGGGGCTTCAGTTATTAAATGGCAGAGGGATGCTTTGTTCAAGCTGCCAGCTCATACTTAGTACTCTCTGAGGGCTTGTCCCAGCCGGCCCAGGGGCTTCTGGGCATGGGCAACCTGCTGAATGCCCATCATCCATACATCATCCATGCATACACAGAGACATGGAGTTACTGCTCCCTTTTTTTTAGGGGGGGTGCAGGTATGGGGTTTAACTATGAGCCTAGGCCTTGTCCCTTAGCTAATTTTGCTCAGGGGAAGCACTATGCAACTTGAGCTACAGCCCCACTCATGGTGTTATTTTTTTCCTGTGATCTCTTAGAAATAAGAGTTTTGCCGACTTTCCTGCCCTGGCTGAATTCAAATTGGCATTTGCTACATCTCAGCCTCCTGAGGAGCTAGGATTACAGGCAGGAGCCGCTGACATCTGGGTTTCTTTTCTTCCTGTTGTTCTTTTTTTAATCGTGACAGTCTGAAATCTTCAAGGTGTCATTCCAATGGTTTGCATTCGAAGTAAACTACCAAGTCCTGGAGTTCAAATTCTAGGACTGCTACCCACAAATGAAGGGAGATCCTGACAAACTCATTCCTATTTTTGTGAATGCGAATGGAATGCTATAAAAGAAATAAATAAATTTGCAGTTAATGCATGATTCTATTTTAGAATGCCACACAAATATTATTGGATTTATGTCTTCCATTCTAGCACCATAGTATGATTCCCGAAATGGAAGGATATTGACTAATTTTTAATTAATGCTTTTATAAGTATTCTACCATGATACTTCATTAAATAGTGGCATAATGTAATAACTAATTATTGGTGATAGTATACATAATTGAATATCCTCACATTCCCTCTTTTTCTCTCTATTATATATATATATATATATATATATATATATATATATATATATATATACACACACACACACACACACACTCACATACATATCTATCAATGTGTATATTGGGCACTACTCTGGCTTGATCTAAGCTCCTCAGAATTTCCTCACAGCTCAGTTTGCTAGAGGCTGGTGTGCTAAGACTGAGACCCCATTTATGAATTGGGCATTCTAGGCTGTGAGTTAAAATCCCAGCAAGGCCCAAAATTTATTCATGAAGTAAGAAGCCAATTTGACAAATTTTTATCTTTTCTGTGAAAGTCCTGGGTCTCAGTACGATGTATAATCCATATGCAAATATAATCTAGATGAAATGATGTAATAAATGAAGTGTTATATGTATAATACTAAATAAATAAGGGTAATAAACCTTATACGCATTAAACCCATGTATGTAAATAGATCTCATATATGAATATTATGCTGAGGATTTAATTCCGACCCTGGGAACTGGTCTGAATTTCTTGTCTTTAAGGTCAGTGAGCTTCCCCTTCACCCACAATGCTACAGAGTTACCCAGACCCTGAGTTCAATCCCAGGCCTGCCAGAACAATGATGCAAATTGCACGCCAGAGCCTTATTATTTATTTATTTACTTACTTACTTATTTGCCAAGCACAGGGCTTGAACTTAGGTCTTGGCACCTCTGCCACAGCCAACCCTGGTTTCCTAGGACCCGAGATCAAATCTCAAGGCTGGCAAAAATAATAAGGAAAAGGATAAAATTGAGAAGTTCAAGAAGGTGGTTTTACTTTTTTTTCCCTTTGAACTGTGACCATCCTGGGTCTAAATGACAAGGCCCAGAAAGTACACATGACCTTGCATTGCTGATGTTTGGTGGGCTATTAGGGAAGCCATAGCCGAAACCGGCAACTTAGACCTGGAGGTCAAATCCTGGGACTGCCACTAATGAATGGCGGCATGGTCTAAGAAATGCATCCCGATGTTACATCCGTACAAATGGAATGTTATAAAAGTAAGAATTAATTTAGTATTAGATAGCTAGCTCACTAGGTAGGTAGGTAGGTAGGTAGGTAGGTAGGTAGGTAGGTAGATGATAGATAGATAGATAGATAGATAGATAGATAGATAGATAGATAGATAGATAGATAGATAGATAGATAGATAGATAGATAGGCGATCTGGTCTTAGACATCAGGAGGAAAGAAGGAAACAATTCCCAGTCTTGAGACCTTCTGCAGTGCTCTAGGCCACCAGCATCGCCATCACACACCACAGAGCAGGAAGACTGTCCCTATCCCACTTCTCAGGCAGCAGAAGAGCCAAGAGGGCAGAGCCAGGTTCTAACTCAGGTGCTTGGAGATAGTAGAGAAAGGGCCCTGCCTCTCCTTGGAGTGGGGATTTGCATTAATGATGTGGAGAATGAAGGAAGGAGAATGGACTGGAAGAGGTAGAAGAAGGGCCTTCAAATCTGACAGAGAGTCAAAAACCTACTTCCTAAAATCAGAGAGTAGGGTTTTTCTACTCTGTTCCTCCCCTCTCCCCCATGAAACTGGCTCTCTATTATTAACGAAAAGATACACTGAGGCTCCCTTCACCTGAGGAAAAAGGTTAATTAGTCATTGTTTGAAGAGGCTGAGAAAAGCCTGCCCCTGGTGTAACTCTAACAAATGTTTGAGGTTTCCTCTTTGCAGGCTATGCCTGGAATGAATAAAGTGGTTTTGCAGCTCACTTCCCTGTTGAGTGTGTACATTCTGCCTCCTAATCCTGCAGGCCTAGGTCTCTTCACCTAGCCCGGCTTTTGAAACTTTTCTGTCCTTCAAATTCAGTGTTACACTGGAGTTCTTCCTGCTAACAGGGCTAAGGCTTGAATCCTGAGAACTTCATTTGAACCCAGGATGGGTCAACAATGTTTCTTTCCTGTTTCTATAGCTTGAGAACTCTAAGAACATTTAGAGTGCAAGTAACCTCTCATCACCAAGGGAAACACACAGGAATCTCTCGAACTTCTGACCTTTCAGAAGTGGAAGTCAGAGTATCGTAGACTTTCCTGCCCTGGCTGGCTTCACCCTGTGATCCTGAGACCTCAGTCTCCTGAGCTAGAGTTATGGGCCTGAGCTACTGGTGCTGTGCTAGGTTCAGAACTGTAATGACATTGACAATATAAGTCAAGTGCTTATCACAAAGGGCTTGGGGAGCATATTATGCCTTTCAACATTGGACCTTTCAGAACTCTGTAGGACACAAGGTTATAATGTTAGAGTCTGAGAGGCTGGACATATGGATCTGCTATACTTGAACCTTGAGCCCTGACTCCAACTCTGATGTATATCAATGTTCATTTTCCAGAAAATGTTCTCATAATTAGCAAATTGGAAAAGTACTTTGATTATCCCTCACTCTTTTTCCAGTTGTTTTTCTCATACTGAAGCCTGGGTGCTCTCCCTGCACCCTTCAGCTCAAGGCAAACACTCTACCACTTGAGCCACAGTGCCATGTGAGGTCTTTTGGTGATTCATTGGAGATAAGAGTCTAACAGGCTTTCCTTGTGTAGGCTGTCTTGGAACTGTGGTCTTCAGATCTCAGTCTCCTGAGAAGCTAGGGTTCCAAGAGTTCCCCACCAGCAACTGGCCTATTGTTTTTGCCAGTCCTGGGGCTTGATCTAAGGGTCTGGATACTGTCTCTGAGCTTCTTTTTCTCAAGGCTAGCACTCTATCACTTGAGCCACTTCACAGCTTCTGGGTTTTTCTGAATATGTGGCACTGAGGATTCAAACCCTGGTATTCATGCATGCTGAGCAAGCTCTATACCACTCAGCCACATTCCCAGCCCCACCCTTAAAATTTTATCGCTCAACTTGCCTATCCTCAAGAAAAGGCTTCTGATTATAAATCATCTAAAGGAATCCCTATAGTAAGTTGTCAAAAGATAACTAAGACAAAGCTCATACTTGGGAGAGACTCTAAACATGTGATGACTGTGACTAATGCCTCCATTTAATTATGTATCATGTTTCAACATTTAATATAGTATTAATGAATAACAAGTCAATGATCTGATTTATTGTGTATAATTTTATACTAGATGTACAAAACATAATAAATATTATGTGTATAATAATACTAAATACAATAAACTATAAAATGAATAAAATATAATAAATACAAAATCAATAATTATAATAATCAATATATAATATTCATGCATATGTACATATATATCATATATTACACATGTATAGAAATATTTTTTACATTGCAGGGCCTCAGTGCAGGCCCTGGGAACTCTAGCTTGAATTTCTTTTCCTCAAGGACAGTGAGCTTCCCCTTCACCAATGGAGTAAAAGAGTTACCCGGAAATGAGCTCAAATCCCTTCAATGGCAGAAATACTGGCTCCAATTCCAAGACAATGACTTAAAATTTTTAATGGAAGCACTTATGTTTATTCAGTTCCATACTGAACATTAAAAAAAAGCAATGTAGAATTTTGTACAGTTATTCAGATATCCTTCCCTTACCCCCAAAGTGCTTCTTTGAGCACTACATTATTTATGTATGTTTTCTATTGTAAAAATGTTGTACAGAGGGGTTACAGTTACATTAACAAAGTAATGAGTACATTTCCTATTGAGCATTGTTGCTTCCTTCTTTGTTCTCCTCCTACCTGTTTGATCTTCATCTGTCCCGCGGAAGATGAATGGGGTCTCTGGAAAAGTAAGTGTGCTGCTGGCCCATTCGCCAACCTCCCGTAGCCCCGGAGACAGTCAGATGCAGCAGGGAGTCAAGTCAAGCAGGAATTCGTTTATCACCATGCAGCAAGCAATTTTTAAAGCAAAAAACCACGTGGCATGGAAGGGGAAGAAAAGGAACCAACCAATCACTGTAGAGGTCATCCTATCATGCACCTAAGCTTTCTATACTTTCTCTGCTGTCTTTCGTGCTATATAACTACAGACGTCACTGTTCCTGGTTGTGGTACACAGTCAGATTTTAGCATAAACAACTCCGACTCTGCCCACTCAACTGCCTCTCAGCGCCACCTTTGCTGTCCATGTGCCCTACAGATTCCCCCTTTTATAATGGCAAACCCACCTCTTTGCTGAGGTTCAGGTCAGGGCACCTCCTATGAGGTTCGCCCAATTGGCACCTCCTCTTTCCATGGTTCACCTAAAGTATGGAGTAATCTTCAGCACTGAGCTTATCATAATAGACACAGAGAGCCATGCATTGGATCTCTTGGTCTCCACCCTTTCCCATATAACTGCAACCCTCACATCCTGCTCATCTCCCAGTTAGTTATCCTTTTTCCCTCCTCAATAAAGTTAATAAACGTCAGCCCCACCACAGTTAGAAATGTCCGAAGCAGTTCGATTACTTCTGGGACATATATAAAGTCACTATCTTATAAGGTTGACCTCTTTAAAGCATGGGAGCAGCCTGGATATTGGGGGTACCACACATGAGGCACAGTGCATCCTCGTGGGCCCCCTTGGTAAAGGGGGTCTCAATCTCCAACATCCCAGGATCCTCTAGCCAGGTCAAAGATGTCAAAATGCAGCTCAGGCCACCAGGTCGAAGGGACAGCATCTCTTTTGGTGCTGTTGATGATTTCTCCATTTGATCACTGCCCAGGTCACACATTGAGGTTGATGTGGATTCCGTAGGGCCATTGCAGGACTAGGAGGGTCAGGACAGCCAACAGCTGGAGTATCACCATCTGCAATTGTTAAAGAACGCAAGAGCTTCTCAAGGGCTGATTGCCCTTGGGGATGGTCAGTAATTATCTTTTTAGCTTTCTCTCTTTTAAACACAAGCCTCGACCAGCATAGCCATTTTACTTTCCTCGTTGGTTAGTTTATCCTTGGGCTTCTTCCTGTATAGAAGAAATGGGTAAAACTTAAAGTTCCTGGCTGGGATCCAAATGAGGGCTGTCTCCCCTATGGAAAAAACATATCTGAATCCCCTGCCCATGGTAACTAGGGGGTCAGGTCTGCTCCATTGTTGTGTCAGGGAGTCCTTCCACCTGACTTTCACTTGGGGCTTAAGATTTAGTTGTCCCCAGTGTTCCTGAAACCTGGATTCAATTGCCCCTTTTGAAAAATTTAAAATGTTAATGGTAAAAAAAGCTATCTGTAACTATATATGGGGGTTAACTCCCATTTCTTTCTATAATTGCTTGGCCTTGGAGATTATAGGGATTTCCTGTATGAGTAATATGCCATCTCTCAAAGAACTATGACATTGCTTTACTAACAAAACAATGTCCATTATAGTTTTAACTTGTGCTACTAGACCCAAGGTGGCAAAGCATTGAAGAAAATGTGCTTCTGAATGTTTAGTTCTTTCTCCTGTATGTGCTGTAGCCCAACATGCTCCTGAATAGGTATATATAGAAACAAATATATATTTAAGCTTACCAAAGGCTGGAAAATGAGTCACATCAGGTTGCCAGAGGACATTGGGTTTGAGGCCTCTGGGATTTATCCCTGGTGGTTGGAGCGGAGGGGGGGGGTACTTTTAAGAAGGGCTGGCATGTTTTATGGGTATGTATTATCCTTTTGAGGTCCTTTACAGGAACCTGAGGAAATCTATGTTGAAAACCTCTCCAATTATTGTGGGTTAAATCATGTAAATGGGTGGCCTCTTGTAACATTAAAGCTTGTGGGCCAGTAGCTAACTGGTCTGTCCAATTATTGCCCGTGGATAAAAACCCAGGAAGTTTTGAATGCCCTCTCAAATGTTGAATATGAATAAGGGCTCCCCGTCCATCTAAAAGGCACTTAAGGGTGTCTAAAATGGGAAAACAGGGTTTCCATCCAGCTTAATATGTGCCTGGGGAATATGAGGGAGCAAGTTAATCATATAAACTGTCAGAATACAAATCAAGGGGTTTTTGAATGTCCCGAAGGATCATAATTACGGCAAACATTTCTTTTTATTGTGCTGACCCTTGACAAGGTTGAAATCTTTGTTGGCTTGGGGTCTTTTGTTGCTCCTCAAAGGCTGCATACACAGAGCCTGTTTTACCTCCATCAGTAAAAACATGGAAAGGGCCAGGAATAGGTTTAGGAGAAAATAGAGAAGGCATTATGAGGGGAAGTCACCATAACATGACGGTCCATTTAGATGACCCATAATGGCAGTCAATTTGACCTAGAAACCCTTCCAGGGAGAGAGCAAGTTGAGCATTGGCTCAAGTGAACACTCAACGTTTGCCATCCGAAAAGGAAAAACAATCGAGTGAGGGTCAAGGCCATAATGCCTTTGGGATTGGGTCCTTCCCTTGAAAATAGCATCGGCAAGTTGGTCTGCCTGAGAGTACACCTCAGGTGTGCCCCCCAGAGGAGTGTGAACACACTCTAATGGCTCCCCCTCTTTGACTTAAAACTGCAGAAATCAATGTAACACCTGCAAACAATGAGAGGGAAATGGGCTTAAGAATAGAATACCTTTTCAGGGAAGGTTCATACAGGGCTCTTTGGAACTGTAAAAATATTGCCCGATGGCTTCTTGTAATTATAATAACTTCTTGGGGTGTCCTGTCTTTAAGTCTGGTGAATAAGGGCACAAGACTATTTTAGGGATGGGAACCCATGGAAACAGCCAATTGATTTCCCCTAAAAGACTTTGAAGTTTGGTTAGGGACAGAGATGCTGGAATATCCAGCAAAGGCTTAAGGGGGCTGGCCTGAGTCAAGGTAAGGTGGGATCCGAACACCTTAAAGGAGGTACCATTTGAATTTTATTTAGGGCTATGGTAAAAAAAAAAAAAAAAAAAAAACCCTTTTTTAATATGGTGAGAACCTGGGCTAGAAGACCCTCCAGGCGGCCCAGGTCTTGGTGCCCCAGAATTATGTCATCCATGTAGGCACAGGCAAGGGAGGTGTCTGAACCCAGCACAGGCCCTAAAAGTGTGGCCAAGTATTGTTAGCAAAAGGCCAGGCTATTGGCCATTCCCTGTGGCAGCAACGTCCATTCAAACCCCCGATCAGGATGGGAAAAAATTAAGAAAGGGGATGGAGAAGGCAAATTTCTTGCAGTCATCCAGATGCAAGGGGATCAAAAAAAAACTATCTTTAATATCAATTACAACCAAGGTATATTCTGAAGCGGGAGTCCAGGGCATTCCTCTTAGGGAATTCCTACTAGCTCTATCCTTTCAGTTACCTTATGTATATCTTGGAGCACAAACCAAGCCCGGATGCTTTTTGGATAACAAATACAGGTGTGTTCCAATGACTCACAGAAGGAAGTATGTGCCCAAGTTTTATCTGTTCCTCCACCAAAAGGTGGCGAGCTACAAGTTTAGATTAGGTCAATGGCCACTGCTCCACCCAAATAGGGCTTCTCGGTTTCCACCTAATGGGAGGTACTTAGGGGACAATTGCCTTTAGGATTGGGGGTGCACCCAAGTGGGTCCCTTATGTTCTTCTCTGTACTTATGAAAGTTAAAAAATTCTTTTTCTTAACTCCCTCTAGATCCTGTTTAAGTTTTTGTGATTTTACTCTATCCAGGATATCATCATAGGATGCTCGATGGTCTGCAGTGACCACAGCATCCATTTGTCTTAGCATGTCTTGCCCTAGTAAATTGGCGGTGAGGTTTTTTGTCACTAAAGGGCATATATTTCCCTGCTCTCCATCTAGGCTATTCCATTTCATAAGGGCGACCGACTCTTTGGACTGGGATTTGCCCCCTACCCCCAATATCGGGGGTCCGTGTGCAAGCTTCCAGTCCTAGGGAACTTCCTCCTCCCTGAGTATGGTTCAATCTGCCCTCACATCAATTAGGCAGTGAAACTGCTTTACCCCTATGAAAATACACATTTTAGGGTGGAGTCCTTCCCTCAGGGGGATGGTCCAATGGGGCTGGGTCGTCCTGCCATGAGGTTGCCTGGGCCTTATAGCAGAGGGGGTTCCTCCTTGAGCTAACGGGGCTGGAGGATGCCCCTCCCCTAGTTTAAAGGCTTCCCAACTAAATCAAATTTGGATCAGCAATCCTTTTTCCAATGGTATCCCTTCCTGCACTTGCGGCAGGGTGTAGGGAGTGGTTTGGACCCCCCTGGCTGGTTGGCAGGGGGTGGAGGGCAGGGGGATTGTTTTGAACAGTCCCACTTAAAGGGGACCTCCTGTCTGCATTTAAAACAAGTCCCTCTCCCTGATGGCCTTGGGGTTCCTTGGCCCTGGGCTGCCAGAGCCTGGGTAAAAGCCTGCAGATGTCTGAGCCTGTAAAGGTAAAGATAGTGATTGGGCCTGGGGCTGTTGTGTTCCACATCCTGGGAGGCCACCACCCATGTGCTCAGGGAACACTCTCTCAATCCCACGCAGGCTGTGTGGTGGTCTGCATTCATCCCTTCCCAAACCAGTAGCTTTACAAACTGATCTCAGAGGTCCCCTGCTGGTGACCTGCGGTGAACACTCTGTTGGACTTGGTCTATAAAATCAGGTAGAAGCTCACCCAGGTTTTGTCTCACTCCTGCTATGGGGAACTTAGTGGGTCCTTCATCCAATTAGTACCACTCGGCAAGTCTGGCCTGCCTCACCTGATCGCAGTACGGGCCAGTTATTGAGTGATGTCTGTATCTTATTTTTATATATTATATTATTACCAATTATTTGGTATAAAATTATACCTCCATTAATTAATCACAGTAGGAGACTTAATAAAGTATTAATTAATCAAAGACCTATATTTATTGCTTACAATCATATACTGGAATGACTAGCTAATTAGTAATTTAATTAGTACATTTCAAACATTGTATTTGTATTCCTATAGATAGGAAGAAGTTTCCTAGATCTTCAGCCGTGTGCACTCCCGGGATCGAACTCAGGGCCTAGGTGTCTGGGTTGGACTCAGGCTTCACTGACAGTATCCAGCCTTCGAGCATGCAAGGTCATGTACAATTTTCAAGCCAAGTAATTGAGATCCAGGAGGGTCACAGTACTAAGGAAACAAAGGTAAAACTGTTGTATAAAACTTCCTGGTCTTTTCCTCCTCCATTTTTGTTGGTTTGATGGTTTTTTTTTTTTGTTGTTTTTTGTTTTGTTTGTTTTTTTGTTTTTGCTTTTGCAAGAGCTGGGAGTTGAACGTGGGTCTTAGGATCCCTGAATCATCTGTGGGTGTAAAAGCTGCACCCAGCCTAGGGTAATCATGGTTTAAGACACAATAAAATGCTTCCTTGAGTAAAAGGAGCTCAGGGAAAATGTCTAAGCTCACAGTTCAAGCCTCAGGAATTGCCACAAAAAAAGAGCCAGTAACTCCATGTGTCTGTGAATTTATCCATGTATTTGTATCGGTGAACATCCAGATTCTCTATGAAGAAAAGCACCCAGATAGGAAATTTGCTTTTCATAGCACAGAGAGTACTTTCAAGATGGTGCATGTTCCTTGGCTCCCCTCAATATTCCCAGTGTAGCCTGAGGGGTTCTTCATACCCCAGGCTGCTGGAGAAAGTCTGCCTCATTGTTGGAACAGGCAGAGAAAAAGCCTCACTCCTGTACACTCTGTAACAAACAATTCATGCAGGGCAATTAGGGAGGATGTGTGTGGGCAGGATCTGAAAGTCAGGAGAAAAAGGCCTCTTTGTACCCCAATGTTGGGTCTTCGTCCATCCCACAAAAGAAGGAAGGGGTCCTCCATCAGAAAGAATGACATTTCCCCATTTGTTAGGAAATGGATAAACTTGGAAAAAATTATATTAAGTGAAGTAAGCCAGGCCCAAAGAAACATAGGTCCCATGGTTTCCCTTATTTGCAATATCTAGTATATGTATGAGTCAAGCAGAAAAGGTCAGATAATGTGATGTTAGAAAAATGAACCCTTAGATATGTATTTTAATGTTTTTTTTTTCTTTCATGCATTTGTTTCTAATGCATTTATAAGATTATCTCTTTGTTGCTTTGTATGTCCCTCCCCCACAGTATAACCACTGCTTTCACGATATTTGATGTCAGCATAACTTGTGAAGGAGATGGGGAAAACAAGTCGTTTAAGGATACAGGTGGACCTGTTGCAACATTGAGAAGTACAAGTTGTCAGGTCGAAAATGAGCTTTATAACATTGGTGGGGGGGGCGTGGGGAGGATTAGGGGGGAGGCTGGGAAGGGATGTGAAGGGTAAACAAAGATGAGGCTGCTATGCTTGATAAGAAATGTACGCATTATCCTGCCCATTTAATTGTAACCCCTCTGTACAGTATGTTCACGCAACAAAAATTAAATTAAATTAAACAAAAAAAGAAAAACTCTTTTATTAACAGAGAGCAGCCTTTTTTAAAGCCAAAAAGGGCTGGTGGCATGGCAAGGGAGGAAGAGGAACCAATCACTGTCAAGGTCACCCCCTATCACTAACCTGAGCCTTCACGGGCTGGTTAGGCACTGATCGGAAGATCAATTGGGCCCTGCCCAATCTACTCTCTCCCAGCGCCATCTTGGCTGCCCATGTGCTCTACAGTAAATTGGGCTCTGCCCACTCTACTCTCTCCCAGTGCCATCTTTGCTGCCCATGTGCTTGCTCTACAGTAAACTAGGCTCTGCCCACTCAACCCCCTCTCAGCGCCATCTTTGCTGCCCATGTGCTCTACACCCCAAGCTATCTCTCCTCCCAGTGCTCTGTTTTGACAGAAAGTCTTCATTTGTGCCATCTCCCGTGGCAGGCCAAGTTCTCTGCACTCATCCTGTCTTTGTAAGCCTATGTTTCAGTGTTGAAACAAACTGCTACCACTAATTCAAGAGTCTTTCTAGCAGACAATTAGGGAGCTGAACTTAATGAAATGATTCATTATTGGCAACGGTGCCTCCCTGTGTGTGTGTGTGTGTGTGTGTGTGCATAAACCAGTCATGGTGCTTGAACTCAGTTCCTAACCACTCTGAGTTTTTCTCCTGTACAAGGACAGCACTCTACCAATTGAGCCACACAGCCATTTCAGGCTTTTTTTTTCCCCTAGGGATGTGGTACTGAGAATTTAGCCCTGGGTTTCACACATGCAAAGCAGTCTACCTCTAAGAAAAATTCCCAGTGCTCCACTTCTGGTTTCTTTCTTTCTTTTCTTATAAGTTGGAGGAGTTGAAGTCTGGGCCTGGGTGCTGCCTCTGACCTCTTCAGCTCATGTGTAATGCTCTACCACTTTAGCTACAGCACCCCTTTAGGCTTTCTGGTAGTTTATTGGAAATAACCATCTCAAGGAATTTCCTGCCCAGGCTGGCTTTGGACCGTGATCTGGGATAGTTTTGAACCAAGATCCTCAGCATCCTGAGCAGGCAGGATGATAGACCTCAGCTAAAGACACCTAAGCCTTGACACTTTGCTGCAAGGATGTCCTTGGCTCCACATGGTAGAACGTTAGCCATGAACCCAAGAAGAAAGTCAGCAACTAGGCTCTGAGTTCAAGGTTCATGATGGAGAAAACAAAACCAAAACAATTGTCTGCAGGAGACAAGTCACTACAGCTCGGTGTATACATAAATTTGGCCTTGCCTTGGGGACATATATGAGCCTCTGCACAATTATCTTACTTCTGTAGCTCTTATAAGGACCAGGTGAACCAATATAACTCATGAAGGACTCAGTATATAGGACCCTGTGAAGGACTCAGCACACAGTATCCCATGAATGACCTAGCACCCCTGGAAGGACTCATCACATAGCTGTATTCCACAAACTGTCATTAGAATTAGGGTGCTTTCATCAGTATCACCATTCTTTTAGATACATTCACAAACCGCACAAGTTCACATCTAACGGTTTAGAAAGGTCTTTTTTGTGGATAGGGTCATCAGCCTCTGGGATTGCACTCATAGGTTGGAGGTACTGTCCTGAGATCTTTTCCTCAAGGCTACATCTCTACCACTTTGAGGCACAGCTTATAGTCTGGCAGACTTCCTGCCAGGGTTGAGTTTTCAACCCACTAGTGTCTTATCTCATCCCCCGAGCAGCTAAGGGTGAGCCAGCAGTGTCTGGTTCCATGGTGCTGGGTTGTAGCTGTTAAACTCTGGCTAAGTCAGGTTAGATGCCAACCATCAGCTTCAGATTCCCAGCTTGCTCTGTGATGAGGTATTTGCAGTGTTATCCTTATATAGTTGCAGTCAGAACAGTCTATCTTTTTTTAATGCCATTCCTGGGTCTTGAGTAAGAGTCTAGACACAATCCCTAAGCTTTTATGCTAAGCTAGTGCTTGGCTGTTTGAGTAACAGCATGACTTCTGGATGTTTCTGTGCACACAGTAGAGAGGAATCGAACCCAGGGCTTTGTATGTACTAGGCAAGCACTCTACCACTGAGCCACAGGAATGACAAATGTAGAAACAGATATATAGATTGTTTCATACATATATAGAAATATATATATATATGCATGTATGTATAAAACAAGACAAGGATATCTGAATATTATTTGATTTTATATACTATATTACTACCACTTATCGATAAATTATTCCTTTATTTAAGAATGGTGGTTGAATACATAACAAAGTATTAATTGAAAATTAGTCAGTGTACTATAATTATTGTGCATAATTTTATAATATAATCATACACTACTAATGTAATTGTTAGTTTACAACATTCCATTCGTATGGATGTATATCGGAATGTATTTCTTAGGATCTCCCACCATTCGTAGGTGGCAGTCCTGAGATTCGCACCCCGGGCCTAGGTTGCTGGTTTTGGCTATGGCTTCCATGATAGTCCACCAAACTTCAGCAGTACAAGGTCATGTACACTTTCTGGGCCCTGTCATTTAGACCCAGGATGGTTGCAATGCAAAGGAATAAACTATGTAAAACCGCCTTCTGGAACTTCTCAGTTGTATCCTTCTCCTTTTTCCCCCCGCTTTTTGTTCTTCTTTTTTTTTTCGGTATTGGGCCCAGAACTCTGAATCTGGGTGCTGCCCATCAACTATTCAGCTCAAGACTATCGTTCTACCACTTGAGCCATTGCACTACCTCCAGATTTATTCTGCTTATGTGGTGCTGAGGAATCAAACCCAGAGCCTTGTGCATGCAAGCTAAGCACTCTATTACTGATCCACCTTCCCAGCACTTCTCCTTTTTTTTTTTTTTTTTTTGCGAGTCCCAAGATTTGAACTCGGGTCATAGGATCTTAGGATGGGCTGTGGGTCCAGAGGCTGCACCCCAGCCTAGGATGATAGAAGTTGAGGCAGAGTTGCCACGAGCTGAGTTCAAGCTCCAGGCCTGGCCAAAAAAAATTAAGGCCCTGGCTTGGAATTTGCACCATTTTTCTGGAAGGCCTAGAATTTGAACTCAGGGCCTGGGCAATTCTGTGTCACTGTGGTGCAGAGGAAGCTCACTATCATTGAATACAACAATTTCAGCCCAGTTTCCAGGGCCCGAATTCAAGCCCCAGCACTGATAAATAATATTCATATATGAGATCTATTTACATACAGGGGTTTATTCCTTATGACATTTATTACCCTTATTTTTCCATGAAAAGGTCAGTGTAGAGAAAAAGCCCTTTGCAAACTGAGCTGCCAGCCAGTTCTGAGGACCTGAGAACAAGCCAGAGTAGTGGTTGATAGATATAGATATAGAGATTGAGATTGATATACAGATAGATAGATAGATGTGTAGTTGGCTATATATGAGAGAGAGAGACTATGTGAGGATATTATACTATATATATTATGAATTATTATTAAATTATACCTCCATTTAATGAAGTATCATTGTTGAATACTTATTGAAGCATTAATGTAAATGTAGACAGTATTCCTTAATTGGGACTATCACACCGTGGTGCTAGAATGGAAGACATAATCCAATACTTTTTGTGTGGCATTGTATAAGAGAATCATGAATTAACTGCAAATATAATTATTACTTTTATAACACTCCATTAAACATTCACTTGAATAGTGAAGATTTTCTCAAGATCTCCCTCCATTTGTAGGAGGCAGTCCTGGCATTCGAACTCCAGGCCTGGGTAGTTTACTTCAAAATGCAAACCATTAGAATGACACTGTGAAGGTTTCAGTTTGTCACAATGAAAAAAAGAACAAGAAGAAAAGAAAGCCAGGTGTCATTTGTGCCTGCCTGTAATCCTAGCTCTTCAGAACTCTGAGAGGTAGAGAATGCCAGTTTGAATTCAGCCAGGACAGGAAAGTCCACAGCACTGTTATTTCTGTGGGATCCCAGAAATAAAAAAAATTGCCATGAGTGTGGCTGTGGCTCAAGGACAGAGTGATACCTTTGAGCAAAAGGAGCTCAGGAAATGTGCCTAGGCTCATAATACAACCCCTGAACCTGCCAAAAAAAAGTAACTCCCTGTCTCCCCATATATGTATGCATGTATTTCTATTGGTGAAGGTCCAGAATCCCTAAGATGAAAGGCACCAAGCTAGGAAAATTGCTTTGAATAAAATGATTTCATAGCACAGACAGTGCTTTCAAGACAGTGCATGTTCCGGGGCTCCCCGATACCAGTGTAGCCTGAGGTTTTCTCGACACCAGGGATTGCTGGAGGATGTCTGCCTCATTGTTGGAACAGGTAGACAAAATCCTCACACCTTTACAGCTGTGTAACAAACAACTCCATCTGGGCCAATTAGTGAGCAGGAGTGTGGGTGGGCTCTGAAGCCTAGGAGAAAAAAGGATCCTTTGAAACTCAAGCTATCTCTCTCCTCAGTGCTATTTTGACTGAAAGCCTCCATTTGTGCCACCTCCTATGGAAGGCCAAGTTCCCTGCACTTATCCTGTCTTTGTTAGTCTATGTTCCAGTGTTGAAATAACTTGCTACAATAAATTCAAGGGTCCTTCTGGCAGACAACAAGGGAGCTGAACCTTATAAAATGATTCATGATTGGCAACAGTGCCTTCCTAGTTTCTGGAAGCTTGCTAAATCTAAGCACATGTGTAATATCACAATACTTCCTGTCATCTAGAGCTGGTGAAGCTCATCAAGTTTTAAAACCTTTGAACTCTCCTAGTTGGGCCCTGGGTGGCTAGGTTTTGGGGTTGAACACAGGGCCTGGGTGCTGACCATGAGCTCAGAACAGAAGCTCAGTGCTTTACCAGTTGGTGTCACAACATCACTTCTGGTATCTGTGTGTGTGTGTGTGTGTGTGTGCACGAATGTGTGTGCATACACTTGTCCTGGAGCTTGAACTCAGGACCTGAACACTGTACCTGAGTTTCTCCTGTACAAAGATAGCACTCTACCACTTTAGCCACAGAGCCACTTCAGGCTTTATTCTAGTGATGTGATACTAAATAATCAAGCCCAGGTATTCATACATGCAAAGCACTCTACCCTAAGACACATTCCCAGCAATCCACTTCAGGTTTCTTTCTTTCTTTTCTTGTAAGTCAGAAGAATTGAAGTCTAGGCCTGGGTGCTGTCCTTGCACTCTTCAGCTAAATACAAGTGCTCTACCACTTGAGCTACAGCACCCCTGCAGGTTTTTGTTAATTCACTGGAGAGAATCCTCTCAAGGAATTTCATGCCCAGGCTGGCTTTGGAAAGTGATCCTCAGCTCTCAGGCTCCTGAGTAGCTAGGATGACGGTGCGAGTTATTGACACCCAGCTTCCACTTCAAGTTTCTAAGTGGTGAATAGGAGATAATAGTCTCTTGGGACCTTTTGTGTCTGGGATAGTTTGGAACCGAGGTTGTCATATACCAGCTTCCTGAGTAGGTAGGATGACAGACCTCAGCTACAGATGCCTAGACTGTAACACTCTTTTGAAAGAGTGTTCTTGGCTCCACATGGTTCAGTGGCTAGGTCCTGAGTTCAAGGTTCACGACCAAGAAAAATAAACCAAAACAATTGTCTGCAGGAGACAACTCACTAGAGTTAGGTACATTCACAATTGGCACTGACATTGAGACATATCTGAGCCTCAAGATTCTCATCTGCACCATCATCTGACTTCTGGAGCCCTTACAAGGACCAAGTGGAAGAATTTACCCCGTGAAGGACTCAGCACACAACACCCCATGAAGGACTCATCACATAGCTGTATCCCACAAGCTGTCAGTGTTAGGGTGCTTTCCTCAGTACCACCATTCTTTCAGAAACACATAACAAGCCACATAAAGTTCACATCTAATGATTAAGAGGGATGGGTTTTTGGGGGGAGGTGGAGTCAGCCACGGGAACTGCACTGAAAGTTTGGGGGTACTGTTCTATGATCTTTTGCTCAAGGCTAGAACTCTACCACTGTGTGCCACAGCTCAGAATTTCACCGACTTCCTATCAGGGCTGAGTTTTAAACCCACCAGTGTCAGATCTCAGCCCCCGAGTATCTTGCATGACAAAGGTGATGGAGCCAGCACCATCTGGTTCTGTGGAGCTTGGTTGCAGCCGTTTACCTCTGGCTAAGTCAGGTTAGATGGCAGCTGTCAGCATCAGACTTCTGGCTTGCTCTGTGATGAGGTATTTGCAGTGCTATCGTTATATAGTTGCAGTCAGAACATTCTTTTTTTGGTGCCATTCCTGGTCCTGGATGTTGAGTAAGAGTCTAGACACAGTCCCTAAGCTTTTATGCTCAAAGCTAGTGCTCCGTTGCTTGAGCGACAGCACAACTTCTGGATTTTTCTATGCACATTGTAGTGAGGATTGAACCCAAGGCTTTGTATGTACTAGGCAAGCACTCTACCACTGAGCCCCAGTAGTGCCAGTAGTGACAAGAGAATAAACAGATCAATTGTGTAGACTGGTAGATAGATAGATAGGTAGATAGATAGATAGATAGATAGATAGATAGATAGATAGATAGATAGATAGATAGATAGATAGATAGATAGATAAATAGATAGATAGATGTGTAGATATATATATATATGCATAAAGAGAGAGGGAATGTGAGGATATTAAATTATATACATTATTACCGATTATTAGTTATGAAATTATGCCTCCATTTAATAAATTATCTTGGTTGAATATTTATAGAAGCATTAATTAAAAATTATTCAATATCCTTCCATTAGGGGAAATCACACCATGGTGCTACAATACCAGATATAAATCCAATAATTTTTGCGTGGCATTCTAAAATAGAATCATGAATTAACTGCAAATTTAATTATTACTTTTATAACATTCCATTAGCATTCACATAAATAGGAATGAGTTTGTCAGGATCTCTTTCCATTTGTGGGTGGCAGTCCTGGCATTCGAACTCCAAGCCTGGGTAGTTTTCTTTGAATCCAAACCATTGGAATAACACCATGAAGATTTCAGATTGTTATGATTACAAAAAGAAGAAGAAGAAAAGAAAACTAAGACCCAGGGGCTCCTGCCTGTAATCCTAGCTCCTCAGGAGGCTGAGATGTAGAGAATGCCAATTTGAATTCAACCGGGGCAGGAAAGTCCGTGAACCTCTTATTTCTAAGAGATTACAGAAAAAAAAAAAAACATGAATGGGGCTGTGGCTCAAGGGCAGAGCAATACCCTTGACCAAAAGGAGCTCAGGGACAGGGCCTAGGCTGATAGTACAACACGGAACTGTCCCCCCGCAAAGGAGGCAATAACTCCATGTCTCTGTGTATGGATGGATGATGTATGGATGATGGGCATTCAGCAGGTTGCCAACGCCCAGCCCCCCAACCTGGGCAAGCTGAGACAAGCCCTGAAGAGTACTAAGTGTGAGCCGGCAACTTGAACAAAGCATCCTTGTATGCCATTAAATAACTGAAGCTTGATGTTCTGGCTGAGATGTCCCATCGGGACAATTAGAAGCCGGCCACTGCCTCCAGGGAGACCACAGTTCCTAGACTGTAGGAGTTGTCAAAGTTTCTGGCTCCATATTCTCTATCCCTCTGTAGGATGTGAGCCTAGACCTCTGGTGCCTGGTGGCTATCACTCAATTATCATTCCTCATTGCCTAGTCACAGGCTGCTCCCAAATCTTGGTAAAGGTATGAAATAGTCAGCGATTTCTATGCCGAAAGAGGTATGCCAATAAATCCCACCCTCATAACTCCCTTTAGAAGTGCGCCTTGGGCTGCAAATGTGGCTTAGTTGTAGAGTGCTTGCCTAGCATGCACTAAATCCTCGGTTCGATTCCTCAGTACCACAGAAACAGCAAAAGCCAAAAGTCGCATTTTGGCTTAAGTGATACCCTTGAGCAAAAGAAGCTCAGGAACTTGCCCAGACCCTGATTTCAAGCTACAAGACTGGCACAAAAAGATGTGAACCTGGTGAGACATATTTTTTCTGGGACTCAGAGGAAGGCCAAGGTTATATGTAAGAAGTAGGGTAGAAGGCAGGTGCTGGTGGCTCACCCTTGGAAGTTACTCAGGAGGCTGAGATCTAAGGATCCCAATTGCAGGCAAGAAAGTCTATATGAGAACCTCTTTTCCAATTAAACACCCCCAAAGCCAGAAATAGAACTGTGGTTCAAGTAGTAAAGTGCTAGCCTTGAGCACAAAAGCTTAGCGATAGGATAGCATCCAGGCCATTAATTCAAACCCAGGAGAGGCACACACACACACACACACACACACACACACACACACACACACACACACACAACAAGATAGAGCATTTGCCAGTCAGCCTGCAAAAATTCCATCTCTACCAACTCAATATAACAAAAGAGGTAGAAGGGAAGCAAAGACTTGTTTCAGGAGGTGATATATCCAGGGCCAAAATTCTACAGGAGTTCTAAGATGTGGATACAGGAAAGAGAGCCTCAGGCAGTAGGTACAGCATGGACAAAGGTCCTAAGGTGTGCTGTAGAGCAGGTGATGTTGTTGGAATGAAGGCTCTGTGGCTTCAGAAAAGTCTGGTAGAACATTCAAGGCTGGGTCAAGGTTTGTACTTGAGTCACAGGGCAGAGGGTGGGGTCCTAGAATGGGCCCCAGGGGGAAGATTAGCTTGGCTTTACACCAAGGACCCCAGCCATTTCCTGTGGCTGGAAGCCTATTTTTCACAGCTCTTAACCCTCAGGCATCCATTGCATGGAGGAGTCAGGGCAAACACAGGGAAGAACTCTTGCTTAAGAAAAGCTTCTAGCCCAATGCCACCAGTGGCTCAAACCCTGTAAATCCTAGCTACTCAGGAGACTGAGATAGAGATCGAGGGTCAAGCCAGATCAGGAGAGGAAAGTTAGTGAGACTCTTCTTGCAAATGAACTACCAAAAAACAGAAATGGAGCTGGGGCTCAAGTGGTAGAGTCCTAACCTTGAGGGAAAAAGTTAAGAGACCAGAGACCAGACCCTGAGTTCAAACCCAGTACTGGCACAGAAAAATAAAGAATAGCTTTCAGGAGCTCCTAGTCCACTCTGGTGAAAGGCCAGATCAGCTGGGCGCCGGTGGCTCATACCTGTCCTCCTACCTCCTCAGGAGGCTGAGATCTGGGGATCGCAGTTCAATTCCAGCCCAGGAAGGAAAGTCCGGGAGACTCTGATCTCCAAGGAACCTCCAGAGGACCGAACGTAGTTCTGTAGCTCAAGTGGTAAGCTTAAGAGCTAGGACAGAGCCCAGGTCCAGAGTTCAAGCCCCGTGACCAACACCTGGTCTGCTTGGACCTCACTGTGTGGCTCTAGGCAAAGTAGTTTCCAGTGGGCCCCCTGAGGTTCTCCCAATGTGTAGGTGTTCTACAAGTCTTGAGTGGAGCCTGTTTGGAGGCCATTGCCTACAGGACGGGCCACAGTACCAGAGAAAGATGGAGCTTTGGGGCATGGAGATCATCAGAATTGCATCTGTCATGGGTGCAATGTGGATCTGAGCAGTAAATCGCCATCTCAGACCAGGATTCTGGGCCAGGAGGGGCAGGTGCAAGATGTCACACCAAGTAATGTCCACTCATCCGGGTATCACAAGTGTGTGAATTTGTCTGGCACACCTTGGGCAGGTGTTGAGTTGGGCTCATGAAAGCCTTTTAGGCTCAGGAATCCACAGCCAACTGGCTGCTGCTTGTAACAGTCGCTATCCCAGGAATCCCAGGGCTCTGAGTCCTGCTTTCCTCACCAGTGCTTGGGTGCAGATTAAGATCTGCAATTGTGGGCCAACTACAAACGAGCATCCCTAGTGTCCTTCCTTTGGTCCTATGGCCCCATGCACAGATGGAGGGGTAGGTTCTATGGAACTTACTGCCATGGCCGAGACCCCTCAGCCCAAGGAAGACTTAGGGAGAAACCACTTGATTTGGCTTGAGAGTTTACTTTGACTATGCCTCACGACTGGCCCCAGTTCTAGCTCAGCTCATCATTACTACCTTCCTCTGTATGTGTATGTATGTGTGTGTTTGTGTATGTGTGTGTGTGTGTTTGTGTATGTGTGGTGTGTGTTTGTGTGTGGATGAGCAAGTATGATCTTGGTACTAAGGCTTGAACTCAGGGCCCAGGCTCTGTCCCTCACTTTTTTCATTCCACAGCAGTAGTAGCTGGTGTGTGGCCATGGGCTAAGAAGTGAACTTACACAAGTGGGTGATAGCCATGTCAAGGCTAATGCCCCAGTACATTGAGGGACTGGTACATACCAGTCCCTTATCCCAGTTACCTGGTCCTGGAATCTAAAGTCTGTGCCTCTGTATTCTGGGCATCCGGAATTGTTTAGAAGCACCTGAGAGGCCCAGCTGGGCCCAGAAGATAGACTTGCCTGTGATAAGGTACCTTGAGTTTTCCTTGATACTGTCTAACACTTCCCAGCCACCTTGGTTTCACCTCCCATGTAGCCCCAGATCATCCTTGCTTGGACAGCCTTCAGTAAGCTATCAAGCTCGATCTGGCCAGAGCCACTGGAAACCACCCTTCCCCCACTCCACTGCCAGCCTGCTGGGAGTGGGATATGCAGCCAGAGGAAAATGACAGAACAACGCATGACTGACCCTGCCACCCCAGAGGCAGGGGAGAACACATGCCAGCTGACTCTTCTGATTCAGAATGCCCTGGAGGCGGCCAAAGATATGGACAGCCGGACTTGGGCCCCAAAGAAAAGCTGGTATATGCAGGTCTCTGGCAATTTAGGACTCATTGTAGACCCTGATAGGGGGCTAAATGCAAGGTTGCCAGGGAGGAGGGGCATCATCCGAGTTCAGGAAGAGGCAGACAGGCACCCTGGAAGTGGACAGAGATGAGGGAAATACACACACACACACACACACACACACACACACGGGTAAGGCAAGGCCTCAGCAGTCCCTGATCACCTGAACATCCTAACTCCCAGAAAGATGGCTCTACAGTCTTCATACCAAATGTAGACAAAACTCAGAGCCTCTCACACATCTGGAATGGCTCATAATTCAGCATGGCACTTCCTACTGTACTCACTGCTATGAAGAAAAGCCAGCTACCTTATTTTTGGTTGTCGGTCATGGGGTTTGAACTTTGGGCCTGTGTGTAGTCCCCCAGCTCTTCAGCTGAAGGTGTGCGCTCTACCACTGGAGCCATAGCATCACTTCCGGTTTTCTGGTGGTTCACTGGAGATAAAGTCTCTCAGACTTTCCTGCCCAAGCTGGCTTTGAACTGTCATCCTCAGATCTCAGCCTCCTGAGTAGCTAGGATGTTATTTGTGAGCTACGGGCAGCTCCTGGCTTCAGCCACCTTCTTAGACCCAGCGGAAACCCAACTTGTCAGGCCACAAAGCACATTCAACCCTTCACTTCAGACTTTGGCAAAAACATCCAAAACCATTCTTCCTTGGATGGAGAGAATAAAATTGACACTACCCTCCCACCCTTGCTCTCATTGGTCCACTCCTTAGGTAAGATAGGACACAACCTCTGGAGTTCTTGGTAAGCCAATGCATATCCTGCTGTGACTTCACACTGGGGCAAACTTGGGGAGTTCTTAGAAATGTCTGTACAGTGAGGCAAGCATCTGTTCTTCCAACCACAGCAACCGCACTCCTTCACCATCTCTTGTAAGCAGGGGTACATTCTTTTTTGTTTTTTTGTTTTTTGTTTTTATTTTTGGTTGAGGGGCTTGAAATCATGATGATTTTTGCTCAAGGACAGTGATCTACCACTTGAGCCATGGCACCACTTTTGGTTGGAGATTGGAGATGAGACTCTCATGGGACTTTCCTGCCTGGGCTGGGAAACAAGTTCCTCTGGATCTCAGCCTCCCAAGTAGCCAGGATGACAGGTGTGAGCCACCAGAGTGGGACTTATGGTTTCTCATTCCTTAGAATTTCCAACTCATTCTCCTCTAAACACTACCACCTAGACACTCCTCTACATCCCTCAGGCATGGCAAATGGAGGCTCTGAATTGGGGTAGGGCCATGGGTATTAAAGGGCCCCCTTCACATCACTACCTCTCTCTAAGATCTCATCTGCCTCCTCTGGATGGCCTGGTCTTCCAGGGCAGATGAGACCACTAGGTGTTCAGCAGCCTGCCCTGTATCCCCCCGCCGAACCCAACCAGTACCTGAGAATTTCTGGGGCCAGCTGCTCCATGTCCCGGTGGAAAATGTTAGGAGGGTTGCTGATAAGTGGGTCTAGGAGTGCTCAGGACAGAAGGAGTGTCCAGATCCCCGCTGGCAAACAAGGAGACACAATGCATGGATTGATCTACTAAGAGCTACAAGGCATAGTCATCCACCTGTCACCCAGGTCCCGTGGAATGCTGTTTTATATTGTCAGTCCTGGGGCTTGACCTCGTGGCCCAGGCGCTGTCCCCGAGTTACTTTTGCTCGAGGCCAGCACTCGTCCACCTGAGCCAAGGTGTGACTTCTGGCTTTTTCTGTGTATGTGGAACCTAGTAATCAAAACTAGGGTTTCCTGAGTGCCACGCAAGCCCACTACTGCTAAGACACAATCCCAACCTTGTAAAGCTGTTCTTCTGTGACCCCTTGGACCTGTCTCAGCACAGTCTTGCACATATTTACCGAGTTTCTCAACAGCAGCCCTGGCTGGAAATGAACACACTCTGCTATGTTGTCCTTGATTTACAGCATCTTTGCTCTCTGTGCTTCTTGTCAGATCCTCCTTGTCAAGCAATGCCCCATTTCAAGTGCTGTCTCTAAGAAGCCCACTCCAAAAACCCTGACAGAGGAGGATCTTTTCCACTCTGCAAGCTGCCAGTATTGTCATGCTCTGCCTTCCAGTTGATGTGGGTTGAGAGCACACAAAGGGGAAGGCCTGGCTTCCACCATCCAATTTCTTTCTGAAGGCTCTGATATACTACCCAAGGACCAGTGCTGTATTTAACTCCATGACAAGGCACTCGAGGCCCAGGCAATCTGGGGGCAACAAATGGGGCCATTTCTTTGTGTGGGCTTGAACTGAGGGTCTGGGAGCTGTCTCTCTGAGATTTTGTGCTCAAGGCTGCTACTCTATCACTTGAGCCACAGCTCCACTTCTGGCTTTTTGGTGGTTCCATGGAGAGTAGAGTCTCACTGACTTTGCAGCTTATGGTTGGCTACAATTTTTGATCCTCAGATCTCTGCCTCTCGAGTAGCCAGGTTGTCAGGTGTGATCCTGAGCCAGAGGTGACAGGCACCAGGGCCTTTCTTTTGAGATTTTGTTTATCTCATGTCAACTAGCAAGCCCTAGTTAAAACAATCATTTACAGGGGATCAAGTTCCTCTCCTAGGTCAGTTAATCCAAGGAGATAAAGTGCCTTTGGAAAAGGTTAGTCTGAGTTGGCTAGGTGAGTGTGTGTATGTGTTTGAGTATGAGTTTCTGGGATACCTACCCACATCACTGTGGTGCTTCATTCTCCCAGCGGTGAGTACATCCAGGATCTCCACCCCAAGGAAGGTGGGTAGAATAGGGTACATAAGGTCACACCAAGTATGATGATCTGAATTCTATCCCACAACTGAAGCCAGGAGAGTTAATAGAGAGAAGGAGAGGTTTAGTGGAACATCAAAGGAAGCCCCTTACCTTTGGCTACAAGTACCAGAGAGAAGACTGAATCCATCCTTTTTGGTGGTAAGATAACAGGTGCCCACTATTCATTTATTTTTTTTTGTGAGTCCTAGGTCTTGGATTCATTCACTGAGCTTCTTTTACTCAAGGCTGAGGCTCTAACCCTTGAGCGACAGCACCACATCTGCCTTTTTGTGGGGGGAGAGGTGGTTTATGGGAGATTAGAATCCCTCAGACTCTCCTGCCTGGGCTGGCTCTTAGTCATAACCATCAGTCCTCAGCCTTCTGAATAGCCAGGATGATGGGTGAGAGCCACTGGCACCTGACCACCACCATCCATGTATAATCTCCTAGGGCCAGTGCCGGGCCACCCTCAGTGCACCCTCCTTGTTGTGAGTGGGAAGCAGACATGGGTGGGTTTGATACTTCAACAGCCTACCTACCTTTGAGCATTGTTCTGGGTCAGTCTGATGGCTGCTTCTTCCTTATCCACAGCAATGACTTGGCTCTGTCACAAGAACAAATGTTCCCCAGGAGATGTTAGTTCTCAGGTCTTTCCGCTGCACACCGCCCCCCACCTCTCTGAAATAACACACCACAGCAAAGCGAAGTAGACATAGAGTGAATTCATTTTCTTATAGTCAGAGTCTGGCCAGATAGGTGGCGGTGAAGATCAGAGGCCCGGGATCGTGCTGTGCAGTTGGACAACGGAACACTTCCTCATCCACTTTCCTTTAAATGTCTTAGCAGAGGGTAGTGGGGAAGGTATCACCAGACAGACTGACAAGGAATAACCATCACAGTCTATCCTGGGCACAGAGAGGCTTACCTCAAGGAGCTAGTTCAACAGGCTGAGCGAGACAGCTCCTAAACCACAGCCCACCTCCAGAATGAAAGGGACACCGTGACTCACAGCCACATGGGGACTCTGGGCCACCTCCTCCAACACCCATTTAACCAGTTCCTGTGAGAGAGTGAGAGAGAGAGAGAGTCAGAAATGCACTTAAGCCGGGTGCCAGTAGCACAGGCCTATAATGGTAACTACACAGGAGGCTGAGATATGAGGATCATGGTTCATAGCAGCCCAGGCAGGAATGTCTGTGAGACTCTTATCTCCAAAGAACCACCAGAAAACCGGAAGTGGTGCTGTGGCTCAAGTGGTAGAGTGGTAGCCTTTATCTGAGGAGCTTGGAGACAACGCCCAGGCCCAGAGTTCAAGCCCAACAACTGACAATAAGTGGACTTTCCACCACAAGAAGTGGACTGAATAGCACTCATTGTCCTAGGGAGCATGGCAGAGAAGTCAGGCTGAGCTTCCTGTCAGCTGGGGGTCATGAGTAGGTCACCCAGTTTCTCTGTGCCTCATTTTCTCCAGCTACAAAACTCAACAGTGAAGGATCCCTTTCCTCATTGGATAGTGTAAGGATGAAAGGGAGCCATGTTTTGTTTCATAATCCCATACGTGCATCACGATAAATAATAGGCCCCATCTGAGCTCTTTCCAGGTATCTTCCTGTCATATGCTCACATAATTGCCAAGAACCATATCTGATGACCACTCCCTCAATGCCTGGTTCTACCCCACAGATCCCTCTGTATTGATCCCTTCTTTCCTCACAACTGTCCTGTGAAGAGACTGAGGTCAGAGTGTTGAGGCCCAATGCAGAGCTTCAACTGTGGTCAAGAATCAGCTGCCATGGATTAAGAGTTTGGGACAATCCATCTAACCAATAACTGAGCATGGCGTTATATGTCTAGCATCCCAACTAGAGAAGGACCAGGCATGGTGACCAATTCCTGTTACAGGAGGACCGCAATCCAGCCCAGCCTGAGCATATATTGAGTCTCTATCTCAGAAATGACCAAGACAGAAAGGCTTGGCTTCTGTGGTAGAAGACCTGACTGGAAAGCCTAAGGCCTTGAGTTTATACCCTAATATACCGAAAATAATCAGAGGCCCACTGCCAGAGGCTCGTGTCTATAATCCTAGATACTTAGAAGGCTGAGATCTGAAGATCACAGGTCAATATTTAAAATAGAGTTGGCCTCTTCCATCAGACATCATGATGAGAAGACCCAGTCTGACCCATGCAAATATGCTCCATACTAACGGGGCTCACATCCATACTAAGTGCTGGCCACGTTCCCTGTTGCCCAGGGGAGCCACCCCCTGTGGGCCCCACCCCCAGGTCCTCCCAATCTCCCTCTGTCACCAACCAGGCCCAAGGGAGTGAACAGTTCCAGGGCACACAAATCCCTTCATCTTATAATTTAGCAGCCCTGAGTCCCCTTCAAGTCTCACCCTTCCAGGCCCCCAGACCTCAGCCATAAAGCCCATTCACCCCCAAAGACAGCGGTTAGAAGTTATCAAAGATTCAGGTGCTCCTTGTTACAACCCACTTCTATACACACACACACACACACACACACACACACACACACACACACACACACACACACACACAAAGCCAGCTCAAGTGGCTCCTGTCTGTCTTCCTAGTTACTTAGGAGGCTGACATCTGAGGATCACTATTCAAAGCCAGCTCATGCAGGAAAGTCTGTGAGGTCCTTATCTACAGTGAACCACCAAATAGCCAGAGGTGGAGCTGTGGCTCAAGAGTCAGAGCAATAGCTTTGAGCACAAAACTCAGGCACAGCACCTAAGCCCTGAGTTCAAGGCCACTTTTTCTACCTCCAAACATACACAGATGCAGACACAGACAGACAGACACACACACACACACACAGACACACAGACACAGACACAGACACACAGACACACACACACACACACACACACACACACACACACACACACACACAGACATGTATAGCCCAAGGCTTCTGCAGTCCCTGAGAACGGAACCATGAACTCCCTCCATTAGGGTCATATCTCATCCCCAAGAAGCTGGCACTCCCGACTTCAGACCCACTGTAGACAAAACAATGAGCCTCTCACATATCTGAAATGTCTCACAACCCAGCATAGAATTTCCTACCATACACAATGCTATACAGAAAACTTAGTCACCTCTTATTTTCTTGTTGGTCATGGGGTTTGAACTCTAGGCCACGGTACTGTCCCTCAGCTCTTCAGCTGAAGATGAGCACTCTCCAATTGAGCCACAGCACTACTTCCTGTTCTCTGGTGGTCCATTGGCCATCGAATCTCACAGACTTTCCTGCCCAAGCTGGCTTTGAACCATGATCTTTACAGCTTTATGAGTAGCTAGGATGACAGTTGTGAGCACTGGCGGCGCCCGGCTTCAGCCACCTTTATATACCCAGAGGAAACCCAATTTGTCAAGCCACAAACTTCTTGCAAACCTTCACTTCAGACTCTGACACCCAGCATCCAAATCCATCCTTCAATGGAGAGAATACAGACACAACAATCCCACCCCTGCACCCATTCACCCAATCCCTGCCTGCTACAGGCCACGTCCTCCTGAAGCTGTGGCTTCAAACTGGGGCAAAATTGGGGAGTTCATAGAAATGTCTGTACAGTGATGCCATCACCTAGTCTCCCAACCACAGCAACCGCCTGCCTGCCCCCCCACCTCCCCCACCCTTTGCAGGCAAAGATGTCTGACTTTCTTCCTTTTTTTCTGTTGTGGGGCTTGAACTCTGGGTCTGGGTGCTGTCCCTGATCTCTTCAGCTCAAAACAAGCACTCAACAACTAGAGCCACAGCTTCACTTCCAACTTTTTTGGGGTGTTTAATTGAAGATGAGTTCTCATTGACTTTGATGCCAAGGGTGGCATGCAACTACAGTCCTCAGATCTCAGTCTCCTGAGGGGATAGGATGACAAGCATGGAAAATATCTTTCATCGGATGCCAGTAGCTCATGTTTGTCATCCTAGGTACTCAGGAGCTGAGATCTGAGGACCATATGTCAAAGCCAGTCGGGTCTGGATATACCCTGAGACTCTTGTCATCAAGGAACTGACAGAAAACCGGAAGTGGTAGTGTGCTAGCTTTCAGCATCAAAGCCAAGGGATAGGACCCAGTTCCTAGTTTCATGCATTTTCTAGCAAAGACCCACCCAAGAAAGAGAAGCAGTTGGGCACATGGGAGCTCGAAGTTAACACATAATACTCAAGACCCCCAGAACAGGCCCCATCATGCTCTGATTCTTTAGATTCTGTGTCCTACATCATGACAGTCTTAGATGGGACTGACCATACACCTAGTTAGGACATTCAAGTACAATCTCATACTGAGGATCCCCTGACCTTATCAAAGACTCAGGATCTCTCACTGTACTGCCTCATTACTGAGCAGTGAGGTGAGTTCTAGTTATCCAACCACAAGATGTGGGAACGAAAGGATTTCTGGGCCAAGGGTCCCTCTCTCTTCGAAAGGAGAAAAGGGCTCATCCATCCCAGGAATGTTCCTAGGTGGTGAGTATCCTCAAAGAAACAACAATGCTCAGAGCCTAGTGCCTCTAGTTTTCCCACCAGCCTCTACCCAACGTTTCCCCACCTTCAGTTGGCCCTCTCTGAGTCCCAGATCTGCCATCTAGACTAAAGGCTGAGCCAGCAAAGACACCCACCTCTGCCTCTGAGAATGGCAATCACAGGGTCCTAACGCCCACTCGAGGAAGACTGGCACCACTGAACCCGACTCCCGCCCTCATTCCCTGTCTATCCTGTGCCAGTGGCATGCTTACCTCTTTCTCTGGTCGAGAAATGAACACCGGGGATGTGACCTTCAGATTGAGCCTGGAAATCCCAGTCCCCAAAGTCGTACTGCACAGGCTCCTGCGGTGGATTATAGCTAGGTGGTCAATGGGCACCAGGACATTTAATTGCAACGTGGCTGGGTCAAAAGCTCTATCAGTGATGGTCTAGGTTGACAGGCGAGGTCCTGACACACCTGAACTGGGATCATCCTCCCTCTTCATCTTCCTTTTTATCCCTTGCTCCCCCCTCTTGACACTCCATCACCCCAACACCTCCCTAGCCCTTACACATTTCCTTCTTATCTGACCAGAAAATAAACTCCTTGGGGCCGGAGATGATTGAAACCTGGTGACCCACCCTGAGCCCAAGGGTCTACTAGAGGCTGCTTCCCGCTGCAGTCGGTGACCACCAGGCTTCTGGATGTCATGAAGTTGCTGAGGGGTCTGTGGCTTGGTCCTACATACTGCCTTTATGCTCTGAAACTGTCCCCACAGAGATGTGAATGGTTGGCTCCTTGATCCAGGGACTCCAAACCAAGGTTTGCATGTTCTTCCTTCTTCCTTCCTTTCTTCCTTTTCTCTCTCTGTAATTCCCTCCTCTTTCTCTTTCCTTTCTTTCTCTCACTCCTGGGCCTTGAACTCAGAACCTGGGTTATGTGATTGAGCCTATTTACTCAAGGCCAACAGACTACAGCTTCAGCCACACAAACACTTCTGCTGTTTTCTTTTTGTTAGTTAGTTGGACATAACAGTCTTACAGGCTTTCCTGCCCCGGCCTTAAGCCTCTATCCTCCCATCTCAGCCTCTTAGTAGCTAGGATGACAGGTGTGAAGCATCGGCATTCAGCTCAAACCAAGGTTTCTTCATGTACTGTGGAATCAGCACTGGAACCTTTCATTGTCTATCGACCCCCCGGAGCCTGGCTCACACTGTAACTGTTTTTTGGATAAATAAATGAGCATCTTCCTACGACAATACTACAGAAAAGTCCCATCTGATACAGCTAAGCATCCAGGTGGGGGGGAAGCCTGATGTAGCTCTCCCATAGTTCTCTGTCTTCCCTCTTCCTGCCCTCCTGGTTCCACTGCACTTAACTGTTTTGGCTCCGAGGAAGTGAGCCACGATGTACTTGCTGGATTCCGGGGCCTCTGGGATGCCTATATTCTCAAAGATCTCTGTCCAGTGGCTGACCATCTCTGTGGCACTCAATTTCCCACACAAGTGTGAACGAGGTTGCCTTGAGCTGAAGGCCTGGCTGAAGGGGCCTCCTCTTCTCCCCCTAGGGCTAGCCACGATGGTCTACCATATCCGGCCCCCAAGATTCATGTTGCAGAGAAAGGATCCTTGAAGGATCCCGGGTTTCTGAATCTCCAAGAGTCCAGTGCAGATGCTGGGAATAATCTCTGCTCACAGCAGGCAAGCTGGAGATGGTGAGGTCACAATCTCTGCCCCCCCTCGATGTCCTCGACTGTGGTGGTAACCCTAGAGAGAGCAGGAATAGAATCAACAGCTGCCAGAGAAAGGCAGTCAAGGCATGATGTTCATAGCAGGAGACCATCTGGCTAGGGAACTCTGCCTGTGGTGCTTTGAACGTCATTGTTTGGTGGCTGAAATGGTCTGTCAAATTTGACCCATAATCCCAGGTGTTAGTGGAAATTGCCAGCTTCATGATAAAACCCTGGAAAACATGGTATTTAATTTGTCCCAATCAAAAGGTTCCAAAGTCAGCTGTGCCCTTTTCCTTCTAGACAGACTACAGCAGGTTACAGAAACTGGCATTCAGAGGAGTTCCTGGAAGATGGCGGAGGAGAAGCTCAAGGCTCAGCAAGCTCTCGCAAAGAAAGCAGTTTTAGAGTTCCAGTGAACAGTCCTAAGCCAGAGAATCACACCAAGTGTCCCAGCACAGGACAGAGAGTTAGGCCAGAGAGGGAAAATCCAGGCAAGGAGACAGATCTGAGCTATTGCCAGCAGCGGCCGCTGCTTCCGCTGCGGCGGTGGCCGTACCGCCATACCTGAAAGAGAGAGAGTCTGGGACGAAAGAGCCAGATGCGGCAGGCAAGCGGATTCCACTCAACACCACCAAGAACCAACAAGGAGCAGCCATCTTCATCCTGCAGTTCGCAGACCAGAGACGACCCAGGAACCAAGTCTCGGCGTGAGTAGAAGCCTGACATCCTCAATTCTTTGTAGAGAGCAGAAGAGGGAAGGCCACCCCCCCCCCCATTACGGGAGATCTCCATCTTGGATACCAACAAAGCTCGGCGGAGCTGCTAGCTCCAACTCAAGCCTTGGAATAAAAGGCGTCATTTATCAGGTCACAAGAACTTAACGGCATGAACTGCCAGACTCAGCTCCATCCAGGGAAAAGTCACCCAGTTCAGGTGCCAGCCCTAGGAGTGGCTTTCTTCACTGGGTAATCAGAGCCAGAGGCTGCCCCTACCTTTAGCAGCCTCTATATCAGTAAAGAGAAACCCTGAGAGTGGCTCCAGGCTGGCCTCTGTGAGTTTCTCACAAACTAGCCCCCGGGAAAAGCTGCTGTTTACTGAAAGGCCTCAACTCTACCCAGAACCTAGCCTCATCACAGCATCTCCAAACTTGAGGAAAAAGCCATCTCCCTCTTTTGTGATAATCAAAGCAGACCCCCCCTCCCATTGAACTAACTTGGGAGGAGGATCGCAAAATCCTGGGTAAAGCAGAGCATTTTTCTGCCTGTCCAAACAAACTGACTTAAGAAATCAACAAAGCCACAGGACCACAAGCAGACCATAGACTGCAACCAGAGGCTGATTACAGACACAAGGGAGATACAGGATTTTTCCCAACCCTCCCCCAAAAAAATCGAAGAATTTTTTTTCTTCTTCTTCTTTTTTATACCTTTTACAAAAAAATTTTTCTTTTCTAAAACTTTATTTTAATTTTTAATTTTTAAATTTTTTGAAAAAAATTGTTTTCTAGAAACATTTTTCCCCTTATAATCTTTATTTTAGTGATACATGCGTGTGTGTGTTTTTCATTTTTTTCCCTTTTTAAAAAAATTTTTTTTCTTTTTGTTTTTTGCTTAGCTTGACTGAACTTCTGATCTGTTTTTTTGCTTTCTTCCTTATCCTTCTCAACTTTTTCTCTCTTTCGTTCTTCTTTATGGGACTTAATTGTTGTTCTGCACATCCTCACATAAACCCGTAGTTGACTCTTAGACCCTATCCCATATTGTGTACACACTTAATCCACAAATTTATTACTCAACTCAAAACCTCTGAGACTTAAATTCCTTAATAGCAGTACTACCTCTTTATACCTATATAATATTTTAAGTATTTTTATTTTTAAATTTTTCACATCTCCTTTATATCCCTCCCTTTCTTTCATTACATTCACGTTCTTTGAATAGTTTGTTCTGGTTTCTGCATATTATTAATTTTTATTTTTGTATTTTTTCTGGTCTCTTTTTTTATTGCTTTCTCTTTCTTCTTGAATTCTCTCTCTCTACTTTCATCCTATCCAACCTACTTCCTGCTTTGAGACTAGGACTTAGTTAAGTTAACTCTCCCTGTACCTTCCCACATCACACTATTCCTATATTTTACCCACAACTCTCCCTAACCCTAATAATTTCTGGTTTATCAAATTCTTCTTTGAGGTTCATAGTCCATTAATATATAGCTGTTTGATGTTGAATAGAGGTATCTGTTGAATTAGATTGTATCTGCAGACTATTGACTGTGCAAATTCAGACTTTCGTTGATGCTTGCCTTAAGTTAGTGTTCTAGCAGAAAACTGGTGTTCTTTTTATCGCAAATGGGCAGAGTAAGCTGGAAAACCACAAGAAAAATGGCATTATAATCAGGGGACAGAACAGATAATGAATAATCCAGAGGAGAGTTCCCAAATAGCTCTACAAACACTGCTGACAAACATGATAAATGAAAACATACAAAGAACCCTGTATGAGCAAGATAGGAAGAGAGAGGAGGCAAACAAAAGGTCAATACAGGAAAAGATTGAAAACCTACAAAAGATTCTGCATGAGCATGATAGGAAGAGAGAATAAGCAAACAATAGGTCAGTGCAGGAAAAGATTGGAATCCTACAAAGGACTCTGTATGAGAGTGAGAGAAAGAGAGAGGAGGCAATCCAAAGGTTTATACAGGAATATCATGAGCGTGAGGAAGCTACTCAAAAACTGCTACAGGATTTGCATGAGCAGCTTGAGAATACTCAAAGAGAAAGGCAGGAATGGTGTGAACAGGCTGAGAACACTCAAAGAGAACTACAGGAATGGCATGAACAGGAGGAAGCTAAGCAAAGAGGAATACAAGAATTGAGAGAGCAGGATGAGAATACAAAAAGATCACTAAAGGCATTCATGGGATCCATTAACAAAGAGTTGAAGCAAGTCAGGGAGACCACAAAGGGAATGCTGAATGGAACCCAACAGAAGGAATGGGAGTCCAAGGAAACCATAACCAATCAACTAACTGATTTGAAAATAAACACTGAACACCAAATTAAGGAAGTAAAGAAGTTCATACCAGATCTAAAACAAAGCTTCAACAAAGAATTTGAAACCATCAAAGCTGACCAATTGGAAGGAAAAGAAATAAAAAACAAAGTAGAAAGTCTTGACAGCAGGTTAGACCATGCAGAAGACCGAATCTCAGGGATTGAAGACAGGCTGGATATTATAGAGAAAGAACATACAACCATCCAAGACAAGTCCAAGAAATATGATAGATCTATCCAACACTTGGAAGACACCATCAGAAGACCTAATCTAAGGATAATGGGTGTAGAGAAGCACGTAGGAACAGAAGTTAATGGTCTAGGAAATTTGTTTAACAGGATCCTAGGAGACCTCCCCAAACATGCAAAAAGATGGACCTATTCAGATACAAGAAGCTTTTAGAACTCCAAATAGACCATCCCAGCGTCACATTATAATCCCCACAGGATCAACTCAGACCAAGGAAAAGATCCTTAAACCTGTGAAGGAGAAAAGATTAATCACCTATAAAGGAAAACCAATTAGAATCACCTCAGATTTCTCAGCAGAGACAATCAAAGCAAGAAGAGACTGGAATGATGTATGCCCAGCCCTAAAAACAAACAACTATCAACCAAGAATACTGTACCTATCTAAACTCTCCTTCATAACTGAAGGCCAAATATAAAACTTCCATAGCAAAGAAAAATTGAAACAATACATCTCCACCAAACCAGCCCTACAAAAGATTCTTAAAGATGTCCTACATATAGAAAACCAACAAGACCACAATAAAGGCCAAGAAACTGCACCCAAACTGAGAATCCAAGAACCATAGGAAGAACTCAGTTTTTGCAACGCCCAAGAAGGTGGATAACATGGCAGGAACTCCCAAATACCTCTCAGTACTATATCTTAACATTAACAGACTTAACTCTCCAATTAAGCGACATAGACTGTCTAGTTTGATTAAAAACAAGATCCTTCTATCTGCTGCTTTCAGGAGTCACATGTTGCCCATAAAAACAAACACAATTTCAATGTTAAAGGCTGGAGAAAAATCTACCAAGCAAACGGACCCCATAAACAAGCTGGAGCTGCAATCCTAATATCAGATAAAATAGACTTCAAATTAAAATTCTTGAGAATATGTAAAGAAGATCATTAAATACTAATTAAGGGATCCCTCCTTCAGGAGGATATTACAATTCTACATATCTATTCGCCAAACAATGGAGCACCCAAATTTATCCAAGAAACACTACTTTCCCTCAAATCCCACATAGATCCAAAGACATTAATTATTGGGGATTTTAACACACCACTCTCCCCACTAGGTAGATCAACTCTGCAAAAACTCAACAGAGAAACCGCAGATCTAAACACCTGCAAAATCAACTAGATTTAACAGACATCTACCGAATATTTCACCCAGCAATATCATAATACACGTTTTTCTCAGCAGCACATGGAACATTTGCTAAAATAGACCACATTTTAGGCCACAAAGCAAACTTGTCCAAATTCAGAAATATTGAAATTATACCTTGCATTCTCTCTGACCACAAGGAAATAAAATTAGAACTCAACACCAAAAGCCACCAAAGAAAGTCTGGTAACACATGGAGGCTGAACAACACACTACTGAATCACGAGTGGGTCATGGAAGAGATTAGAAAGGAAATTCAAATGTTCATGCTATTCAACAAAAATGAGCACACAAATTACCAGCTCCTCTGGGACACAGCAAAGGAAGTACTCAGAGGCAAGTTTATAGCTCTGAGCTCCTACATCAACATATTGGAGAGATCTGAAACCAACAATTTAATGACACATCTGATACTCCTTGGAAAAGAGCAGCAAGATAAACTCCAATCCAGTAGATGGAAAGAAATAATCAAAATTAAATCAGAATTAAATGAATTAAAATCCACAAAAACTACAGAAAGAATCAACAAAACCAAAGTTGGTTCTTCGAAAAACTTAACAAAATTGACAGACCCTTAGCAAATCTTATCAGAAAAAGAAGAGAACACACCCAAATTAATAAACTCAGAGATGAGAATGGAAACATCACCACGGAAACAACCAAGATTCAGAACATTTTAAGGGAATACTTCTCAAAACTTTATGCTAATAAGTTTGAGAACTTGACAGAAATGGACCTTTTCCTAGCAAATATTGACATGCCAAAACTAAACCAAGATGAGTTAAACCATCTTAACAGGCCCATATCAAGCATTGAAATAGAAACAGCAATAAGAGACCTCCCAGCTAAGAAAAGTCCAGGACCAGATGGTTTTACAGTGGAATTCTACAAGGCCTTCAAAGCAGAGCTCACACCAATACTCCTGCAACTCTTCAATGAAATTGAAAGAGAAAGTTCACTACCGAACACATTCTATGAAGCCATCATAACCCTCATCCAAAAACTAGGCAGGGACTCATCAAAGAAAGAGAACGATAGACCCATTTCTTTGATTAACATTGATGCAAAACTTCTCAACAAAATTTCGGCCAATCGACTCCAACAATTCATCCAAAAAATCATACACCACAATCAAACAGGATTCATTTCAGGGATGCACAGCTGGTTCAATATATGCAAATCAATTAATATTATTCATCACATCAACAGCAGCAAGGATAAGAACTACATGGTTATCTCAATAGATGCAGAAAATGCATTCGACAAGATCCAACACCCCTTTATGATGAAGGTTTTGGAAAAATTAGGAATCTATGGAACATTCCTCAATACAATAAAGGCTGTATATGACAAACCTACAGCCAGCATTATACTTAATGGTGAAAAAATAAAGCCATTTCCTTTTAACTCACGAACAATATAAGGACGACCACTCTCTCCACTTCTCTTCAATCTCGTATTAGAATGCCTAGCTACAGCAATAAGAAAAGATGCAAACATAAAAGGGATCCAAAGAGGGAAAGAAGAAAAAAAACTCTCACTTTTTTGCAGATGATATGATCTTGTATTTAAAGAACCCCATAGACTCCAATCCCGAATTACTCAAGCTGATTCAAAACTTTGGCAACGTAGCAGGGTATAAAATTAACCCCCCAAACTCAATGGCTTTTCTGTATGTCAACAATGAGAAAAGTGTAGCTGAAATTAGGAAAGTAACTCCATTTGTAATAGCCCCTCAAAAAATAAAATACTTAGGAATTAACTTAACGAAAGAAGTGAAGGACCTCTCTGGTTAACACTTTAAAATCTTGAAAAAGGAATTCAATACAGAACTTAGAAAATGGCAAAACCTCCCATGCTCCTGGATTGGAAAGATCAACATCGTGAAAATGGCAATACTTCCCAAGGCTATCTACAAATTCAATGCGATACCTATCAAAATTCTAAGCTCATTCTTCAAGGAAATAGAAGAGACAATCCAAAAATTCATATGGAATAATAAAAGACCCAGAATAGCTAAAACACTCCTCAAGGCAAAGAACACTGCTGGAGGAATATCAATACCAAATTTCAAACTCTATTATAAAGCCATAGTAATCAAAACAGCTTGGTACTGGCATAAGAGCAGACCTCAGGACAAATGGAATAGAATTGAAAACCCAGAAATGAATCTACAGACCTATAGCCATCTAATCTTCGATAAGGGAGCTAAAATAATAGAATGGAAGAAAGACAGCCTCTTCAGTAAATGGTGCTGGCAAAATTGGTTAACTACTTGTAGAAAACTAAAGCTAGATCCTTATATATCACCCTGCACCAGTATCAACTCCAAATGGATCAAAGACCTCTGAGTCAAAGCAGACACTCTGAAAACATTACAGGATGGAATAGGAGAAACCCTAGGTCTCCTTGGCTCAGGGCGAAATTTTCTTAATAGAGACCCGGATACACAACAAATCAAAGAAAGGTTTGATGAATGGGATTGCATGAAGTTGCAGAGCTTCTGCATGGCAAAGGACATATCTTGCAAGATCAATAGAAAGCCCACAGATTGGGAGAAGATCTTCAATAGCCTTACAATGGACAAGGGTCTCATTTCTAAAATACACTTGGAACTCAAAAAATTAAATCCTCCAACAACAAATCCTCAAAGAAACAACTGCCCAATAAATAAGTGTGCTAAAGACTTAAAGAGAAACTTCTCTGAAGAAGAAAGAAGGATGGCCAATAGACACATGAAGAAATGCTCAACAACCCTAGCCATAAAAGAAATGCAAATCAAAACAACATTGAGATATCACCTCACCCCAGTTAGAATGGTTATAATCAAGAACTCTAAAAACAACAGATGCTGGAGGGGATGTGGACAGAAGGGAACCTTACTTCATTGTTGGTGGGAGTGTAAACTTGTTAAACCACTTTGGAAACAGTATGGAGGTTCCTCAAAAGACTTCACATAGAGCTCCCCTATGACCCAGCAATACCACTTTTGGGCATTTACCCTAATGTTTACAAACAAGACCACACTAAAGCTACCAAAACAACTATGTTTATTGGAGCATTATTTACCATAACTAAGATATGGAACCTACCCAGATGCCCCTCAGTAGATGAATGAATCAAGAAAATGTGGAATATATACACAATGGAATTCTATGTCTCCATCAAAAAGAATGACATTTCCCCATTTGTTAGGAAATGGAAAGCCTTGGAAAAAATTATATTAAGTGAAGTAAGCCAAGCCCAAAGAAACATAGGTCCAATGGTTTCCCTTATTTGCAATATCTAGTACATGTATGAGTCAAGCAGAAAAGGTCAGATAATGTGATGTTAGGAAAATGAACCTTTAGATATGTATTTCAATTTTTTTTTGCTTTCATGCATGTGTTTCTAACTCATTTATAAGATTATTTCTTTGTTGCTTTGTGTGTCCCTCCTCCACAGTATAACCCCTGCTTTCACTATATTTGATGTCTGTAATTTGTGGAGGAGATGGGGAAAAACAAGTCGTTTAACGTTTCAACTTTGAGAAGTAGAAGTTGTCATGTCGAAAACGAACTTTACAACTTTGGTGCGGGAGGGGTGGGGAGGTTGTGTCGGGGGGGGGGTGGAGGCTGGGAAGGGTTGTGAAGGGTAAACAAAGGAGGAGGCTGCAATGCTTGGTAAGAAATGTACTCATTATCTTGCTTATGTAATTGTAACCCCTCTGTACAGTATGTTCACAAAAAATAAAAATTAAAATAAAAAAAAAAGAAACTGGCATTCAGAGAGCCCTTGCTAACTGCCGTGGTCTGATAACGAGCGGGATCCGCAGGGGGAATGCACGTGCCTACCACTGCCCAGCTGGAAACTGCCCAGGCAGGACACAGATTGGAGTTTTCTGGAGCCCAGAGATGATTGACCACTGGTACAATGCCGCGGGAAGGAATCCATGTCACCAGTGGGGGTCCAGAGCACCCTGCCCAGATTCCCACGGACACAGTCAATGCTCTGGGTAAGTTTGCCTTCTCATCCTTGGTCGTGGTGAACCATGTGCCATGTCACACCGTTCACCACTCTCCAAACCCTCCTAGCCTCACAGCCCCTGCCCTCCTCCCTCACCCCCCCCGCATTTAATTCCTTAATTATATTTGGCAGGCACATTCCCAACCCTTGAATTAGCTCCAAGTATACACATGAGAGCAGACTGTCTGGCTAGAAGAATACGGCTGCATTCACACTTGCCTCATCATCCTTCTGGCTGAAGACAGAAGGACAGGTGTCCACTCTGGTCTGCAATTCACACAGGCCTCCTAGGGGAGACCCACACAGGTCCAGCAGCTACTGTGGGCTAGAGGAAATAGGGAAGAGGTAGGTGGAAAGGAACGTCTACTGAAAATTTCTCCAAAAAGGAGCCAAGAAATGTTCAAGGAGAAAACAAAAATTATGGCTGGACTCATACTTGGCATTGATGAAAAAAGAAGCATACACACACACACACACACACACACACACACACACACACACACACACACGCATACATATAAAATGCTTTTGCTCTTTTTAGACACAATGACTTAAATATGTTTTCATTGTTCTCCCTGTTCTCTGAACACACACACACACACACACACACACACACACACAAATCCAGACCTGTGACAGAAGACTCCTCCATGCAGCACCTGCAATTTGCCAACTGATCACTCACCTGAGCACAGACAGGCAAGTGTAAGGAGAACGATGATCTCTCTCTCCTTCTCTCTCTCCCTCTCTGTCTCTCTTCCTCTCTCTATCCTTCTCTCTCTCTCTCTGTCTCTCTCTCTACCTCCATCCCTCTCTCTCTCTCTCATGCATACACACACACACACACACACACACACACACAGACGCACACACAAATAGACCCAGCAGTGTCTCTCCTGAGTTTGTTGGTTCCTCCTCCAGGACAAGGTACAAGCTGGAGTACAGGGATTCCCTTGTCAAACTAGTGGCTCCCACCCAAAGGAGCACCGCTCTAATAACGCAGAACCACTCTGCCTCTCCCTTTCTCAAGGGCCAGACACTTTCCCTTGGGAACTACCAGCATTTACTCACCATTCACCAAAATCCCAGGCCAGGATTCTCTATGAAGGTGTCCTGAGATAGGTGGATCCTCAGAGCCAGGATTAAAAACAAGCAGGGGTGTCACAGTGTCCCAGAGGGGTGTCTGACCTGGGGTGGGGGCAGTGTTGCAAAATGCATGGGGTCCTAAAGGCTACATACATGGACAGACTCCCTATTTCCAGTCTAGATGCTTCTGGGTGACTTCGGGGATTCTTTTGAAGGACTAGGAGAGCAGATGGAATGTGAGCCAGCAGATACTGGGAGAGCTAGGAAATGTGATCACCCTGTGAGAACTGTTGACAGCTGATGTGGGGGGACAGGTCAGGTATATGCGTGTCGGAGGGGGTGTGTTCTTCCCAGATATTCACCTTCTATCTGATTCCAAGTGCCCTCACATAACTATTGGGCTTTTCTGGGACCCTGCTCAGGTGAAAGGGTGACCGAGCACAGAACATAAGGGCTCACACAGCAAGGAGGGCCTATCTTTTGCATCCAACACCCACCACCCCCAGCAAAAAGCAAAAGACCCAAGAAGGCAGGTGTGGAGGGGCTGCTTCCCACCTCTGACTAAAGCCACCAGGTTCCCAACAGGGAGAGGAAGGGTGCAGATGCACAGCTGTGTGGCTCCCACTGTTCCAGGCCACGAGCTCTGTGGCGACCCCTCCTCACCCATTCCTGCATCACTCCATTTCCTGGTACACCGTTTACTAGTGTGTGGGTGGGATCCCGGGGTCAACACCCACTCCCACTCTCCAACCCTGGGGTACATTTGTGGCAGGGACATGACAGGCTGTGGGGCATGGGGCACACAATAGCAGGACAGGAGAGGGGAGGCAGGAAGGGCGGGTCCATGTCAGCAGGAGAGGTTCTTTTGGCAGGAGGGTTCCCAGGGTGCAGGCCCATGGGGCAGCCACTCATGTGTGCTACTGGGAGAAGCTGTAGGCAGAGGCTCCAGAGGCATGCAGGCCCAGAGTATGAGGACTGGGATCCGAGACCTGCTAGGGGCTGCAAGCAAACCAGGGGCGTGCCATCTCTGCTGGGCGACTTCAAGAGGCACCATGGGTCTGAGCCAAAAACACCATGTTTGAAACGCGATGCTGCAGGAAGTGGGCAGGCTCACGTCTGCGGGGCATGTAGGGGCTGCACATGGCCTCTGCTCCTCCTCATCAGCCAACACTGCCCCTACCTCAGCCACCTCCACTGCCATACTCCCTGGGCAGGGACCTCAGACTCAGGCCTGCCATGGCCACCACACCTCCGAGTAGCTGCCTGTGGCAATGTCCTGCTGCATAAGCTCCACATGCTCTGTGCTCCCCGACAGGACATGCGCTAAGATTTGGGAGGTTGCCAGCCTATAAAGCTGCTTGCCTTTGTGTGTGTGCTCACTCTTCGATCTGCTCTCTCTCTCTCTCTGCCCTCACTCCTCTCCTGGGCTGCCTTGTCCCCATGGAGTGCACCCGCCCCCTGCTGCGAACACAGTATGCCCTGGGTCCTTCCCCTCCTCCTCTTGCCATGCTCCCTTCCCCTTTGCCCCCGCCCCCACCCCTGCTGCAAGCCCAGCCCTGACTGGGCCCTAAGGCTTCCAGGCCACGCAATTGTAGCCTCACCTCAGCTCATCACTCCCCCCTAACCCCAGTACCTGCCCCTGTGATCGAATCTCCCCTCAGCCCCACCACGGGAGGAGACTCTCCTCCTTCCCCCTCCACTCTACACACCAAGCAGGTGTACAGTGACCCTTGTGTGTGTGTGTGTGTGTGTGTGTGTGTGTGTGTGTGTGTGTGTGTGTGTGTGTATGTGTGTGTTTGTGTGTGTGTGCTTGTTGGGGATAACTGCCTCTCAAGGACTCAGAACATAGCACCCTTTGAGATGACTCAGCACACAGCACACTTCAAAAAACAGCCCAAAGCACCCTGGGTAAAGGACTCAGTACACAGCTCCCTTTGAATGACTCAGTATATAGTACACTGTGTAGAGCACTCAGCACACAGCATCCTTTGAAAGAGGGAGTCCATAGCCCACAGTGTAAAGGACTCAGCACATGGCATGCTTTGAAAAACTCAAGCGCACAGCACTGTTTCCCAGGAACTCAGTAGATAGCATCCTGTGTTAAGACACACACAGCCCCCTTTGAAAGACTGAGTACATTGCACTCTGTGTAAAGCACTCAGTGCATAGCACCCTTCAAAAACTAAGCAGATAGCACAATTTTGAAAGACTCAGCACATACCACAGTGTGGAAGGACTCAGTACATACCACACTGTCAAAGGATTCAGCCCATCGCACCATTTGCAGGACAGTACAGAGCACCCTATTTTAAGGTCTTGGCACAAAGCACTTGAAAAAATCATCTCCTCCCTCAATTCTCAAAGGCTCAGCACATAGCAGGACCCTTTGGGGTGAATTATCACACCACAACTTTTGAAGGACTCAGCATATAGTACGTTGTGTAAGGGACTCATCACACAGCACCCTTTTAAAAACCCAGCATGGCCCACTCTTCTCAGGGACTCAGCACATAGCACCCTTTGGGATGACTCAGAAAACAGCACCTTTTTGAGGACTCAGCACAAAACTCCATGTGGGAAGGCCCCAGCAAACAGCACCCTGTGAAGGACTCAGCACATAGCTGTATGTCACAATTTCAGCTGTCATTAGAATTAGGGTGCTTTCTTTAGTATCACCATTCTTCCGAAACACTTCACAAACCCTACAAGTTTACTTTAGCCAACCTGTGTTTTATGGGGCAGGGTCAGCTGGGTGTCTTGAACTCAAAGCTTGGGGGCTCTGTCCCTGATCTCTTTGGTTCAATGCTAGCTCCAATTTTGACCCATAGCTCCAATTTTGTTTTTTTGGGGTTGTTCTTTGTCAGATCTTATGGTGATCAGGAAGGCCAAGTTGGGGTGTCTGTGGGCAAAGACTCTTAGCTCGGCCTGGAGCTGACCTCTCCCTTCCTTGTGCCCCTGGGATTCGGGACTCCTGGCACTCTCTTGGCCTAGGGTGGAACAGACCTGCTCTGGCATCAGCACCCATGGTGAGCAAAAGTCAGCTTGGCCCTGGTCACTTCCCCCAATTGAAATCTAGAGGAAAATGGCACGGCCTCTCATGTTCCACGTCTGGCCAGCAGGGGGCAGGAGTTGCCCACCATGGGGATTGTACCTGTGAGCTGTGTTTACTCTTGATCCAAGCCACATTGGACAGGAAAGTGCATGAGACTCCTACCTACAATTAACCATCATAAAACAAGTGGGACTGTGGCTCAAGTGGCAGAGTACTAGGCTTGACCAAGAAAACTCAGGGATAGAGCCTAGTCCCTGAGTTCACACACACACACACACACACACACACACACACACACACACACACACACACACACACACCACATGCATGCAAAATCAGAGATTTCTACACTACAATCTTTGGGTATTCTCTACCTATTCCCCACTAAGCCTGATAGCTGTTGGCCTAGGTATTTGATGCATACAACACCAACTGGCATCTTTAATTTTGGAGAACAGAATGGCTAGAAGGTGAGACTTCTCCCATCCCAGCTCCTTGATTGGGTCATGGTCTATCCAGGCCCTTTGCGACTCCTTTTACAGACTTGACAAAATGCCTTCAAAAGTCATCACAAGCTGGGCACTGGGGGCTCATACCTGTCATCCTAGATACTCAGGAAGCTGCGATCTGGAGGATCATGGTGCCAAGCCAGCTTGGGTAGGAAAGTGTGTGAGACTCTTATCTTCGATGAACTATCGGAAAACACTCAACTGGTAGAATGCCAGCCTTAACCAAAAAGAGCTCAGGGACAGGGGCCAGGCCCTGAGTTCAAGACAGAGGCTTTGAAGAACAAATCTTTGTTGGAGGTTTTTCTTTCCTTTGAAAACAATTTATTGTTTGAGATAAGCATTCCCTGGCCACCAATGGGCTATTAGATGTCCCTTGAATTCGGGCCGCTTCCTGGCAGCTTCTGCCCTAACTGACCTTCAGTTTACCCTTCCCATCACACGGCAGATGGAGGCCTGAGAGAAGGCTACCTGGCCACTTATTTCTGGTGGCTGACGTGGCTTTTGAGAATCAGTATGTCACATAGAGAGTCATCATCCACATCAGTCTACAGAAGAAAGAAAGGGAGCGCTCCTTGACCAAGCCTACCAGCTGTAGGTGGCTCTGGATGTGGGGCATCTGCTGCAGGATGTGCTCCAAAGGGGAGTCATCTATAGGGTCAGGAACCCAGACCACTCCTCTGGCAGTTTCCAAGCTGTCTTGAAGTTGCAATTCTTCAAAACCTTTTTGCTCCTCCCTCATTTTGCCCACCCCAGAGCCTGAGGCATCTGAAGCAGCTGCAGTTATGGGGGCTCATCCTGTGCCAGCATCTGGAGCCTTCTATCTGCTCCTTCCCCTGCAAGAAGGGACAGCAGCTCCCCCAGCTCTCTTTTCTCCATCTTCTCCTGGGAGAGCCAGCACACACGCTTGGCTTTCTCCAGACACATTTCATCCAGGATGAACATCTGCTCTTTACACGCCATGAGGGACTCCAAGACAGTGCAGATGTGTGCCAACAGCTGGCTGCATCGATGGTGGTGCTCATCTGCTGGACTATGGAAGTCCACGTCATCATGCAGGTCATGGATGAAGCAGATTTTGTTCTCGGATGACCCCTGTCCCATTTCCCATCCCCACGCCTGCTCTGGTGTCAGCTCATGGGGCAGGAGGCCTGTGGTTCCAGCTCTGTCTGCCACTGAGCTGCTGTGTGGTGATCCCTGCAAAGGGGTCACCACTCCTGCAGCAGGAGTTTCCCCCTGTTGATTTCAGCCTCTGAGTGCTCACAGAGCCACATCCCTCTAGGTCTGGGGCATGTCTCCATCCTCTGCGATTCTCAATTTCTGGAGGTGTCACCTCCTCAACTTTTGCTTCTCCAAGGCTCACAACCTATGTTGTCATGCAGGACAATGCTTCCACAATAACCCGCCATTAAAAAATTAGCCCCCTGGTTTGCAATTCGTGCCAATTTTTCTGCCAGGCCTGGTATTTGAACTCAAGGTCTAGGTAAATATGCAGCACTGTGAGAGAAGGGAATCTGACCATGCTTGAAGACAAGAAAGTCAGGCCTGTTCCCTAGGTCTGAATTCAAGCTTCAGGCTGGGAAAACATACTCTTCATATCCATTTTAAACACAGGATTTATACTTCCATACAGATATCCATTACGTATTGTGTTTGGTGTAGTTATTCATTTTATTTCTGGTTTTATTCATTTATTTAGCAACTATTTTATTGACTCTGATGACACCGCTACCATTTATTACATTGTTTACATCCTATCACAGCATCCAGATTTGTAGATATGATATCCATCATGCCTGACACTCAGGACTCTCCCAGAAAAGGAAAACATGTGTCATACTCGGCTTCTTACTGCAAGATTATATTTTTGGCAGTGCTTGGATCTGAAGTCAGGGCCTAGCAGTCCCAATTCATGAATGGATGTGTGTGAGCACAGCAGCCTCTAGCCAATGAAGCTGTCAGGTGGTTCCCAAGTGCTGAGATCCAGCCCCAGTTTTGGCCAAAACAGTGATACATGGATAGGCAGATGGTGGTATACAAATAAATACATATTGGAAAGGAGCACCAGATCTGTTTGTCTATGATTGAATGAAACCTACTATATTCCTAACAACTTTTAGGCATTTATTATACTGCCACTGAAGGAATATTATTCTTTTCATGTTCAATAAGCTATTAATTAAGATCAATCTGTATGATAGGATTATTGCATCCAATTTTAGACTACACTGAAGCATGAAGTACTCTTTCAATAGGTATTCCTATGCACAGGAATTAGTCTCTTGTGATCTCCTGTCATTGGTAGGTGTCAGGATCGGGATTTGAACCCAGGGCCTATGGTTGACAGGTAGGCCTATGGTTTCCCTGATAGCCCACCAGCCTTCAGCAATGGCTGGTCAGGTCCAATTGCAGCTGTGTCATTCAGAACCAGGATGGTCACCGTGTAAAGATAAAAAATGTAAACCCCATCCCTCTGCAGCTCACCACTTTTTGTGGTATCCTACTTTATTTTTCTTCGTGCAAGCCCTCTGGGCCTAGGATCCCAAGATCGGCTATGGGTCCAGAGATTGTACTCCAGCCTAGGGCGATCGAAGCTGAGGCAGAGTTGCACGACCTGAGTTCAACCCCTGTGTTGGCAAAATAAAGATTAAATTAAAAAATTAATTAATCGTTTAACTAAATAAAAAAATAAAGCTCCCTGGTTTGGAATTTGTGCCATTTTTCTTTCCTAGCCTAGAATTTGAACTCAGGGTCTTGGTAAATGTGTTGCAATGTGAAGAAAAGTTCAGAGTTGCCACTACTTGAGATCAAACCCTGTGCAAAGCCTAAAATAAAAAAAATAAGTCACTGAGATCGGCAGGGGGAGTAGATGTGGAGATGGGAGGGAAGGGATATTTTGGGGAAAACAAAGGAAGAGGCAACAATGTTCAATAGGAAATGTGCCTTGCTCATTTAACTGTAACCCATCTGTATAATATTTTTACAATAAAAAAATGAAAAAAGTCATGCTCAGAGAAGCCTTTTGGGGGTAAGGGAAAAATGTCTGAATAGATATACAAAATTCTACACTGCTTTTTCTTAATGTTCAGTATGGAACTGAATAAGCATAACTGCTTGATTTTTAAAAATTTAGTCACTGTCTTGGAACTGGGGGCAGTATTTCCATCATTGCTGGGATTTGATCTCACATTCCAGGTAACTCTTTTGCACCATGGGTGAACGAAAAACTCACTGTCCTGGAGGAAAAGAAATTCAGGCTAGAGTTCTGAATGAAGGACCTGCAATAGAAAAAATATTTCTATATATGTGTAATATATTATATATTTACATGTGTATGTTTATTACATATTATGATTTTAATTGATTTTGTATTTATTTTATTTTATACATTTTATAGTTTATTGTATTTAGTATTATTATACACATAATATTTATTATGTTTTTCACATCTATTAGAAAATTATACAAAATAAATTAGGTCATTGACTTGTTTTTCATTAATACTTTATTAAGTGTTGAAACATGATACATAATTAAATGGAGGCATTAGTCACAGTCATCACCTTTAGAGTCTCTCCCAAGTGTGAGCTTTGTCTTAGTTATCTTTTGACAACTTCCTAAGGGATTTCTTTAGATGATTTACACTCAGAAGCCTTTTCTTGAGGATAGGCAAGTTGTGGGATAAAATTTTAAGGGTGTGGCTGGGAATGTGGCTTAGTGGTATAGAGCTTGCTCAGCATGCATGAATGCCAGGGTTTGAATCCTCAGTGCCACATACTCAGAAAAACCTAGAAGCTGTGGAGTGGTTCAAGTGGTAGAGCGCTAGCCTTGAGAAAAAGAAGCTCAGAGACAGTACCCATACCCTAAGATCAAGCCCCAGGAGAGTAGAAACAATAGGCCAGATGCCGGTGGCTCACAACTGTATACCTAGCTTCTCAGGAGACTGAGATCTGAAGACCACAGTTCAAATACAGCCTAGGCAAGGAAAGCCTGTTAGACTCTTATCTTCAATGAACCACAAAAAGACCACATGTGGCACTATGACTCAAGTGGTAGAGTGTTCACTTTGAACTGAAGGGCTCAGGGACAGTGCCCAGGTTTGAGTTCCAGACAGAAAACTGGAAAAAAGTGAGGGTCAATCAAATTACTTTTCCTATTTGCTGATTAGGAGAACATTCTCTGGAAATGAACGCTGATGTACACCAGAATTGGAGTCAGAGCTCCAGGTTCAAGTGTAGCACATCCATATGCAGAGTCTCTCAGACTCTAGAATTACAACATTGTGTCCTACAGGGTTCTGAAAGGTCCATTGTTGAAAGGCTTAATATGCTCCCCAAACCCTTTATATTGAGCCTTGACTTGTATTGTCAATGTCATTACAGTTCTGAACCTAGCAGAGCACCAGTACCTCACACCTGTCATCCTAGCTGAGGTCTCAGGATCACAGGGTGAAGCCAGCCAGGGCAGGAATGTCTATGACACTCAGGCTTCCACTGCTGAAATGTCAGAAGTTCAAGAGTTTCCTGTGTTTCCGTTGGTGAGAAGTACTTGCACTCTAAATGTTCTTAGAGTTCTCCAGGTATAGAAGCAGGAAAGAAACATTATTGACCCATCCTGGGTTCAAATGAAGTTCTCAGGATCTGAGCCCTAGCCTTGTTAGCAGGAAGAACTCCAGGGTAACATTGTATTTGAAGGTAGAAAACAGTTATGAAAGCCCTTCTTTCCTCCTGACATACAAAACCAGATTCATCTCTCATCTTTCTATGTATCTATCTATGTATCTATGTATCTACCTACCTACCTACGTACCTATACACCTAGCTATCTCTTTGCCAGTTCTTGGGTTGAACACAAGGCCTTGGCACTGTCTGTAGCTCTCTACTACTTGAGCCACAGAACTAATTCTGGCTTTTTCTGTGTATGTGCTACTGAGGAATCGAACCCAGGTCTTCTTGCATGGAAGTAAATGACTCTCAGTAATCCACATTCCCATCCCCTTCATCTTTTTTTAATGGTAGTTTTTATGCTACCATTTTATGTTCCAAAGTTTAATTTTCTGAATATTGATTACTTCTAAGAAACCTCATCTTCTCTTTCCCTGCCTGGTTTGTGCTTGTTCCTGCATTGGCCTAAGCATAAAATGTAAATAAAGGCTGCTGAGGGTCACCTGCTTTACCTGGATGGCTGCACAGATTGTTCTGTATATCTGTTTGTTGCCAGTTCCAGATCTTGAACTAAGGATCTGGGCACAGTCGATGAGCTGCTTTTGCTTAAGGCTAGCCTCCTACAACTGGAGCCATACGCCCCAACTTCTGGTTTGTTGGCACTGAAGTAGGAAAATGGGCTCAAGGACATTTCTGCCTAGGGTGACATTGACCATGATCCTCCTATCACAGCCTTATAAGTATCAAGGAGGAATGCTGAGAGACACTTGTGCCTGCCTTATCACTGCTCTTGCTGATGTTCTTGGACAGACAGGTGAGTTCCCTATTCTCAGGTTTAAGTGGTGGGAGCTGGAGCCCACAGTTCGAATCCTGATCCTGCCACCTTCAAATGGCAGGAGAGCCTAAGAAACTCATTCCTATCCATATGAATACCAATGGAATGTGATGTTTGTCCTGATTGAATGGGCACTCCTTGAATCATTCTAGGATAAAATCATACACAATTATATTATAGGACACTGATCGATTTTAATTACTAAATTATGAAGGATTTAAACAATCAAATTCATTAAATGGAGGCAGGATGAAATACCTAAGAATTGGGCATTACATAGTATAGAGATGCCATTTTTTCTTCCAGGACTTTCTTTAGTTAATCGGTATATACCATTTTCTGAATGTAGTTTAGTATATGAAACTAGGATATATTATATCTGACCAGAAAATCAATTATTTAAACATTTTTTATCAGTAATGCTTAAAGCGAATTGTAGAGGTACATCCAAATTACGTATATTTGAAGGCAATGCTTGGTTAGTCCTCTTCTCACATTCCCCATTCCTTTCAAGAGAATAATACACATTTTAAGGAAATACTTAGAATGTTTTGGATAAATAGGTTGACTTTAAACCAGTGAGTTGCTCTATGATGCATATTGTTATTTTATATCCAGAAAAGCTAAATTCTTACTTTATCATTTTCCTTAGGCTTTATATTCAGACTTAATCTCTGATGGGTGACAAAGATATAAACATTTTTAAACAGTGGCTGAATTTAGGCTGAGGTATCTAGGTACAATGATACTCATCCAGATAGGCCTCATCAGTCATGAGACCCTGATATCCAAATGTTAACCAATGCTTTTGGTGTCATGCTTATGAGATTTTGTGTATTATAAACAGTGGCTATTAGAATTATTTTGTAATCAACATCATTTCACGGGTTAGGAACGGAAGTGAGACATTACACTCAGAACAAAATTTAAGGAGGCATCCAAAATTAGTTACCAAGTTATACATCATTTAACACAATGTTTTAAAAATAGCAAACTAAAGGAAATAATTAATGAAAAAATCAACATTTACAATAAATACAGAATCAGTATGACTGATTTATCTTTTTTATTGTGAAAAGTACTATACAGAGGGGTTACAATTACATGAGCAAATAATGAGTGCATTTCTTATCAAACATTGTAGCCTCCTCCTTTGTTTCCCCTTCCCATCCCTTCCCATCCTCCTCCTGCACCCCCATCATCCTCCCCCCACCAAATTTGTAAAGTTCATTTTCGACATAACGACTTTTACATCTCATTGTTGAAATGGGTCCACCTGTATCCCTATTTAAACGATTTGTTTTTTCCCTTCCCGTCCACAAATTATACAGACATCAAACACTGTGAAAGCAGGGGTTATACAGTGAGGAGGGACATAAAAAGCGACAGAGAAATCATCTTATAAATGTGTTAAAAAACAATCGCATGAAAGAAAAAAAAAACATTTGAATATATATCTTAGGGTTCATTTCCCTAACATCAACTTATCTGACCTTTTCTGCTTGACTCAGACATATACTAGTTATCACAAATAAGGGAAACTATAGGACATATGTTTCTTTGGGCCTGACTTACTTCACTTGCTATCATTTTTTCCAAGTTTTTCCATTTCCTAACAAATGGGGCAATGTCATTCTTTCTGATGGAGGCATAAAATTCCATTGTGTATATATACCACATTTCCTTGATCCATTCATCTACTGAGGGACATCTGGGTTGGTTCCATATCCTAGCTATGGTAAATAAGAGTGCAATGAACATAGTCGTGCCTGTAGCTTTAGTGTGGTCATGTGTGTGAACATTTGTGTAAATGCCCAAAAGTGGAATTGCTGGGTTATAGGGGAGCTCTATGTGTAGTCTTTTGAGGACCCTCCATACTGCTTTCCAAAGTGGTTGAACAAGTTTACACTCCCACCAACAATGTAGTAAGTTTCCCTTGTGTCCACATCCCGTCCAGTATCTGTTGTTACTAGAATTCTTGATTATAGCCATTCTAATTGGGGTGAAGTGGTATCTCAATTTTACCCCAGTTGCAATACAGCTTACATGATGACTTTTCTGGTTATATGTTTAGTTAGGTCTTGATATTTAGTTGTAGAAGTTATGTTTTTTCATATATTTATTTGTCAGGTCAAAGAGGAAATGAATTCCTTGCCAGAGTCAACATCCATAGAAATGTTACAGATATATCCTGCAACTTTGCCAAAGTTTCAAATCAGCTCGAGTAACTTGGGTCTTTTTCTGGATCTAACTAAATAGGTGTGCAATTTTTTCAGTACTAGAAAGATTTTGACCACCATTTATGAAACTAGTATTTTCCAGTAACGACTTCTCTCTTTTCATGAGATTTTTATTTCATTTATATCATGTATTGAAGTTTTCCTTTAGATAACCCACATTCAGTCTTCTACAAAGTGTAATTTGGAGTAGTTTAAAATTATGTAGACTCATGTACACTGCTCAGATTGTATAGTTGCATATTTTTTTCTTGTTAAATCAGTAGGAATCAGTTTTCAATACGGATATTATTGGACTTATTCATTGCATTTCTGAATTTTTAAAATATGTCATGATTTTGTTATTTTATTCTTTTAATTTTGTGCAGATCTCAATTCTCATACAGTCACATTTGTTTTAAACAATTTTATCCATTCAAGGGATTTGCTATATTAGGTTTATCTAGACGAATTTAATTACAAATTAACACAACCGTATTTTTGAGACACAGTTATCTTTATGGCTCTACTCCAAGTTAATATGTATTTGAGTTATTTGTGCTTTCAAAAAAAAATGGACACAACATGTTTTTGTTCCGGGGGGAGTTCTACTTTGTTGGTTGTTTTTTCAGTTGTAGTGACTTCAACATATGTGTGCATTATATATAAATTGTTTTGTGTCTATATTTTGTTTCATATAACAGAAAGTACAAAAAGAATCAGTGATTGAGAACTTTTCCAAATAGAATTCTAAGAGAGACACTTGAAGCTTTGTGACAACTGGGAATTGGCAGGTCATCAAAGAGGTGGGGTTAGCAGAATAACGGAGACATTTTTTGACATGATTTTAATTCTTCCTCCTCTTGCCTCACTATTTCTAATAGTGTTACTTTAAAGTCTTTAGTGGAAAGAAAATAATTATGTCTGTATGAACTCAGAATTTTAGGTTCAGTTGGGACACACTACACATTCATATTTCATTTAAACTTGAAAAAAATTTTTCCTTCGTTTAAAATCACAGATGTGAATTTATAATGCTAAAATAGCATCTACTAATTTATATGAAATGGTTCACTTCACACTATATGTAATATAGACTCTAACAATAATAGTGAGTAATATAGTATGTAATAATTGACTTTGGGGGAAATCAATTGCAGTGGATTTTTGTGAGATACTTAGTAATAATAAAACTTTTATTTGATTCTATCGAAAAACTCACAGTTACATCTAAAAGTAACTCATAGTTATAAACTAATGCTGACAAAGTAAGATTGTTTCTTGGAAAAAGCCAGAAGTTTCAATAAGCTTGCTTTTTAAAAATTGTCTTGGATCTGCGCTTTGTTCACTCATGCCTGTAATCCTAGCTACACCAAAGTCTGAGATCTGAGGATAGTGGTTCAAAGCCAGCCTGGGTAGAAAAGTCTGTGAGACTCTTATCTCCAACATAACTCTTGAAAACTAGAAATGGTACTGTGGCTCAAGTGGTATAGTGGTATCCTTGAACTGAAGAGCTGAGGGACAGTGCCAAGGCTCAGAGTTCAAGACCCATGACCGACAAAAAAAAAGTGACATGGATTTTTACTTCATAATTTCATGATTTTTATTGTAAAAATACACACAGAGGGTTTACAATTACATGAATAAGGTAATGAGTATATTTCTTATCAATCATTGTTGCCTCCTCCTTTGTTTCCCCTTCCCATCCCTTCCCATCTCCCCCTCTGCACCTCCACACCCCACGCCAAAGTTATAAAGTTTGCTTTTCGACAGGATATCTCGTAGATGTCATTGTTGTAATGGGTCATCCTGTATCCCTATTTGTTTTTCCCTTCCCCTCTCAAAATAATACCAACATCAAATATTCTGAAAACAGGGGTTAAACCGTGGAGTAGGAACATGCAAAGCAACAGAGAAATCATCTTATAAATACACTAGAAAAAAGAAAAGAGAAAAAATTTGAGTCCTTACCAAGGGGTTCATTTCGCCTAACATCAACATATGTGACCATTTCTGCTTGTCTCAGACATAAATTAGTTATTGCAAATAAGGGAAACCATGGGACCTATATTTCTTTGGGTCTGGTTTACTTCACTTAATTTTTTCCAAGTCTTTCCATTTCCTAACAAATGGGGAAATGTCATTCTTTCTGATGGAGGCATAGAATTTCATTGTGTATATATACCAAATTTTCTTGATCCATTCATCTACTGAGGGGCATCTGGGTTGGTTCCATATCTTAGCTATGGTAAATAATGCTGCAATGAACATAGTTTTGCTGGTAGTTTTAGCATGTTCTTGTTTGTGATCACTTGGGTAAATGTCAAAAGTGGGATTGCTGGGTCATCAAGGAGCTCTATGTAGAGTCTTTTGAGGAACCTCCATACTACTTTCCAAAGTGGTTGAACAAGTTTACAATCTCATCAACATTCCGTTCAGGATCTGTTATTATTAGAGTTCTTGATTATAGCCATTCTAACTAGAGTGATGTTGTACATCAGTGGTGTTTAGATTTGCATTTCTTTTATGGCTATGGGGGCTGAGCATTTCTTCATGTGTCTATTGGCGATCCTACTTTCCTCTTCGGAGAAGATTCTCTGTAAGTCTTTAGCCCACTTATTTATTGGGCAGTGGTTTCTTTGAGGATTTGTAGTTGGGGGATTTAATTTTTTGAGTTCCAGGTATATTATAGATATGAGACCCTTGTCCCTTTTATGGCTAGTGAAGATCTTCTCTTAATCCATGGGCTTTCTATTGATCTTGAGAGCTTTGTCCTTTGCCTTCCAGAAGCTCTGCAATTTCATGCAATCCCATTTGTCCAACCTTTCTTTGATTTGTTGTGTTTATGGGTATCTATTAAGAAAATTTAGTCTTGTTCCAAGGATATCTAGAGTATCTCCTATTTTGTACTGTAATGTTTTTAGAGTGTCTGCTTTGACTCCGAGGTCTTTGATTCACTTGGAATTGATTCTGGTGCAGGGTGATATATAAGGATGTAGCTTTAGTTTTCTACAAGTGATTAACCAACTTTGCAAACACAATTTACTAAAGAGGCTGTCCTTCTTCCATTCTGTTTTTTAGGTCCTTTCTTCAAGATTAGGTGGCTATAGATCTGTGTGTTCATTTTCTGGGTGTTCAATTCCATTCCATTGATCCTGAGATCTGTTTTTGTGCAAGTACCAAGCTGTTTTGATTACTATGGTTTTGTAGTACAGTTTGAAACTTGGTATTGATATTCCTTCAGCACTGTTGTTTCTGTTGAGGATTGTTTTTGCTATTAGGGGTCTTTTATTGTTCCATATGAATTTTTGGATTGCTTCTTCTATTTCCTTGAAGAATGAGTTTGGAATATTGATAGGTATCACATTGAATTTGTAGATAGCCTTGGGAAGTATTACCATTTTCATGATGTTGATCTTTCTAATCCAGGAGCATGGGAGTTTTTTTTTTTTTTTTTTTTTACCACTTTCTAAGTTCTGATTTGATTTCCTTTTAAAGTTTTCATCATAAAGATCCTTCACTTCTTTGATTAAGTTAATTCCTAGGTATTTTATTTTTTGTGGAGTATTATGAATGGAGTTGCTTTCCTAATTTCAGCCACGCTTTTCTCATTGTTGGCATACAAAAAAGTCATTGATTTCTGAGAGTTAATTTTATACCCTGCTAATTTGCCAAAGTTTTGAATCATCATGAGTAATTTCTGAATGGGTCCATGGGATTTTTTAAATACAAGATCATGTCATCTCAAAGAGGGAGAATTTTACTACATCTTTCCCTATTTGGATCCCTTTTTTATTTGTATCTTTTCTTATTGATGTAGATAGTCATTCTAATACTAGATTGAAGAGAAGCAGGCAGAGTGGACATCCTTGTCTCCTTCCTAAGAGAAAATGCCTTTAGTTTTTCACCATTAAGTATAATGCTGGCTGTAGGTTTGTCATATAAAGCCTTTATTGTATTGAGGAACGTTCCCTGGATTCATAGTTTTCCCAGAGCCTTCATTATAAAGGGGTGTTGGATCTTGTCGAATGCTTTCACTGCATCTATTGAGATAACAATGTGGTTCTCACCCTTGCTCTTGCTGATGTGATGAGTTACATTAATTGATTTGCATATATTGAACCAGCTTTTCATCACTGAAATAAATACTGATTGATCGTTGTGTGTGAGTTTTTGGATGAAATGTTGATGTCGATTGGCCAAAATTTTGTTGAGGTGTTTTACATCAATGTTCATAAAAGAAATGGGTTTATAGTTCTCTTTCTTTGATGAGTCCCTGCCTCGCTTTGGGATGAGGATTATGATGGCTTAATAGAAAGATTTCTGTAGCGAACTTTCTCTGTCAATTTCATTGAAGAGTTTTTGGTGTATTCGTGTGAGCTCTGGTTTGAAGGCCTTGAAATAGTCCTTTTTAAATCCATCTGATCCTGGGCTTTTCTTAGATGGGAGGTTTCTTACTGCTCTTTCTATTTCTATGCTTCTTATGGTCATGTTACTTGATTTATCTCATCTTTGTTAAGTTTCTGCAAGTCGATATTAGCTAGGAAAATGTCCATTTCTGCCAGGTTCTCAAACTTATGAGCATAATGGTTTGAGAAGTATTCCCTTACATTGTTCTGAATCTTGGTTGTTTCTGTGGTGATGTTTCCATTCTCATCTTTGAGCTTATTTGGGTGTCTTGTCTTCTTTGGTAAGAATTGCTAAGGGTCTATCAATTTTGTTAAATTTTTTTGAAGAACCAATTCTTTGTTTTGTTGATTCTTTATATGGTGTTTTTGGATTCTAATTCATTTAATTCTGATTTAATTTTAATTATTTCTTTCCATTTCTTGGATTGGGGTTTATCTTTGCTGCTCTTTTTTAAGGAGGTTCAGATGTCTGGTTAAATTGTTGGTTTCAGATCTCTCTAATTTATTGATGTAGGAAATCACAGCTATAAACTTGCCTCTCTGTACTGCCTTTGCTGTGTCCCAGAGGAGCTGGTAATTTGTGTGTTTATTTTTGTTGAATATCATGAACATTTGTATTTCCTTTCTAATTTCTTCCATGACCCATTTGTGATTCAACAGTGTGTTGTTCAACCTCCATGTGTTACAGGACTTCATTTGTGGCTTTTGGTGTTGAGTTCTAATTTTATTCCCTTGAATGCAGTTTCTCACCCTTTACTGTGGTCTTGTTCATTTTCTATGAGTAGGACACCTTTAAGTATCTTTTGTACAGCTGGTTTGGTGGAGATTTATTGTTTCAATTTTTCTTTGAAATGGACTCTTTTTATTTGACCTTCGGTTATGAAGGAGGGTTTAGCTGGGAACGGTATTCTTGGCTGATACTTACTATCCTTAGGGCATGGCATACATCATGCCAAGCTCTTGCTTTATTCATCTCTGCTGAGAAATCTGAGGTTATTCTAATTGTTTTCCTTTTAGAGGTGACTGATCTGTTCTCCTTGACAGCTTTAAGGATCCTTTCCTTGGTCTGAATTGATCCTGTGCAGGTTACAATATGACGGTGGGATGTTCTGTTTTGGTCTGGTCTACATGGGGTTCTAAAAGCTTCTTGTATCTGAATAGGCCAATATTTTTGCATGTTTGGGAAGTTCTCTGCTAGGATTCTGTTAAATAAATTTCCTAGACCATTAACGTCTGTCTCTAGGTGCTCCTCTACACCCAGTATCCTCACATTCGCCTTCTGATGGTGTCTTCCAAGTGTTGAATAGATCATATTTCTAGGATTTGTCTTGGATAATTGTATGTTCTTTCTCTATAATATCCAGGCTGTCTTCAATCCCCGAGATTCGATATTCTGCATGGTCTAACTTACTGTCAAGTCTTTCTACTTTGTTTTTTATTTCTTTTCCTTCTAATTGGTTTGCTTTGATGGCTTCAAATTCTTTGTTGGAGATTTGTTTTAGATATTGTTTGAACTTTACTTGCTTAATTTGATGTTCAGTGTTTATTCTCAAATCACTTAGTTGATTGGTTATTGTTTCCTTGGACTCCCATTCCTTCTGTTGGGCTCCATTCATCATTCCTTTTGTGGCCTCTCTGAATTGTTTCAGCTGTCTGTTTATGAATTCCATGAATGCCTGTATTGATCTTCGTCTAATCTCATCCCACTCTCTCAATTCCTGTATTACACTTTGATAAGTTTCCTCACATTCACACAATTCCTGTAATTCTCTATGACTGTTTTCACCCTTCTCATGTTATCCCTGTATTTCTCTTTAATTGTTCTCAACCGGCTTATGCAATTCCTGTTTTAATCTTTAAGTAGCTCCCTAATGCTCACAAGATTCCTGTATTAATTTTTGTTTGCCTCCTCTCGCTCTCTATCATACTCACACTGAGTCCTTTGCAAGTTTTCAATTATTTCATTCACCATGTTTACCAGCAGTGTTTGTAGAGCTTTTGATAACTCTCCTCTGAATTATTCATTAACTGTTCTGTCAACTGATTATCATGAGTGGGAGTTCAAACACCTGGACTTGCCATTTTTCTTGTGTTCTTCCAGCTTATTGTGCCAATTTGGTATGAAAGTAACACCAATTTTGTGCTAGAATATTATTTTAAGGTAAGCATCAACCAGAGTCCTGTAGTCGCACAATCAAAATGGCTTCAAATACAATATAGTTCAACAGATACAATCTATTCAACATCAAACAACCATGGATTAATGGGTTACAAACAGCAAAGAAGGATTTGGCAAACCAGAAATTATTAGCTTTAGGTAGAAATGTGTGGAAAAGTAGGACTAGAGGGATGTGGACAGATTAAAGGAGAGTAAATTGAACCAAGTCCTAATCTCTGAGAGGGAAATGGATTGGGAAGAATTATAGGAGAGATATTTTAAAGAAAAATGGGAAAACAAAAATTCAAGTTTAAGAAGTGAAACACATCCTGTAATGTTTTCAGAGTGTCTGCTTTGAGTTCAAGGTCTTTGATCCATTTGGAGTTGATTCTGGTGCAGGGTGATATATAAGGATCTAGCTTAAGTTTTCTACATGTAGTTAACCAGTTTTGCCAGCACCATTTACTGAAGAGGCTGTCTGTCTTCCATTCTATTGTTTTAGCTCCCTTATCGAAGATTAGATGGCTATAGGTCTGTTGGTTCATTTCTGGGTTTTCAATTCTATTCCATTGGTCCTGAGGTCTGTTCTTATGCCAATACCAAGCTGTTTTGATTACTATGGCTTTATAGTAGAGTTTGAAATTTGGTATTGATATTCCTCCAGCAGTGTTCTTTCCGTTGAGGAGCGTAAACATTACAGGATGGAATAGGAGAAACCCTGGGTCTCCTCGGCTCAGGCCGAAATTTTCTGAATAGAGACCCGGAAACACAACAAATCAAAGAAAGGTTGGACAAATGGGATTGTATAAGGAAGAAGCTCTGCCCTGCAGAGCTTCTGCAGGGCAAATGACATAGCTAGCAAGATCAATAGAAAGCCCACGGACTGGGAGAAGATCTTTACTAGCCATACAACGGACAAGGGTCTCATATCTAAAATATACTTGGAACTCAAAAAATTAAACCACCCAACAACAAATCCTCAAAGAAACAACTGCCCAATAAGTAAGTGGGCGAAAGACTTAAAGAGAAGCTTCTCTGAAGAAGAAAGAAGGATGGCCAATAGACACATGAAGAAATGTTCAACATCCCTAGCCATAAAAGAAATGCAAATCAAAACAACATTGAGATATCACCTCACTCCAGTTAGAACAGCAAAAATCAAGAACTCTAACAACAACAGATGCTGGAGGGGATGTGGACAGAAAGGAACCTTACTTCATTGTTGGTGGGAATGTAAACTTGTTCAACCACTTTGGAAAGCAGTATGGAGGTTCCTCAAAAGACTCCACATAGAGCTCCCCAACGACCCAGCAATCCCACTTTTGGGCATTTACCCAAATGATCACAAACAAGGCCACACTAAAGCTACCAGCACAACTATGTTTATTGCAGCATTATTTACCATAGCTAAGACATGGAACCAACCCAGATGCCCCTCAGTAGATGAATGGATCAAGAAGATGTGGTATATATACACAATGGAATTCTATCCCTCCATCAGAAAGAATGACATTGCCCCATTTGTTAGGAAATGGAAAAACTTGGAAAAAATTATATTAAGTGAAGTAAGCCAGGCCCAAAGAAATGTAGGTCCCATGGTTTCCCTTATTTGTAATATCTAGTATATGTATGACTCAAGCGGAAAAGGTCAGATAATGTGATGTCAGGAAAATGAACCCTTAGATGTGTATTTTAATGTTTTTTTTCTTTCATGCATGTGTTTCTAACACATTTATAAGATTATCTCTTTGTTGCTTTGTATGTCCCTCCTCCACAGTATAACCCCTGCTTTCACTATATTTGATGTCAGTATAACTTGTGGAGGAGATGGGGAAAAACCAGTTGTTTCAGGATACAGGTGGACCTGTTGCAACAATGAGAAGTACAAGTTGTCATGTCCAAAACGAGCTTTACAACGTTGGTGCGGGGGGGGGGGGAGGGGGGGGAAGGATTGGTATTGGGGGGGAGGGGGGAGGCTGGGAAGGGATGTGAAGGATAAACAAAGGAGGAGGCTGCAATGCTTGGTAAGAAATGTACGTATTATCCTGCCCATGTAACTGTAACTCCTCTGTACAGTATGTTCACAAATAAAATTAAATTAAATTTAAAAAAAAAAAAAGAAGTGAAACACAATTTATGTAAGTTTAAAGAAATGATATTGAGAGAAGAAAAGAATAGGACGAGAAGAGGGGAGGAGAGAAGGAGACATGAAAAATTAAAAAATAATTTTTTATATTGGTTACTAGAAAATTATGTAGGTATAAAGAGATAAGACTGCTCGTAAAGAATTTAAGCCTAAGAGGTTGTGAATTGAGTAATAAATTTCTGTATTAATTATGTACAAAATGGGGGATAAGGTGTAATAATTGACAACAGGCATATATCTGGGGATGAGCAGAACAGCAATTAAGCCATGCAAAAAAGAAAGTGAAAATATGAAAGCAATAAAAAGGACCAAAAGGTCAAAAGATATTAAACACACACACATACACCAAAAAAAAAAATATGAGAAAAATATTTACAGAAAACACTTTAAAAATAAAAATTTAAAAAAATCATAAAAGAGGTCTTTGGTTTTTTGAGTTTTTTTAGGGGGGCGGGGAATGGGAAGAACCTGTATCTCCCCTGTGTCCATAACCAGTCTCTTCGTCGAGTCTCTGGTCTGTTTGTGGTGTTTGGTTTTCCTATAGCTTGATTGGTTTCTTAAGTCAGTTTGTTTGGGCAGAAAATGCTCTGTGTTAGGCAGGATTTTGTGTTCCTCCTCCCTGGCTAGTTCAATGGGAGGGAGATCTGCTTTGAGTATCCGAAAAGAGGGAAATGGCAATTTCCTCTAGTTTGGAGAAGCTGTGATGAGGCTAGGTTCTGTGTAGATTTGAGGCCTTTCAACAAACAGTAGCTTTTCCCTGAGGGGCTAGCTCCTGAGACACAGAGTCCAGCTTTGAGTCATTCTCAGGATTTATGTTTACTGAATTTCAATTGTTTGTCTAGGCTTCTGTAGGGAGGGACATACTCTGCCTCTGTTTACACGGTGAAGAATGTCACTTCTCTGAGGGCAGAGCTCTCTCTGCCTGGGCGGGGTGACTTTCCCCTGGGTGGAACTGAGCCTGGCAGGTCCCTTCTAGTTCCTGTGATTTGCAAAATGACTCTTTTGTTTTCTTCAAAGGGCTGAGTTGTAGCTACCTGCTCAGCCAGGCCTTTGTCAGTATCAAAGATGGAGATTTCCAGTGGTGGAAGGGGAGAGGGCTGGCATTCCCACCTCTGCTCCCTGAGAAGGAGTGAGGATTTCAGGGTTCTACTCCTGTCAGTATCTTAGTTCCTGGGCACTCTCTGGTCTGCAATCTGAAGGATGAAGGTATATGCTCCTTCTCAGTTCTTGCTGGTGTTGAGTAGAATCCCCTGTCCGCTGTGTCTGGCACCTTTGTCCTGGGATCTCTCTGTTGTAGGGATGATGGCTATGGCCGCTGCTGCTGCAGCTGCAGCTACAGCAGCCACGGCTACTAGCAAGTCCTCAGATCTGTCTCCATGACTGGATTTTCCCTTTCTGGACACACTCTCTGTACTGTGATGGTACATTTGGTGTGATTCTCTACCCTAGGACTGTTCACTGGAACACTAAAACTGCTATCTATGAGAAAGCTTTTTAGTTTCCAGCTTCTCCTCCACCATCTTCCTCAGAACTCCCTTAACACTTTATTATGACATGATATTGTGACATCATATTGACATTGTGATATTACTCTACCATTCTGTTTTCACACACCTATTATGACATCACATGTTTGAAAACTCATGGGTTTTAGGACTTCTATCTCCTTCCTTGAACTCTTTTCCTCATTGTAAACTAGTAGCAATTGAAATCAGACATGTGATTGTAATATTACAAACTCATAATGACATCACTATTCCATGGGTGACCTCATGACCCCAGTGATATCACAAACCTATTGCATCATCACATTGCCATTGTGACATCACCATCACATTGTGACGTTTTAATCAGTTATGACCTCTTAGCATCTTTGAAACAGCATATGGCCTTTGTGACAAAAAATTCAGTAGTTTACCTATGTATTCATTGTGGTCTAACAATTGAGATCAGTTATACCATTGTTATATTACAAACCCTTCGAAGCAGAATCACCAGTGTGACATCATTAACCAGTCCTCTCCTCATAAATTTGAAATGATGCCCTTGTGATACATAAACCCTTTTTGATCTGATAATCTGTTTTTTACTTATTTCAGGTATGACATGTGATATTAGAAATTCACTCTGATATCATGAAAATTATGTCATCACTTTGTCAGATATCATGCACATTGTAATCCATTGTGACATTACATACTTGTTGGGAGTTCATAACGTTTGGGCTAATGCATAACTTTGTAGATCTCACAATCCCATTCTGGATTTATATTCACATTTGTTAAAGGAAAATTGAAGTCTAGCATGTCATTGTGACATCATCAATCCATTGTGACATCATAAACCTATTGTGACCTCACCACCATTATGGCATCACCAACTAATTATGACATCAAAATATTATTATGACTTGATATTGTGACATCATATTGCCATTGTGATATCATTGCCCCATTGGGTATTGCAAACCTATTATGACCTTATAACATTTTACAAAATTCATGGCCTTTGACACTATTAACTTGTAAACTCGTATACTTATGTTGCACAAAACACAAGACAATCTAATAAGGCACATTGAGGATAACTTTATTTATGCTAGTAATGGGCCTGCATTTACCTTGTCCTGGGCTGTACACACATTGACAAGCCAGCCCGAAACAGCAAATCTCAGACCTCCAACCCTGCACATAGTTAATTAGTGTGCAAACCACCAACCTCCCAAATTATCATCTCGAAACTCCACACTTCAATAGGTAAGGCTTTTTCCTTTTCTCTTACTCCCTCCTTCTTTATAGACATGTCCTTCATTTCCCTTTTTCCCTTCCATCACTTCCTTCTTCTCTTTAGGCCTCTCCACTATCCACAGGCCTACACTTCTCTGGCCTGGTGGCCAATTGGCATCCTTCTCCTCCTGCACTCCCTCAAATTCCTCTCCTCCCAAGTCTTTCCCCTCCTGCTATCTCACCACTTCCTTCCTTCAAGGTCATCACTTGATTTTGTCCAATTCCATTGCGCTGACCATGCAGCCTATATATAGGTTGAACCCCTCTCAGACCCAGTGGGTCTCTTGCCTAACAGTTTTCAACCATCACTTCATGAACTGTACATTCCTCAGTAACTTCTTCACAGCTCATTTGAGAATGACATCCTACCCCCTCCAGCAGCATGCCCTGTCCCCGTTTGTGGCATGACCCATGCACTCCTGTGGGCCAGGACATGGGGCCACATTGATTAGTGGGTCATGCTGATTATTAGGGCTTTGCTGCTTTATACATCCCCTACTGGTTTTCATGTCAAATCAAATCCTTGATTCCTTCTTACCAAATCCTAAAAATTCCCATCTCTCCACCCACTGAACAGGCTTAAAATGTAAATTTAATTGTAAGCAAGTAAATTATAAAAACACACTAGTTATTACTAATTAACACTTAGTAAGTCTTATCCTTAAGGGACCCTCGGAGTGTCTGCACAGTCCATCTTGTAGCCTTCTCTTTATATGGGTCCACTGCCTATTTCACTAGAGACTGATGTATCTAATGCTGTTTTTCATGCTAATATAATAGGCAACAGTGAAGTTAGCACGACCAAGTAAGGTCCTTGCTACTTCGGTTCCAATTCAGGAGTATGATGCAGTTTTACACACACCAGCTGTCCAGGCAAGGAAGAGTGGGTGGAGTTTCTTTTTTTTTCTTTTTTCAACTCAATTTCTTAGTTTATTTCATTTACTTGAGGTCTAGCTTTTGAATTTAATGCTGAAGTGAGACTTGCTATAGAATACACTACATTACTCTCCCCAAAGAAATTTTCCTTCCAACTGGATTTAATTTCTTATTTTATATTTGAACTTATTTTATCGTCAACCTAATGTTTATTTATTTTTACACAGTTATTATTATTATTATCTATAAGTAGTTTTACAAAGAAGTTCCCATCCTACAAAACAGTACATGAATACAAGGTGTCTGACAACATTATCACTCATCCCTCATAACCCTTCCCTTCTCACACGTTTTGAAAAAATCGAGATAGGTGATTACATATATTTCACATATTTCACAGTATTGTGGAATTGTGATACTTAGTAAAGTCACAAACACTTTTTAACCTTGACAAGGCAAATTATTGTTATCATGGTCTAAAGTTTGTTAATTATATGAGCTTTGACAATCCAAATTATTTTTCCCACCTCAGATGATGTTTACATTTTTTCCTTTTGCTTAGTGTAGGCTATTCCCTCTTTCCCTATTTCCCTCTTTCCCACTCATTCCTCCCTTCCCATCACTGTGTTTGGGTTGCTTAGTTATTTTTCTTCTATGTGCAGTGCAGCTGATGGGCCACTTTGTTGTATGTTGTTCCATTTTCCACTTATTGTGTTCCTCCTCCTGGCCTCCCTCCATTGCGTGCATATTTCAACCGTCTACATGGTCAAGAACATGGGGTCATTAATGGTGATACAACAAAATGAGTGGCTGTCCTTTGTTTCTCGAGTCCTGTTTACTTTTCATACCTTCTTGCATTTTGGCTTTAGCCTCCACATATCAGGTAGACCCTGTGCCATTTGTCTTGTTGTTCTTGGCTTACCTCACTCAAATAATTTGGTCTAGTTCCATTCACTTCCCTGCAAATGCCATCATTTTTTCCTTTTTAAAGGCTGCATAGTGTTCCATTGTATATAGGTACCACAATTTTTGGATCCACTTATCAGTAGTGGCTCATCTGGATTGTTTCCAAATCTTGGCTATTGTGAACAGTGCTGCAATAATCAATGAGGTGTGTGTCTTTGTATACTGGTTCCTGTTGTTCATAGTAGATGCCTAGGAGTGGTATGACCAGTTCATAGGAGAGGTCGATATTTAGCTTTCTGAGGTTCCTCTAGACTGCTTTCCAAAGTGGTTTTATTAATATACATTACCACCAGCAATGCAGTAATGTTTATCTTTCTTTGCATCCCTTCCAGCATTTGCCATTGGCTAAATTTAGGATGTGGGCCATTCTGAATGGAGTAAGGTGGTATCTCAGATTTGTTTTTATTTGCATTTCTTTTAAAACCAGGGATTATGAACATTTCCTCATGTGTTTCTTTGCTGTTTTTTTTCTCTTCTTCTGAGGACTATCTGTTTAGCTCCCTTGACCATCTTAAGATTGGTTTGTTAGATTTATGAAGAGTTAGATTCTTAAGTTCATCATATATAATGGCTATTAGACCCTTGTCTAATATATTGCTGGCAAATATTTATTTTATTTTATTTTTATTGTGAAAAAACTGTACAGAGGGGTTACAATTACATGGGCTAGTTAATTGCTGGTAAATATTTTCCCCAATTATTTGGCTTTCTTTCTAGTTTGATTTCTATTTTTTATCTGTGCAGAAACTATTTATTTCAAGGTAGTACCATCAAGTCATTCTCAAATTTGTAGTGACCCTGGAAATCTCTTCTGGAAGTTCCTGCCTATGCCTATAAGTTCAAGTGTCTCTCATACTCAGTCCTGCAGTAGTTTCAGAGTTTCAGGCTTGATGTTAAGATCTTTAATTCATTTTGAGTTGATGTTAGTGCATTGTGATAGGCTAGGATCCACTTTTAGTTTTCTGCATGTGGCTAGTTTTCCCAACACCAGTAGTTGAAGAGGTTGTGTTTCTTCCACTGTATGTCTTTGGCTCCTTTGTCAAATATCAACTGACTGTTCAAATGTGGCTATATTTCTGGTTCCTCTAACCTGTCTCATTTATTTTTGGGTCTCTTTTTGTGCCAGTACCAAGCTGTCTTTGTTAATATGGCTCTATTGTATAGCTTGAAGTCCTGTATCATGATCTCTCCTGCATTCTTTGTTTTGCCTAAAATTGTTTTGGCTTTGCTAGGTCTTTTGTTGTTCCATATGAATTTTTGGACTATTTTCTCTATTTCAGAAAAGTAGGTCACTGGAATTTTATTGGAAATAGCATTGAATGTGTTTATTAATTTTGGCAATATGGCCATTTTCACCATATTAATTCTGCCTATCCAGGAATATGGGAAATCTTTTGATTACTGGTATCCTCTATTGTCAAGGTCTAGTGTGTTGGGATCCCTGGGTAAGGGTCATGAAATCACCAGGACACAGGGGATGCAGAGTGCAAACAGCAATTGCCACTGCATGCTGTGCTTTATTGTTAGTGGTTATTTAAAGACAAGCAAGCATGATCTTTGCCAAGATTTGGTCAGAAAACCTTCACACAAAAATTTCAACAGATACATTTTTACTTGACATATGAGACAATGTCTTGGTAAATTATTATCTAAACTATTTTAGAGCAAGCTCAAAACACTTCTCCAATCTCAGGAAAATGCTTGACCAGCTGTTCATCTAGGCTTAAGCAAGCAGAAAAGCTACTTCCTCAGCTTTCAGGATTCTGTGACATGTGTTTTGAGATAGGGAGAGAAAACATTTTCCCTCTCTAGCCCAGCGTGCCAAGAGCTTTCCTAATCCCAAACACAGTCCTCAGATAATCCTGAGGCTGGAGCCTGTATCATTCTGCCCCCTCAACATAGACCCTGAGTCTTCACAATTTCCTTCTTTTTTCTTTTGTTTTAAAAGTAAAGCTTTCCACAGGGTTATCATAGAAGCTTGCATTGGGTTCATAAAAATCAAATATAACAGCACAAGTGCAAACAGAATAATCACAATCATAATTCCCATACCATTAGCAGTATGTGACATGGTTTGTAGTATTCTTTTCAGATCCAATCCTTCCAACTGTTTAATAAATGTATCAGCAATATTAGAAGCATCATCATTGGCAAATTGTTTACAAAAAATATCATGTACATTAAATTGTAACTGAGCAATCAATTGAGCAGCAGTAGAATTTCCAGATAAATACTGCTGTAATCCATTTCAATCATGTATAGATTTATTATATTTTACATTAGTAATGCAAAAGGTAGTAGAATTCCAATCACATTTTAACAATAACTGTTTCTCCAAAACCAATAACTTTTTCCTAACCATCCCACTGTCTGTTTAATAATATTAATCTGTGTTTGTAATTGAGCATCAATTTTTGCCTGTAAGACCCACAATTTATGTGAATCCCAGTGCCATTCTTTCACAAAGTGTTTAGTTTATAAGGAAGTGTGTAGGTCAATTCCAGACACCGCAGCAACAGTGGTAATAGCAATTTGGATTAAAATCACAGCTATAATGGCTCCAATCATACATTTTGGACGTTTTAGTAGTTTGGTAAAAAATTCAATAACAACACTATCCAAAGGATTTTGGGACCATTCTCTTCCTAATTTAACAGGTAGCCAAATATGAGTTCTTTGTGGAAAATCATAATACTATCACTGTCATTAAAATTAAGAGAGGAATTAATGCAAGAATACAGGGGACAATTAAAACAAGAAATAGTAGGAGAAAATGTAAAATTTCCCACTAAAAATACATAAGGCAGAGGCACACAAGCAGTTACATTATAAGATTTGTACAAAGTAAAATTATAAGTGGATGCAGAGTTCGCCATCCCCGAAAACAATCCATTTGGTAGCATCATGGGTTTCAGCGCTGCTGCGATCTTCTAAAGATGAGTTTGATCAGCAGTGGGTACAGACATGAAAGCCCATCGAGCATCTGTAATGCCCCCATCTCCCCAGGCCATCAATCGAGCTCCAGTAAGTGATCCATTAATGGCATCCGGCATCCTAGAGACATTTGATAAATCACATCTGGTAATATTTCATTCTGAACATGTGTTAATAAATTGTCCAAAAGTTCCCCAATTAATACAATCATTGAACATTTTTCCAAATGTTCCTCTACACTCTTGCCACACAAAAGGCTGATATTTTAAATCAATATAAGTAAAATCAGGGCACATTGGTAAGGATAACTCGCCATCAAAGGTGACTCTTTCCCAGCTACTATTAATGGACTAAGTAGTTAATCGCTGCAGCTGTGTTTTAGAATTGGAAGTGTGTTTCCCAGGTAAAACCCAATGTTGCCAATTCATAAGTAAACATGAAGGAGGCTCCAGAAAAACAGGCAAGGAATGAGTATAGTAAGTAAAATTTAAAAAGCTATCATTATCCTTATTGTAAAATGTCAAATTATTCCAAGGAGGAGATAAAACAGCAGGAACAGTATAGACGGTTATATCCATGTCTCCCCAAACAACAGGTTCCAAAAAAGGAGGGTTAGGAACAAAGGCCCAATAACTTACATTAGCATTAGCATGAACAGGATTCACAGTAAGCAGGGCACACATGGCCAGAACAAGTTCTCACCTGTGACAGGTTTACCAGTGTGTTGTAACATCTTTTGTCCTTCTCCAGTCAACTTTTAAACCTGCCCCCAGGTGGGCAGTGGCGATTTATTCTTCCTCAACTGGTGGACGATTTCTTGCAGGATATGGGCCTGTCCTCACTGGGCCGCGTCTATATCCATCGTACAGGAAGCCAGTATTGTTTGCCATCCTGTGTAGACACAAAACTCTATCCTCGCCCCTTATGTAATAATGTTCCTAGATGCCATTCTGCTTTCAATGTAATCTTAATCCATGTGGGAGCATTTAAATAATGTTTTTGTGATATTTGTTCAAAATGGCTCTCAGCTCTAGTTAAAATATCTCCTTGTGGTAAGTTTAAAAAGTTAAGAACAAAAAGAGCTTGATGTAAAATTATTTTAGGTTTTTGCATGGAAAACCACAAATTATTCATACCTTCATCCAACCTTTTCCTCCTTTTTAATTTTTTAATTTGTTGTTTTAGTGTGCCATGAACTCATTTAATACTAGTTTGTCCTTGGGGGTTATATTCTATTCCTGTAATATGTACCACATCATAAAGTTCTCAAAATCTTTTAAATTTGATATTTTTAGGCTGGTCCATTATCAATCTTTATTTTGGCAAGCACTCCCATAATGTCAAAAGCTTCCAAGAAGTATTCTATTACATGGTTAACAGTTTCTCCTATAAGGGCAGAAGCCCAAACAAATTTTGAATAAGTATCTATTGTAACATGTACAAACGAAAAATGGTCAAAGGCTTGTACATGGGTTATATCCATTTGTCAGAGCTTGTTAGGTGGTAATCCTCGAGTATTTACTCTAGCAGGTACAACTCTCAAATGCATTGGTCTGCAGATAGGACACCTTTTAATAATTTATTTAGCTTGGGAATAAGGTATTTTATAATGCATATGTGAATGGCCAGCATTTGTATGTAAATGAGCATGATCCTGTTCAGCAGAAGCAAAACTAACTAATTTATCAACCTGATTATTGCCATATACAAGGTACCCAGGTAATGAAGAATGACCCTTAATGTGATTTCCAAATACTTTGGCTTTACGTTGTTGCAGTAATGCTTGTAATTGTTTAAATAACTGAGTTAGCTGTAATAGCAGTGACTATATTAGTCACATCTACTACAGCTTAGGCAGAATCAGTAACAATATTAATATCTCCCACAAAATCTTTAACACCTTAATAATAGCAAAAGTTGATTTTGTTGAACTGATGCTAAAGTAGTTGTTTGTACCCAATATTTATTTGTTGCACAATAAGCACTTTTTTTTCGAGCCATCTGTAAAACCGATAATAGCAGTGGGAATAGAGGCCTTGGTAATTATATCATTAATGACAAATTGTTGTTTTTGCAAGCAATCCCACAATCTACCTTTGGGAAAATGATAGGAAAATTGCCCACTAAAATTTACTAATGCTATTTGTAGCATTTCATACATGTTTAACAAATATTTTACTTGGTCTTTTGGCAAAGGAAAAATAATTTTAAATAAATCATACCCCGATAGGGTAAATACCCGTTGCCTGGCCTGTTGAATAATAACTGTCAACTGTTGTTCATAAGGCATAATATTCTTTGTAAATCTATGCCGTGTATAAATCCATTCTAATCACAGCTCATTTTGTCCTATAATTCGTGTTGGGTATTTCCATGTATCCAAAATATATAAATTTATGGGTTGATTCAGCATTACTCGATGTAAAAACATTTCTTTTTTATTTTTTGCTCTACAAATTGTAATTTATTTTTAGCCTTCTTAGTTAAAATTTTTTGCTATGTAAATCAGGCTCCCCTTGTAACAATTAAAACAAATTATGTAATTGATAAGTAGGAATTTCTAAGGCTAGTCGCATCCAATTAATATCTCCTAATAGCTTTTAAAAATAATTTAACGTATGTAATTGATCACGTCATAAAGATATTTTTGAGGTGTCACTGTTTGTCTGGAAATAACATATCCTAAATATTTAACCACTGTATCTTTTTGTATTTTTTAGGTGCTATTTTAATTGTGATAAAAATTTAACACAGGGTTTATTAGTTTTTTGAATTACTTTAGTCCAAGAGCCATAATGCTCTTCTACTGTCCGAATCCTTTCCCATGCTATGTCTTGTAACTGCTCATGGATCTCTTTCAGAGAGTTCACTTGCATACGAGCCTCCACATATTGTTCTGTTACACTCAACATGGGAAAGGTTATGACCTGTAGGCGTGGATTACTGCTCTGTGCATTTTGTCTAGACCTTTCTGTACATAACTCAGTAAACCACATTTGCCATTGTAGGTATTTACGTTTCTTAAGCAAGGCTCTACAAAGCATCTTCCGATCCTCGGGAGCAAAATTATTGTAATGTCGAGCAAGCCCATTAAGCAATTCCTTAACCTAATGATACTGAGGTCCATACAAAGTCACTGCCTTTTTAAGTTTACCAATATCATAAACAGCAACACCTTCATATCTGGCTGGTTGAGCTATACCATTCATAGGGGGTGGTTGAATTACAGCATAAGAAAAAATAGGCATTTCATCATCAAACTCACAGTCTGAGTCCTCTGTTTCGTGAGGGAGTGACGCTGTAAAAATTGTATCAGCCAGCAGAGGAGCCGAAGGCTGCTTTACTTTCACTTTCTCAGGTTCTTCTTTCACTCTGCTAACTTCCAACTCCATATGTTGTAATTTTGATAAAATCAATTCCATTTGCTCAGACATTTTATTTACACTTTCAGTTTGTTCCTTTTCAGCCCATTTTTACCTCTAGTTTTTTCTCTGTTAATTGCAATGCATCCTTATCTATTGCGTCCTTAACCTCAGAGTCCAATTGGAAATCTACAATAGATGGGGTGGCCTCTTTCTTTAAGTCTGCTATTAATGTTTCCTCATTCGAAGCTTTAAAAAGGGTATGTAAAATAGCCCAAAATCTAATAGGACCAGAATCTAATCTCTTCCCCTTCTCGAACAGCTCTTCCTTCATTATTCTTTACTCGTTTACAATTATCAACATCTAATGTTCCTTTATCGGGGAACCAAGGATTCCATTCCCTAACTACATTAATACACATTTCTATGTCAAAAGAAGAAATATTTACACCATAGGCAGCAAGAAAATGTTTAAGCATATGTAAGTACAGAGTAGACTTAACTTGTCCCATCACCCTGTAATTAAAAGTACTTACCTGAATATCCCTTCCTGAATTCAGCAATGTTTGGGCGCCAATTGTCAACGTCTAGTTCATTGGGGTCCCTGGGTAAGGGTCAGGAAATCACCAGGACACAGGGGATGCAGAGTGCAAACAGCAATTGCCACTGCATGCTGTGCTTTATTGTTAGTAGGTATTTAAAGACAAGCAAGCATGATCTTTGCCAAGATTTGGTCAGAAGACATTCACACAAAAATTTCAACAGATACATTTTTACTTGACCTATGAGAAAATGTCTTGGTATATTATTATCTAAACTATTTTAGAGCAAGCTCAAACCACTCCACCAATCTCAGGAAAATGCTTGACCAGCTGTTCATCTATGCTTAAGCAAGCAGAAGAGCTACTTCCTCAGCTGCCAGGAGTCTGTGACATGTGTTTTGAGATAGGGAGAGAGAATATTTTCCCTCTCTAGCCCGGCGTGCCAAGTGCTTTCCTAATCCCAAACACAGTCCTCAGATAATCCTGAGACTGGAGCTTGTATCATTCTGCCCCCTCAACATAGACACTGAGTCTTCACACTCTATGATTCATTTTTTAAGGCTTTTACACTTTCCATGAAATAGACCCTTTACATCTTTGGTTAGTTTAATTCCTAGATACTTTTCTATTGTGAATAGGGTTGTTTCCTTGATTTCCATTTCTGCTTGTATATTGTTGGTGTGCAGAAAGACGACTGATTTTTGTGGGTTAATTTTGTATCCTGCTACTTTGACAAATTGGTTTATAAGCTCTAAGAGTTTGGGGCTGAGCTTTAGGGATCATTAATTTATAAAATAATGCCATCTGAAAAAAAATAGATAGTTTGTCTTCTTCCTTTCCTGTGTGGATCCCTTTAATGTCTTCTTCTTGCCTTATTGCTCTGGGTAAGAATTCCAGAATTATACTGAAGAAGAGTGGAGATATTGGGCATCCTTGCCTTTTTCCTGTTTTTAGGGGAATTGGTTGTAGTTTTTCCTCATTAAGTATAATATTGGCCTTTGATCTGCCGTGTAGGGCTTTCATGGTCTTTTCAAATGTTCCATATATTCCTTTTTTTTTTTTCAGAACTTTTAACATGAATGAGTGCTGAATTTCATCAAAAACCATTTCTGCATCAATGTTGATATTCATGTGGTTCTTGACCTTGGATCTGTTGATGTGATGGATTACATTTATTAACTTACATATGTTAAACCATCCCTGCATCTCTGGGATGGAGCCTACTTGGTTATAATGTATGATATTTTTTGTGAGGTTTCTGGATTCTGTTGTCTGCAATTTTATTGAGGAGCTTTGCATCTGTCTTAATAAAAGAGATTGGTGTATAGTTCTTTTTTTGTTGAGTCTTTGCCTGGTTTGGGTGTGAAGGTGATATTGGCTTCATAGAATGAGTTTAGGATTACTCCCTCTGTTTCTATTTCTCTGAAGAGCTTGAGGAGTATGGGAATTAGTTCCTCTTTAAAGGCCATATAGAATTCTGTAGTGAATCCATCAGGTCCTGGTCTTTTACAGTTGGAAGACTTCTGATTACTTCTATTATCTCTTTGTAAGTTATTGACATGTTTAATTGATTTATTTCTTCTTGGTTCTGTTTGGGCAATTTTTTTTTCAGGCAGGAAAAGAATTTATTTACCGAACTGCTGCCCCCACCATGCATGGAGGAGAAGCATGGCTGAAAAGGAAGGGGTGACCCACCTCTGGACCAAGACTTATCTAGGCCAAGAACAGGAGAAGGTGTGGCCAGGTGGGGGAAAGGTGTGGTCACACTGGATCCAGATGTGACCTCAAGGTCTGGTACCCTCTTAAGATCAGATGGGAGGCATGTGACCACAGGTGGCCCAGGATGTGACCTAAGAGGAGGGGAAAGTGACTGCTTCCAGGTCTGCCAGTTACCTATGTAACAGATACTGGGCTGAAACTTAGCCACAAGGGAGGAAGGTGTCCCTGTTCACACCTTATATTCCAGCCTTTTGATAATTATGAAAAAGGGCGAAGATTCTCTCTGGCTACTTCCTGTTTTCACGGGTGTCAACAGTAGGGGTAAAAGGCTGAGATATGGTCCTCTAGGAGAAGGCAGCAGGAAACAGCTGTCACTTGGGCATTGAGTGCTTAGATGAAGTCTAGAGGAGACAAGTCTCTTGGATGAAGTCTGGAGAAGACTCAGGCATTGAGGGACTGAAAAAAATAATATAGAGCAAGTAAATAACAAGAGGAAGGACTTGGGGCTGAAAATGTTGGTACAAATGTCGCTAGCTATTTCTGACATCTGGTGACTAGGTAGAGAATAAGTCAAGTAACAAAGGCAAGAATATAAATTCCTTTCCAGTTGAAAGTTAAACAGGTATTGACATTAGATGGGCAGTCTTCTTACTTCTGTTGATCTCCCGGCTCTGGTTTTTAAAGTGCAGGCACAAAATGGATGATGTGATAATATCTCCTCTTACTCCTCTCCATTTTTCCTTGTTCCCCAGACTGGCTGAATCTAGGTGCTTGTTACTGGGATGGTTTGTCCCAGTTGGTATTCAAGGAGGTTTGAACTCAAGACCTGGGCACTGTCCCTGAGCACTTCTGCTCAAGACTAGCACTCTACCACTTTGAGTTATAGTACCACTTGCAGTGTTTGCTGGTTAGAGATAAGAGGCTTGAGCAAATGCTTCCTGCCTGGCTGATTGCAGGTTAGTTGGGAAATGGAGTCTGAGGGATTTTTCAGCCCGGCCTGGCTTTGAACTGCAATCTTTGCCACAAAAGCCCTTTGTTATTTCCAACTAAAGTAACAAGGAGATCAAATAGAATAAGTAGAGCTTACCTGGTCCTTATCAAGAATTGACCAAATATTCTGTAATGAAAAAACTCATTAGATGAGAGAATCTTAGGACACATATGCCCAATATTTTAGAATCATGTTGTCAGTACTAGAACACAACACAAAACAAAAAAGGCAAAACGCAAAACCTAAATTTTTTGACAATATTTTTTAGACATCTTTGCTAACAAATCACATCAGATGGTTGGGCCTCAGTTACCAGGGTCTGTGAAAAGAGCAACTTGATAGCAAGCCACATTAGAATAGGTGGTTTGAGGAGTAGTAAGCTTGGTGGAGCGGAAAGGGTTGTGTGGGGCCAAACCCTTAATCAACCATGTGGCCAAGATGGTGAACTCAAGATGGCAAATTTCTGAAAAAAATGCAAAGAAAGCCTAAACAAAAAAATCAAGCTTAGTTTGGCAAGCCTTTGAGAGGGAACCCAGAGGGGGGCCCTGGAACCCAGCCCATATTCCATTCTTCAGGACACAATCCAAAAAGTTGTAGAAAAGAAAGGGAGAGATATAGAAATTTGGACATGAATAGCAGAGAGCATAGAGAACCTGAAAGTAAACAGACTTCTGACCATGTACCATTGCAGAGGCAATAATCGTCTAAATCTGAGAACAGTATTAAAACATTAGGTGCTCTGGCTATCCAAAGAGCACAGGGGGCATATCAAAGGGGTTTCACGGCTCGGGCATGACTCACAGCACCCCAGTAAATGTGTAGGAGAGTCAGTCTGGTGAATGAAGAAGAGCTGACCAGGCAGAAGCAGCATCCCGACTTTCCACAGAGACCTCTAGAGAGAAATGGCCAAGCCCCACAAACCTAGCATCCTCAGCTTCATAGGTGACCAGCCTTTCGGCTAAAGGCCATACGAGCTATCTGTCATGGTGCCACATCTGCAGAGAGATTGACCAACAGATAGCCATAGAGAGTAGTTTCACTCACCAGACTGGACAAGCAATGTGGATGTGGATGTGAAGGCCAGCAATGGTATTGGTTAAAAGTCTCAAGGCAGTTCGGTTCACAGAAAAGTGGTGGTTAGGAAATTCTAACATTTCTGACTCAAAAACCACATCCGAATCATGGCACCATATGTAAGGTATATGAAATAGGTAGATTTCATTAGGAAGCCAATGAAGAGAACACCACATGCTATTCAGGCAGGAAAAGATGTTTGTTTACTGAACTGCTACCCCCACAATACATGGTAGAGAAGCATGGCTGAAAAGGGAAGGGCAGAATAGAAATTTCAATTTCTGTAGAAATTTATCCCTCTCTGCTAGGTTTTCCTTCCTTTGTGATTAGAGTCTGGAATTACTTCTTTACGATTGTTTGGATATCTTGGATGTCTGTTGTAATTTTCCTGGGATATCTCTGATATTATTGATTTGGGTCTCCTCTCTTATTTTGTTAGTTACTCTTGCCAATGGTCCTTCAGTTTTATTGACTTTTTAAAAAAAAACTTTTTATTTTATTAATTTTATTTATAATTTTCTTAGTCTCTACCTCATTAATTTCAGCTCTTATTTTAGTTATCTCTTTCTGTCTAGCAAATTTAGGTTTAAATTTTTCTTGTTTCTCTAGTAGTTTTAGTTGCATCATAAGATTGTTTACTTGATCTTTGTTTTCTTTTTTTTTTTTTGGAGGGTGGGGTCTGGTCATGGTGCCTGAACTCTGGGCCTGGGCGCTGTCCCTCAGCTCTTCAGCTCAAGGCTACCACTCTACCACTTGAACCACAATGCTACTTCTGGCTTTTTTTCTTTTTGTTTATGTGGTGCTGAGGAATCGAACACAGGGCCTCATGCATGCAAGGCAAGTATTCTACTACTGAGCCACTTTCCCAATCCGGTCTTTGTTTTCTTGATGTGTGCACTGAGAGCAAAAATTTGCTCCTCAGGACTGCTTTTGGTGTGTCCCATAGATTTCGCTGTGATGTTTCTTCATTTTCATTGAATTGTAGGAAGTTTTTAATTTATTCTTTAATTTCTTCTGTGACCCATGTATTGGTCAACTGTGTTCTGTTTAATTTCCATGTGTTTAAGTTTTTTCTACTTTATGCCTTATTATTGAGAACTAGTTTGATTCCACTATGGTCAGATAGAATACAGGGTATTATATCGATTCTCTTGTATTAGCTTAAATTCCTTGTATGAACTAAGAAATGATCTATTTCAGAAAAAAATAGGGGGTTGGCAAGAATAAGACCTTGCTGGTGTGAATGCCTGTAATTCTAACTATTCAGGAGGCTCAGATATGTGTATTCAGGTTCAAAGCCAGTCCAGGCAGGAAAGTTCATGAGACTTTTCTGGGGTTGTTCAGGACCACACCCTGCCTCAAGTCTGGGGTTGTTCACCCCCTTTGCCATCATTGGCCTGGCTGTGCTGTTTATGAAAACCAGTATGGAGAAGCGCTGCACCCCACTATGGGTCCGGAGTTGTTCGCTGCTACTGTTGATGCCGCTGCTGCTGCCACAGCTGTTGCCACTGCCTTAGCTGCTGCCACTGCTCCAAGATCAGCTGGGCCACTTATGCAAGCCAGGCACCCCACCACCAGTCAGGTGCTAACCACTGCTGCTACCTCAGGCTAGGCTGGGCTCCTTATGCAGACCAGTATGGAGAGGCACAAACCGCCACGGATCTGGAGTTGTTCACTGCAGCTGTCCCCGCCCCATTCACTGCTGCCGCCCCGGGCTGGTCTGGGCTGTTCCTGTGGGTTAGTGTCAAGAGGCATTGTGCCCGGAATCTGGGTGGTTTGCCACCACTGCCAGCTGCCGCTGCTTCTCCAGGTTAGGCGAGGCTGTTTAAACCACCAGGACAGAGGAGCCACGCTGCCAGTCTTGGGTCATTTGCCACTGCTGACAGCTGCTGCTGCTCCTGACTGGATTGGGCTGCTTGGACCAGCCAGGAAGAGGTGCTATGCCAGGGAGGGTGAGGCGAGTTTTCATGCTGGCTCTGCCTTCTGAGATTTCTGCTTGTATTCTCTAGGTTGGCACCACCTCTTGGCAGTCTTCTGAGAGCCTTGGGATGCTTGTGAGTGTGTGGTCCACAGACAGTCCAGAGCCTGGCCACTTAAGGAGCCGGGCATGAAACCCCACCAATTAAGCTGCTTAGTGTGGAGCCCCATCACCAACAATGGGTGGGAGAAGGGTCTTCCCACTTTACTGTCTGTGTAGGTTTTTCCCTTTTCTTTTTTCACTTCCTCTATCTCTCTGAGTAATTGCCTTTTTTGTGGGTCATTTCGAGAAACAGAGCATTGAAATCCAAACTCTGTATTTGGCTGGAGAGAGCTGAAGTGTTTCCCTGCTGTTCCATCACCATCTTGGCCCCTCCCTTTCAGGTGGCGTTTTTCTTAGGTGGCCAGTGGGCCTTGATTACCAAAGGATAGGTACATAAAAGAATATGTTTTAATGCCTGCAGTCTGTAGTTAGACATTTCTGTTAATATAACCTTCCCAAGTTTAGGAACCAAAGGGGGTGGTCTACACTAAAGTATTTCAAAGGGATTAAATCCTTTAACATAGAAGCTACATCTTGCTCAAAGGAGAGCAAAGTGGAGGAGGCTTACATAGCCATGGCCAGTATCTTTATTTAATTTAGTTAGTTTTCTTTAAGGTCATATTCATTCTTTCTAGTGCCTTGAACTCTAAGGTCTATAAATGGATTGTAACTTCCAATTTATTCCTAGATTGTTAGTTAATAATTAAGAACATGGACCATGAATGCAGGGCCATCTTTGGACCCCAAATCTAAGGGTAAGCCAAATCAAGGAATTAGTACACACCTCAGCTCAGCCTGAAAAATTGTCCACTATTACTAACAGATACCAATAGCCATACTTTCCAGGCTTTACATCTGTGGAGTCCACTTTCCCAAATTCATGATCTGAGGTTCTTCATATATGAATTCTTTCCATAGGTTCCAGCTTTTCAGCATTTACCTGATGGAAATTACCTACACACATTACAAAGAATTGTCAGGCTGAGGCCCCACTAGTTTCAGAAGTTTTAGGCAGTGGCCTCACTCAATTTACCTGGGTGCAAATATCTATATGTAAACTGACAGAAAGCTTGTGCCTGTATGTTATTTTCACAAGTTCAATATCAACATTTGCACACTTATTACTATTGTGTTCGCTTCTTCTTTTAATCTTAACAACTAGTAGCTCTAGAGAACCAACTGGTTTTAGAGTGGTCTCCCAAGCTACGTGATCAGCTCAGATGTTTCCCTGTATCTTAGAGTCTCTAGTTTCTTTACTTCCTGTATTGTACTCTGAACCTTGGAGTCTTCTTCCATTTTATTCTCCTCCTTTTCTCTCAAACTTGCTTTCGTGATCCCACTCTAGTTCTCAATGTGCTCCTTAACCTGCAAGTGTTTTGGCAGGGTCACAGGAGAGTTCTTTGACTAGCCAACTGCTGCTCCTTCTCACAACACCTTTGCTTGCTCTTCAGCTCCTCCCTTAAGTTCACAAAGGTGCTATTGAGAGGTAATTTTTCCCACCTCCACCTGTTTCATTGGGACATGAAGTTTCTGCATTACATTTATGGTGAAGATCTCAGCAGTCTTTTTGGCTTTTTATTCTAGTAGTCTCTCTTTCTAGTTTTCCACTTTAGTGTATTTTTGTGACAGATCTTCCAACTGTTTGTTTAGCTCTTCTGTTTTTGTTCCTAATGCTCTTTTCCTTTCCCCGGCACTCTCTGTCAGAGCATGTGGTCCTTTAACTCTTTCTGAATAGTACCAATCTCTTTCTTGAGCCTGATATTTTCCAGTTCACTTTTCCTGGCCTCCTCTTCTATGACACAGCACTTCCCCGTCTTCTCTGCTAACTACTCTTTCCTTCTTTCTCTGTTGCTTTGAATTTCTGGTGACACTCTTCAAAGCTTATAATCAACATGTACTTCAGCCTAATACATTCTTATATCAGGTCCAGCTCCTTTGTCATGGCGATGGTTTCTTAATGCTCCTTTGTCATGGCGATGGTTTCTTAATGCAGCATTAGGATCTCTTCTTGGCCTCACTTGTGGTTAGCAAGGATGGCAGCATTGCTGTCCTGTGCTTGTTTGCCTCTGACCTGTGGTCCCCTAATTTGCCTCATGCTCACCCAGGCTAATGTACTTGAATTTCATTTGATTTTGAGTGTTTTCTAGGTTCTTTTTGAGGATTTTCTTCCCCTTTTTGACTCGCACAATTTCTTAATTTATATCTTTAAATCTTTTCTTCACGTCAAATAATTTTCTCTGTTTTCTCCAATGTGCTCTTCTATGTACTTTTAATCTCTTAGTGGGTTTTGACTGGTATATATTGGAGACTCAGTCTTTTATAAAACTATGTTTTGAGATAGAATGGTGGAATTTTTTCTTTGCCACATTCCTTAACTTCAGAGGGCTGCTTTTTAAATTAAACATAGTTGGAATTCAGAGCCCCAAGCTCCTTTGCATGTTTCTCCAGATATATGAACACATTTTCCAGGTGGTTAATGCGATTAATTAACCTGTCATTTTCTATCTTTCTCCTCCTTGGGCATTCCTTTTCCCAATGTCTATTTTGTTTGCAATAAGCACACTGATGTAGTCCTAGAGGTTCCCTATTGCCATTTGCAAATGAGTTGTACTGTCTTTGCCAAGGGTTTCTTGATCCCTATTCTGGTGTTCCTACCAAAACTCAAACCCTTTTCTTAGACTCTTTTTCCCAGGTATCTCTGTTAACAAACACCCTCTGGACGACTAATTCCAAAGTAGAATAAACTTTTCCCTCAAAACCTTCTGACTTTTGAAGCTTTATTCTAATATTTGGGGCTGTCTGGGTAACAAATGCCATATTTAGGAGGACTCTTTCATTCTCCAGGGCTTCAAGATCTATAGGCCTATACATCCTATAGGCTTCTGGGAGAAGTTTCAGAAAAGCATTAGGGTACTCACTGGGGAACTGTAAAATCTCACCCACCTTAGATTGATGATTTGGCTTTTTAGCCACTGCGGTATCCCTGCTAACAGAACCTGGCAATAATAGGTAAGCACCTCCGTACCTCAATTGCTGTTAGTCTCAGCTTGGGTAAGTCTGTGCAAAGACTTGCTGGTTCAATAGTGGGGCTACTCTCTGGTCGAAGGACCACCTTCAAGTCACCAAGCAGGATTCACTCCCTTTTCTACCAGGTGAAAAGTGACTGTAAAATTTGCTGACACTCATCCCAGATGTGCTTGTGTTTGAAAATTACTGTCTCTAACGAAGTAATGAGCCCCTTTTTTCTGAAAAGCATGGATTTTGCTGTTTCCAGTTATACAGGTCACTAGTTGTAAAGGGAACATATATTAGAAATGGGGCTTGCCCACCATCTCCTCCATGTTCCTGTCTCAAAGGTAATAAGGGTAACATACCACATTGTACCACCTCAGATTGGTACAAGTAACCACTTTTGGTATGGGAGGACTTAACATTAGAGGTGATGATGGCAAAGAATAGGAGAGAGAGTACATCAGTGCATCTTCCCCTGAGGAATTCTGTAAACCTGGAGGAGAATATGTTTTGTATATGACACCTTTAGGCCTTGTTCTCCCATCCTGAGAAAAGGAGTAAACAGAGGTGCATACAGGACACAGAACTATCAGCATACACACACAGACCAATAGCCACAGACAACCCACATCTCCCATGCCTCTCAATGTTGACCTCTACAGGAGGTCCCAGATGACAGAGAGAATGTCCCAGATTGTCTCTTGAGGAGGCCACAGATGATCTTTGGAGGATGTCACATATGTCATTCCTAGGAGGCCCTAAAAGACCTCTCATGGAGGTTTCAAATGGCTTCCCAAGGAAGTGTTAGATGACCTCCAAGGGATGTCCCAGATGTCCTCTCAATGTGGCTGAGATTACCTCTCGAGTAGCTCCCAGATGGCCACTCACAGAAGCCACATATGAACTTCAGAGGAGGTTCCAGATAACCCTCTTGAGAAAGCCACAGATTACATCCAGAGAAGGTCCTATATGGCTCCTCAAGTAAGCCACAGATGATGTCCGAAGATAGTCATACATTTCTCATCAAGGTAACCCGAGATGACCACCCAAAGAAGCTCCAGATGACCTCAGGAGGTGGTCCTAGATTGCCTCATAACGAAACCCCAATGACTACTTTTGAAGAGGTCTCAGGTGGCCTCCTGAAGAAGCCCCAGATGACATCTGGAGAAAGTCCAAGATGGCCCCTGGAGAAGGCCCCAGATGAACTCCAGAGTAGGTCTCAGATGGTTTCTTAAGGAAGTCACAGATGTACTCTTGATGAGGTTCCAGATGGCTTTCTTTGGAAGCCCTACACAGCCTCTCAAAGAGTTCCCAGATGGCTTCCAAGGAAGCCACACTTGACCTCTAGAGGGGGTCCTCAAAACAGGCTGGCAAGCTTGCCCAGACGTAGCCTTAGAGGTTCCTAAATGACTTTTGTCCCTGTTGGTCCTCTGGAGACAAACACTCGAGGTAAACTCTCAACCCTGAGTGCTGACACTCTCTCCTATGGGGATTTTTCTCTGGGGCCAAGGCCTGTTGCCATCCAAATGGATTATGTCAATGTGGTCTCTAAAAATTAGGACCTTTATAGTTCAAGAGAATCCATCGAGGCACAGTTAATATAATAAATGTTCTCCAAACCATCAACCCCCAAAATTATGATATCAAGAGCTCCAAACATCAAAGGGCAAGCCTTTTTCTCCCCTTCCTTTGTCTCTCCTTCACAGTCCTATACTTCCTTCGAGGTCTTTCCCTTTTTCTCTTCTACCAGTTCTTTCTTCTCTTCAGGCCTCTCCACTCTCCACAGGCCTGAACTGCTTTGCCTGGGTCGTCAGTTGCCATTCTTCACCTCCTGCTCTCCCTCAACATCCTCTCCTCCGAGGTCTTTCCCCTTATGCTATCATACCACTTTTTTCCTTCCAGGACTTTTCCCTTTTTCTCTCCACTTCTATTGAAGTCTGTACCCCTTCTCCACTCCAACTGCCTAACATTTTTCAACTGTCACATCCCAAACTGCCCACAGCCCAATAAATTCTTAACAGCTCAACACGTGGAGATTAATGCACCAGCACCTCCCACCAAATGCCCCACCTTCTTTGGTGGCATACTTTGTCCTCTCCAGCTTGCCAGGAGATGGGGCCACGCTTATTATTGGACCCTATATATTATTGGGACCCTGCTGATTATTACAGTATCTTCCTTGTGAACTGGTAGCAACTGAAATTGGAAATTTGATTGTGATATTACAAACTCGTTGTGACATCACAAACACATTTTGACATCATCACCACCACGACATCAGAAAGCAATTGTGACCACATTGTCATTGTTACATCATGATTCCATTGTGACATCTCAAATCTATTATGACCTCTTAACTCCTTTGAAAAATCACATGCCCTTTGCGTATCCATATCCTTGTTGTTAAGTAATGACAATTGAGATCAGACATGCCACTATAACATCAAAAAGTGTTTGTGACATCCTCAACAGTGTCATATCACTTTTTCATTATGGAAACATCAGCTCATTGTGACATCACCAAACTCAATGACATATTGCATTATGACAACAATTCTCATTATAACATCATAGACATATTGTGAATGCCTATTCTGTGATTCTGTGGTATGAGAATTGATATGAGAAAGGCACTTTTGTGCCTACATAACCATTTTGACATAATAATCACTTTGTGACATCACAGTGCCATTGTGCTATCACTAACACAATGTGACAACACAAACTTCTCCTGTCCTCATAACTTTTGTGACATGCTGATATTGTGATATCTTAGACCTTTTGCCCTCAGAATTTGTTTTCAACCTCATATTTCATGTGTTACATGAGATACCAGAAATCCACTGTGACATCATGACCATTGTGATATCACACTGACAGATGTCATGATCATCGTGTAATATTATGACTTCACAAATTTTGATGTCACAGTTAGTTTCTGATGCCATACAGATAAGGGGTAATCGTAGGTCTATGATGTCATAATTGGTTGGTGATATCCAAATGATATAAAGAATCCCATTTGTCATGAAATCACAGAGAATAAGAGTTCACAAACAGACTGAGGTATCTCCAAAGGCAGGTGTTGTCACAAATGTCCTAAGAGGCTTGTGATGTCACAGTGTGACACAATATTAATGGTGTCTGTCAGTATGATGTCATAATGATCATGATGTCACAGTGGATTTATGATGTCACATATCATAACTGAAATATTATAAGTTTTAAAGCAGATTACAAGCCTATAAAGGCCCTAAGACATCACAATTGCAGCACATCTCAAGACTTATGAGGACAGGGCAGATTTGTGATGCCACGGTGTGTTAGTGATATCACCATGGCACTGTGATGTCACAAAGTGATTATGATGCCATATATTTATGAGATCACAATGGTTTTCTGATATCAACCCACATGCCACATTTGAAATAGAATGAAATAAGAGAATAGGCATTTACAATGTGTCTAAAACATCACAATGACAATATAATGTCATAATGCTATGAGGTCATTGTAAATTGGTGATGTTGCAAGGAAGTAATGATGTCATAATGAATATGTGGTGATGGGGTCACAAAGGGTTTGTGATGTTACAACGGCATATATGAATTCAATTGTCATGTGTTCACAATGAGGATATGAGTACACGTATGGACTGTGATGTCACAAATGCCATGTGTGTTTTCAGAGGTACTTAGGGGTCATGATAGCTTTATGATACACAGTTGTGATGAGGTCACCATGGGTTTTTGATATCATGAAGATTTTGTAATATCTCAAACACATGTCCCAATTCAATTGCTAGTATTTCACAATGTGCATAAAGTTCACAAAAGGGGCTTGAAGTCCTAATGGACATGGATTTTTAAAAATGTTATGAGGTCATATTAGGTTTGTGAATACACAATAAGACAGTGATATCACCATGGCAATATAAACTCACTACATCATTTCAAAATATTCTTTTGGTGTCACAATTAGTTGATGATGCCACATTCGTGATGAAGTCACAAAAGATCAGTGATGTCACAATGTGTTGGGCATGTCACTATTACATGATGGTTCTCAATTGTCTTTAACTTACAATGAGTATATGAATTCACAAAGTTACTGTGGCTTCTCCAAAAGTATGTGTTGTCACACATATATTGAAATCCTAAAAGATTTGTGATGTCAGAATTTGGCACAATGGTTATGACATCTGGCAGTGTGATCTCACCATAGTCATGATGTCACGGGGAATTTGTGATATCAAATGTCATATGTGAAATCTAATGAGGTCGACAACAGATTATGAGGACAAAAAGGCCTAAGGTATCAGAATTGCAGCATGTCACAAAAGATGATGACAGGATAGGTTTGTGATGTCACGGTGGGTTTGTGATATTACAGTGGCAACGTGATGTACAAAGGGATTGTGATGTCACAATGGTTATGAGTTCATGATTTGTTTATGATATCAACCTACAGGCCACATTTGAAATAGAATGAAATCAGAAAAGGCATTCATACTGTGTCTATGATGTCACAATGACAATGTGAAGTTCTAATTCTATCATATCATTTTCATTTTGTGATTTCACAATGAGCAGATGGTGTCAAAACTTCAATGTGATGTCACAATTGTGATGATCTCACAAATTGTTTTTGATGTGAAAATGTCATGTATGATTCTCAATTGTTACTATTTCACAGTGGGGATTTGGGTGCACAAAGGGACTGTGATGCCACAAAGCTATGTATTTTTTTCAAAGGTTATAAGAGGTCATAATAGATTTGGGATGTCACAGTGTGATCCTAATGTCAAAACAACAATGTGATTTCACAATGGGTTTGTAATGTCACAGTGGTGATGAGGTCACAATGGGTTAGTTATGTCACAAGTTGTAATATCACAATTATTTGTCCAATTTCAATTGCTCCTAGTTCACCATGAGGACATTGTAATAACCAGCAGTGCCCCTATAATCCACGGGAACAGATAGTCATCATGGCCTCCTGGTCTAGACCACCGGAGAGGGGAGTGCATGCCACTGGAGGGGGAAGGACATGCTGCTGAAGGAGATCGGATGTCAAGCCCCACATGGTGAGCTGCCAAGAAGTGATTTGGCATGGACATTTGGGAAGTTATGTTTGAAAACTCTTATGCAGGAAATATATTCCATTGGGGGAAGGGTACAGCCTATATATAAGATGCATGTTCAGAGCAACAGAAGGGGAGAGAAAAAGGAGAAAGTCCTGGAAGGAAAGAAGTGATGAGACTACAGGAGGGTAAAGACCTGGGAGGAGAGGAAATTGAGGGAGAGCAGGTGGTGAAGGATGGCAACTGGCCACCTGGACAGGGCAGGGCAGGTCTGTCAAGAATAGAGCAGCCTGAAGAGAAGAAGGGAATGGTTGAAGGAAAAACTGAAAAGACCTGAAAGATAGGACAGGTCTGGATAGAAGTAGGATGAAGAGAAAGGAAAAAGCCTTGTCTGTGAAGTGTAGAGCTTTAGAGTTCATTATGTTGGGGGCTGGTTGTTTGCAGACCAGTTAACAAATGGCTGGGTTGATCTTGAGAGGTCTGAGGATTCGTGGTTGAGGCTGCATTTAGCTCTGGGCATCCAGCTCAGGTCAAGGTAGTCGCTTATTACAAAATTTGTAAGGTCAAGACAGGTTTGTGATGTTACATTGCATTAATAATATCACAATGTCAACATGAGTTCACAAAGGGATTGTAACGTCACAATGGTGATGTGGTCACAATAGGTTTCTGAAATCAACCTATATGCCACATTTGAGATAGAATGAAATCACAGAATAGGCAATCACATTGTCTCTATGACCTCACAATGAAAATGTGATGTCATAATGCTATGAGGTCATTGTCATTTTGATATGTCAAAATGGGCAGTTGGTATCATAACAACGTGATCTCACTCGAGATGATGTCACAAAGCATTTGTAATGGTACAATGGGATGCCTGATGTCAGTTGTCCTTTGTTCACAATGAAGACATGGTTATCCAAAGGGACTGTGATGTCACAAACACCATGTGCTTTTTCAAAGGTGCTAAGAGGTCACAACAGGTTTGGGATGTCACAAGGTGATCATGATATCACTGTGGTAAGGTGATGTCACAAAGGGTTTGTGATATCACTTTGGTGATAAGGTCACACATGGATAGTGATGTCACAATGAATTTGTGATATCACCATTATATGTCCAATTTCATTCTACTAGATCACAAGATACGAGTTCACATAAGGAGCTAGAAACCAGAAAGGCCATGAATTTTGTAAAATACTAGGAAATAATAGATTGGTGAAAATGCAATGGTGAAAATCCCATTGACAATGTGATGTTACCATTACATGAGATAGTATTTTTTTGAAGTCACAAACAGTTGGTGATGCCATACAGGTGAGGAGGTCACATAGATTTGCGATTTCACAATGGGATGGTGATCTCACAGTCTCATGCCAGATCTCTAATTGACAATGAATACATAAGTTCACAAGTGTTAATGGTCTCTCCAAAGGAATATATTGGCACAAGTTTAATGAGTTTTAACAGGATTGTGTCATAATGCGACTCAGTGGTCATGACATCTGGCAGTGTGATGTCACAATGGTCATGATGTCACAGTGGATTTATGATATCACGTGTCATACCTGAAGTATTATGAGTTCAACAATTTATGATCTCAGAGAAGCCAAAGAAAACACACTGGAAGCATGTCAAAAAATTATGAGGATAGGACAGTTTTATGATGTCACAGTGGGTTAGTGATATCATAATGCCAATATGGTGTCATAAAGGTATTGTGATATCATAATGGTTAGTGGTCACAATGCATTTCTTTTTTTTTTTCTTTTTGGGTCCGGTCGTGGGGCCTGAACTCTGGGCCTGGGCGCTGTCCCTCAGCTCTCAGCTCAAGGCTGGCGCTCTACCACTTAAGCCACAGCGCCACTTCCGTTTTTTTCTTTTTGCTTATGTGGTGCTGCGGAATCGAACCCAGGGTCTTGAGCATGCAAGGCAAACGCTCTACCACTGAGCCACCTTCCCAGCCCTCACAATGTATTTCTGATATCAACTCACCTGCCACATTTGATATAGAATGAAATCACAGAATAGGCATTCCAAGGTATCTGTAACATCACAATGACATTGTGATGTCATAATGCTGCGATGTCAATGTTGTTTTATTATGTCACAATGGGCTGATGTTGTCATAATGACAATGTGATGTTACACTGGTAATGATGTCACAAAGGTTTTGAGATCTCAATTGTCATTAGCTCAAAGTGTTATGGGTACACAAAGGTCTGTGATGTCACAAAGGGCATGCTTTTTTCAATGCTTTTGAGATCACAGTAAGTTTGAGACATCACAATGTGATCATGGTGGCACAATGGCAATGTGATATCCCAATGAGTTTGTGATGTCACCGTGGTGATGAGGTCACAATGGGATAGTGATGTCTCATCAAGTTTGTTATATAACAGTGACATATACAACTTCAATTTCTTCTAATTCACTATGAGGATACTGTAATAACCAGTGGGGACAGAATTATCTGTGGGAGCTGATTATCATTTTAAATTCTTGGCCTGGCCCCCCGGAGAGTGTGGGGAATGCTGCCAAAGGTGGAGGTGTCTAACCTCATATGGTGAGCTGTCAAGAAGTGATTGAACATTGGGCAGTTTGGGAAGTGATGGTTGAAAACTGTTAGGCAGGAGACCCGTTTGAGTGAGGAGGGTTACAACCTATATATAGGTTGCATTTTCAGAGCACTGGAAGGGGAGATAAAAATGGGAGCTCACGGATCGAAGAAAGTGGTGGGACAGCAGGAAGGAAAAAATCTGAGAAGAGAGGAAGTTGAAGGAGAGCAGAAGGTTGGCAAGTGGTCACTGGCACAGAGAAGGGCAGGCCTGTGTAGAGTGGAGTGGCCTGAACAGAAGAAGGAAGTGGTGGAAGGGAAAAAGGGAAAGACCAGGAAGGAAGGACAGGTCTGTGGCGAAGGAGGGAGGAATGGAAAAGTAAAATGCCTTGCCCATTGAAGTTTGGAGCTTTGGAGATGATAATTTTTTGGATGTTGGTTTGCAGACCAATTAAGAAAGGGTGCCCATTGGAGGTCTGAGGTTTGGTGGTTACGGCTGCTCTTGGACCTGGGTATCAAGTCCAGGGTAAGGTAATCAGTCCCCTTTCTAGTGTAAATTGGTTTATTATATTAAATGTGACTCAATGGTTTTTCTCCTTGCCTTAGAGGTCATAAGTACAGGAGTTCACAGAAAGAGCTTGAAGTCTCAAAGGCCATGAATTTTCTAAGATGTGATGTGGCCATAATAGGTTTGTAAAAACACAATGGGACAGTGATATCACGCTGGCAATACCACAATGTCATGTCAATGCTTTAAGACCACAATTAGTTGTTGATGCCATTGTCATCATGAGGTTACAATAAGTTTGTGATGTCACAATGGGTTCATGATGTCAGAGTGGCATGGCAGTTCTCAATTGTCATTAATTGGCAATGAGTATATGAGTTCAAAAAGGGACTGTAATGTCCCCAAAAGCATGTGTTGTCACAAATGTGATGCCATTCTAACAGTTTTGTGATATCACAATGTGACACAATGGTCATGACCTCTGGCAGTATGATGTCACAGGGGATTTCTGATATCACATGTCATACCAGAAACATGAAATTGAAAACAGATTGTGAGCTCGCAAAGAGCCTAATATATGACAATGGCAACATGTCACTAAACTTATATGGACAGGACTGGTTTGTGATGGCACAGTAGGCTAATGATATCACAATGCCAATGTGATGTCACAAAGGATTGTGATATCAGAATGGTTATATGGTCAAAATGGGTTTTAGAAATAGAATGAATTCCTAGAATAGGCCTTCACACTGTTACATCTATGATGTAACAATGTCACTGTGATTTATAATGCTATGATGCTATTATCGTTTGGTGATGTCACAATGAGCTGATGGTGGCATAATAACAATTTGATGTCACTGCTGATTTATAATGCTACAATGGTTATTAGGTCACATTATGTTTCTGATATCAACACACATGTCAAATTTGAAATACAATGAAAAAGTTGGGCGCTGGTGGCTCACACCTGTAATCCTAGCTACTCAGGAGGCTGTGATCTGAAGATAACAGTTCAAAGCAAGCTCAAGCAGGAAAGTCCAAGAGACTCTTATATCCAATAAAATCCACTAGAAAACCAGAAGTGGCGCTGTGGCTCAAGCGATAGAATGCTCACCTAGAGCTGAAGAGCAGGGAGTGCACCCAAGCTCAGATTTCAAGCTCCATGACCCACGACCCACACACACACAAAAAAAAGATTAAAAATAGACATTCACATTCTGTCTATAACATCACAATGAAAATGTGTCCTCTTATCACTGTAGTTTTGTGATGTCAAAAGTAGTTGATGCTGTTATAATGAGAATGTTATATCACATTGGTGATGTCACAAAGGGTTCGTTATGTTACAATGGCATGTCTGATATCAATTGTCAGTTCATAATGAGGGTATAGTTACACAAAGGGATTGTGATGTCACAAAGGATATGTGTTTTTTCAAAGGTGCTAAGAGGTTCTAATAGGTTTGGGATGTCACAATGTGATAGTGATGTCAAATGACAATGAAAGCTCACAATGGGTTTGTGATGTCACATTGGTGATGAAATCAAATAGTTTTGTGAAGTCACATCTCATAATCACATGTCCAATTTCAGTTGCAACTATTTCACAATGAGGATATGAGTTCACAGAAGAAGAATGAAATATAAAAGGCCATGAATTTTCTAAAATGCTATGAAGACATACTAGATTTTTGAAAAAACAATGGAACAGTGATATCACAATGGTAATGGATGTTGCAATATGATGACAATATAGTTTTGATATCACAATTGGTGAGGCCACACTGGTGATGAATTTACAAGAGGTGTGTGAGGTCACAATAGGTTGGTGCTATCAAAATGACACATATGATCTCAATTGTCATTAACTCTCAATGAGTATATGAGCTCACAAAGGGACTGTGATGTCTCCAAAGGCATGCGTTGTCTCAAAAGTGATGCAGTCCTAACAGGTGTGTGTTGTCAGGATGTGACAAAATACTCATAACATCTATCAGTGTGATGTCACCATGATCTAGATGTCAACTGAATTCAGGTATCACATTTCGTTCCTGGATTGGGTATGAGAAGATTGCAATTTCACAGTGGGTTAGTGATATCACAATGAAAATGTGGGATCACAAATGGATTGTGCTACCACAAAGGCTATTAGAACACAATGTGTTTCTACTATAATAGGTTTGTGTTGTCACAATTGGTTGGAAATGTCACCATGCCATGCCAGATCTCAAATGTCATTAATTCACAATGAAGATATGAGTTCACAAAGGGACTGTGTTGTCTCCAAAGTCATGTATTGGCACAAATGTGATGAAGTCCTAACAGATTTGTGACTTCACAATATGATACCATGATCTTGATATCTATCAATGTGATGTCACAATATTCATGATGTCAGAGTCAATTTCGAATATCATATGTCATACCAGAATTATTATGAGTTTGAAAACATTATAAGCTTACTAAAGTCAGCATATCACACAAGTTATGATTAAAAACTCAAGGTCTTTGGAGCTTAAATTTCTTTCTTTGAAATTGTTTCCTCATTGTGAACTAGTAGAAATTGAAATTACACATGTCATTGTGATATTACAAACTCATAGTGACATCACAAATTCATTTGGTCTCATCACCACTGTGACAACACAAACCCATTGTGACATCACCTTGCTGTTGTGCCTTTGCAATCACATTGTGACATCACAAAGCTATTGTGAACTCTTAGCACCTTTATAAAACACATGACCTCTGTGGCATCACAGACCCTTTGTGTACCCATATCCTCATAGTGAACTAATGAAAATTGTCATCACACATAGCATTGTATCATCACAAATACTTTGAGCAATAATTATGACTGTGAAATCACATTGTCATCATGACATCTTCATCTCATTGTGACATCACCAAACCCCAATGACACCATATCATTTTTTCTTTTTATTTTCTTCTCTGTTATTTATTGTAAGTATAGTGTACAGAGGGATTGCAGTTACATTAGCTAGGTAATGCGTACATATCCTATCAAACATTGCTGCCTTGACATTATATTGTCATTTGGATGTCATAGACCCATTGTGAATGCCTATTCTTTGATTTCATTCAATTTCAAATGTGCCATGTGAGTTGATATCAGAAAACCATTGTGAACTCATAACCTTTGTGACATCAAATTTCTTTGTCACAGAACATTGCTTTTGTTATATCACTAACCCACTGTGACATCAAATACCTCTCCTGTCCTCATAATTTTTGTGACATGCCATTGTGATATCTTAGGCCCTTTGTGAGTTGAAATACTGTGTTCGACCTCATATTTCAGATATGACATGAGATATCTAAAATCCAATGTAACATCATGATATCACAGCACTGGACATCATAACCATTGTGTCACTTTGGACATCTCAGACCTGTAAGTTCTTCACCTTTTTGATTACATATACTTTGGTGCCATCAGAATCCCTTCCCAAACTCATATATGTATGATGAGTTAATGACAATTGAGATCCTACATGCCATTGTGACATCACCAACCCCTTGGGACATCTCAAATCTATTGAGACCCCTTATCCGTATGGCGTCACCAATTGTGACCTCAAAACATTATTATAACATGATGTTAAGACATTACATTGTCATTGTAAAATCACTGTCCTATTGGGTTTTCACGCTATGACCTCATTCTATGAAGCTTCTTCTATCACCTGGTATCCTCACATTGAATTATGAGTAATTGGAATTGGATATATCATTCTGATATTATAAATAAACTGACATCACAAGACTTTTGTGACCTCATCACCACTGTGACATCAAAAACCCAATAAGGCATCTCATTTCCATTATGACATCTCATTCCCATTGTGACATTATGGATCACATTTTGCCATCACAAACCTATTATGACTTCTTACCACCTTTGAAAACACACGTGACCTCTGTGACATCACAGAACTTTTTTGTATCCATATCCTCATGGGGAACTAATGACAACTGACATCAGACATACCATTGAAACATAACAAATCTTTTCTGACATCATCATAATTGTGAAATCATGTTGCCATTATGACACCATCAGCTAATTTTCACATGTAAAACTAAAATGACATCATAGCATTGTAACATCACATTGTCATTCTGATGTCATATACACGTTGTGTTTGCCTATTATGTTATTTGATTCTATTTCTAATGTGGCATGTTGTTTGATATCAGAAACCCATTGTGAGTTCATGACCATTGTGATATCACGGTGCCTTAGTAGCATCACGTTGCCTTTGTTATGTCACATTGCCAAATTGATGTCACAAAGGGATTTTGATGTGACAATGGTTATGACATCACAATGAGTTTCTAATATCAACCCATATGCCACATTTCAAATACAATGAAATCACAGATCAGGCACTCATAATGTGACTATGATATCACAATGACATAATGGCAAATCCTATAATGTCATTGTCATTTTGTGATGTCACCATAAGCTAAAGATGTAATAATAACAATGTGATATGACACTGGTTATGACGTCACACAGGGTTTATAATGTTACAATGGTTATGAGGTCACAATGTGTTTCTGATATCAACTGATATGCCACATTTGAAATATTATGAAATCACAGGATATACATTCACAGTGTGTCTATGGCAGCAAAATGACAATGCTATGATGTCACTGTAGCTTGGTGATGTCACCATGAGCTGATGGTGTCATAACGACAGTCTGATGTCAAATTGGTGATGATGTCACAAAGGGTTTGTGATGTCAAAATGGCATGTCAAATCTCAATTGCCATTAGTTTATAGTGAGGATATGAGAATGAAATCATAATGACATACACAAATGAACTGTGATGACACAAAGGCCATGTGTTTTTGTCAAAAGTGCTAAAATTCCTAACAGATTTCAGTTTTCAAAATGTTAATGATATAAAAATGGGTTTGTGATGTCAAAACTAGTTTGTAATGTCACATCTCATTTCAAATTTCAATTGCTACAAGTTCATAATGAAACACGTTCATAGAAAGAGCTTGATATCCCAAAGGCCATGAATTTTCTAAGATGTGATGAGGGTATAATAGATTTGTGAAAGCATGATGGTACAGTAATACCACAACTGCAATATGATGTCAAATTATGTCATGAGTGTTATGTGACAATTAGTTGGTGATACCATAATAGTGATGAGTTCAAAATACCTTTGTGATGTTGCAATAGATTGCTGATGTGACAATGGCATGCCAGACCTCAATTGTCATTAACTCACAATGAGTATATAATTTTAGAATGTGATTGTGAGGATTCCAAAGGCACTTGTTGGCACAAATGTGATGAAGTCAGAACAGATTTGTGATGTGACAATGTGACACAACAGTCATTACATCTAGCAATGTGATGTCACAATATTCATTATGTCACAGTATATTTCTAGTATTTCCCTAATTCTAATGACAGCTTGTGGAATAGATCTATGTGCTGAGTCCTTCATTGCATGCTCTGTGCTGAGTCTTGCACAGGGAGCTATGTGCAGAGTCTTTCATAGGGTGCAGTGTGCTGAGTCTTGCATTGGGTGCTGTGTTCTGAGTCTTTCACAGGATGCTGTGTGCTGAGTCAAGCTAAGAGTGCCATGTGCTGAGTCCTTCTCAGGATGCATTCTTTCATTGGGTCCTTGTAAGAGCTACACACTGAGACGATTATGCAGACAAGAAGTTTGAACTCAGATATGTCTCCACGGCAGGGACAAAATTATGTATTACTGAAGACTAGTGAGTTGTCTCCTGAAGACAATTGTTTTGTTCAGCTTTGGCTAAGTCATGACCTTGAACTCAGGGCCTAGGCTCTGACCCTTACCTCTTGGGCACATGGCTACCACTCCACCATGTGTAACCACGGATCCCCTTGCAGCAGAGTGCCATGACCTAGGGGTCGATAGCTGCCTTCTCAGGAAGCTGAGATCTGAGGATCTAGGTTCCAAACTATCCCAGACACAAAAGGTCCTATGAGACTATTATGTCCAATTGACCCCTAAGAAACCTGAAGTGGAAGCTTGGTACTTTTGGCTCATGCCTGTCATCCTAGCTACTCAGGAGGATGAGATCTGAGGATCATAGTTCAAAGCTAGTCTGGGGCAGGAAAGTCCTTTAGACACTTAGCTCCAATGGGTCACCAGAAAACATGAAGTGGCTCTGTGGCTCAAGTGGTAGAGCACTAGACTTGAGCTGAAGAACTCAGGGACAGCACACAGGCCCATGCATCATCTCCTACAACCAACAACAACAAAAAAGCAGAAAAAAATCTAACAAACCTGAAGTAGAGGGCTGGGAATGGGCCTTAGGGGTAGAGTGCTTTGCATATATGAAACCCTGGGGTTCATTTCTCAGGACCACCTCACTAGAATAAAGCCTGAATTAGCTCCGTGGTTCAAGTGGGAGAGAGCTATCCTTGTGCAAGAAAAACAAAGTACAGTGCTGAGTTCAAGCTCCCGGACTGGTGTATGCGCGCGCGCGCGCGCGCGCGCACACACACACACACACACACACACACACACACACACACACACAGACCAGAAGTGAAACTGAGACACAGAATGGTAAAGCACTGGGCTTCTCCATTGAGCTCATGTTCAGCACCCAGGCCCTGTGTTCAACCCAAACCTAGCCACCCAGGGCCCAACAAGGAGAGGTCAAATGTTTCAAAACATGATGAGCTTCACCAGCCCTAGATGACAGGAAGCTTTCTGTTATGTGATATGTGCTTGGATTTCCCAAGCTTCCAGAAACCTAGGAAACGCATCATAGGCCCATCATCACCTGCAATTAAACATTTCATTAGGTTCAATATCTTAGTTTTCTGCCAGAAGAACTCCTGAATTTTACTGAGCACTGTATCTGAACACCGGAATATAGTCTCACAAAGGCAGGATAAGTTCAGGGAACTTGGCCTGCCAATGGAGGTTACACAAATGAAGGCATCCTGTCAAAACAGCGAACTGGGGAGAGAGATAGCTTGGGGTACAAAGAGGCCTTTTTCTCTGGGCCTTCAGAGCCTACCCACACTCATCCTCATTAATTGGCCCAGATGGAGTTGTTTCACCGCTGTACAGGAGTAAGGCCTTTTGTTTTCCTGTTCAGACAATGAGTGAGACTTCTTCCCACAGCATGGGGTAGAGAGAAACCCTCAGGCTACACGGAACAGTAAGGGGAGTACCTGAACATGCACTGTTTCGAAAGCACTCTCTATGCTATGAAATCATTGTATTATAAACAAATTTCCTAGTTTGGTGCTGTTCATTATAACTACTCTGGAGCTACACCTAAAGGAACATCCATACACACGCAAACACATGGAGGTACAGGACCTTTTTGTGGGGGCAGGTCCTGGGGTTGGATTATGAGCGTAGGCATTGTTCCTGAGCTGCTTTTGCTCAGGTATTGCATTAAAAGCCCCACATCTGGGCTTTTCTCTGAGCTCTTAGAAATAACAGTGTCATGGACTTTCCAATACTGGCTGGATTCAAACTAAGGTTCTCTACATCTCAGCCTCCTCAGAGCTGAGATTAGAGTCAGCAGCCACTGGCTCTTCCCTTTCTTTCCTTCTTCATTTTTTACTCTGGACAAGCTGACTTCTTAACAGGGTCATTCCATTGGTTTGAATTTATAAGTAAACTACCCAATGTTCTTTATAGCTGCTTTCTCTGAAAACGATTTTCTCTCCTCATCTTCTCCTCTGGTCACAGGCTTGCAACCAAAAGTGAGAAATGAGTGTTCCAGGATTTGGGAGCAAATGTCCACAGGACACATCAGTTCAGTCACTTAGCATTGAGTTGCAGTAAATTTACTGTCTCAGGATGAGTGGAACAAAAGCTGGAATGATCCTCATGCAGTCTGCACTGCTCCTTTTGCCTATAAAATGACCTACTAATTATGAGTGTTTCCAACCTTAAGTATCTAGAACACACTAGAAACATCTTCCTGTTTCTGTTTTTCTCCAGTACCTCTCGAGATTTAGACTAAAGGTTTGTGTGGAGAGATTCCTCGGCAAATCCCTGAGGAAAGTTGCTTGAATCTTCCTCAGATCGCTGTCCAAAGCCAGCCTGAGCAGGAAGTTGTGAGTCTCTTTTCTCCAATAAACCACCAGAAAACCAGAAGTGGAGCAGTGGCCTAGAGGGAAGAGCTCCAGCTTTGAGAGAGAAAGCCAAGCAGGAGTTATTGGCCAGAGCAGGCTGGAAAGCCTGGGAGGTGCTTATGTCCAATTTTTATCGACCAGATGGCTGGAAGTGGAGCTGTGGTGGTGGTAGAGCCTCAGCCTTGAGTAACACAACTCAGGATTGTATAGGGCCCTGAGTTTAAGCCCTGGGATGACTACAAAAAAATTCAAAGGGAGAAGGCCAAGTTATGTATCAGTGCCTTACCTACTTATTTGTGTATAACCTCCCTGAGTGCAAACAGACCATATGCAATGCTTCTGCTTTTATTTACTGATTTATTTTTCAGAGATGTCTGTTGCACGAACTGCATCTTAATCTTCATTTCAGGCCCATCGCTTTTCTCTTCCAGGGTTTCAGGCCTGTGTCCTTATATGATGCACACTTAGGCTTTCAGCAGTGTTTATTTACATTTTATTATGAGGCCAACACAGGAACAATCACAAATCAGGCAAGGGAAGACAAGATCAGGTTTCTTAGAAGTAACTGGTATTCAGAAAAATTAACTTGTGGACAAAAAATGGCAGCATACTTATGTAAAAAATACCATTAAGAAAAAGATGAGAGGGCTGGGAATGTGGATTAGTGAGAGACTGTTTGCCTAGCATGCAAGAAGCCCTGGGTTCGATTCCTCAGTAGGACATACACAGAAAAAGCCAGAATTGGTGCTGTGGCTCAAGTAATAGAGTGCTACATATAGTGCCCAGGCCTTGAGTTCAACGGAGAACTGACAAAGAGATAGATAGGTAGGTAGGTAGGTGGGTGGGTAGATAATAGATAGATAGATAGATAGATAGATAGATAGATAGATAGATAGATAGATAGATAGATAGGTAGATAGATAGATAGATAGATAGATAGATAGATAGATAGATAGATAGATAGATAGATAGATAGATAGATAGATAGATAGATAGATAGATAGATAGATAGATACAAACATGATAGATGAATCTGCTCTTGGACGTCAAGAGGGAAGAAGGGAACAATTAGCAGTCATGAGGCCTTCTGCAGTGTGCCAGGATACCAGCATCGCATTCACATAACCACAGAGCAGGAAGACTGTCTCTCTCCCACTTCTCAGGCAGCTGAGGGCCCCAGAGCCAAGAGGGAAGAGCCAGGTGCTTGGAGAGAGAAGAGAAATGGCCCTGCTTCTCCTTGGACTGGGGATTGGCATTAATGATGTGCAGAAGGAAGGAAGGAGATTGGACTCACCGAGGTAGAAGAAGGGCCTTCAAATCTGAGAAATGAAGAGTGAAAAACCCACTCCTTAAAACCAGAGATCAGGGTTTTCAACTCTGTTCCTTCCCCCCACACACACACATACTCGCACACTAAACTGGCTCTCTGTTGGTAACCTAAAGATAGTTTGAGGCTCCCTTCACCTGAGGGAGGAAGGTTAATCAGTCATTGTTTGAAGAGGCTGAGAAAAGCCTGACCCTGGTATAACTCTAACAAATGTTTGAAGTTCCCCCTCCCCCGTTGCTGGTTGTGCCTGGAATTAATGAAGTGGTTTTGCAGCTCACTTTCCTGTTGAGTGTGTACATTCTGCCTCTAATCCTGCAGGCCTTGGTCTTTTCACCTAGCCTGGCTTTTGCAACTATTTTCTGTCCTTCAAATACAGTGATACAATGGAGTTCTTCCTGCTAACAGGGCTTTGACCCTGAGAACTTCATTTGAACCCATGATGGGTCAATAATGTTTCTTTCCTGCTTCTATAGCTTGAGAACTTAAGAACATTTAGAGTGCAAGTAACTTCTCATCACCAAGGGAAACCCAGGAAGCTCTTGAATATCTGAGGTTTCAGAAGTGGAAGTCAGAGTGTCATAGACTTTCCTACTCTGGCTGACTTTACCCTGTGATCCTGAGACCTCAGCCTCCTAAGATAGGGTGATGGGCGTGAGCTACTGATTCTCTGCTAGGTTCAGAACTGTAATGACATTTTCAGTACAAGTCAACTGCTTATCACAAAGGGCTTGGGGAGCATATTAACCCTTTCAACATTGGATCTTTCAGAACCCTGTAGCACACTCACATCCCCCCTCACTACCCCTCCCCCCAGTCAAAGTTGTAAAGTTCGTTTTTCTACCTGACGTCTTGTATATCTCATTGTTGCAATGGGTCAACTTGTATCCCTATTTAAACAATTTGTTTTTTCCCTTCCCCTCCACAAATCATACCAACATCAAATAAAATTAAAGTAGGGTTTTTACGGTGGTGGAGGGACATACAAAGCAGCAAAGTTATCATCTTATAAATATGTTAGAAACAATTGCAAGAAAGAAAAAAATAACATTTGAATCTTTATCTTGGGGTTCAATTCAACTAATATCAACTTATCTGACCATTTCTGTTTGTCTCAGACATATATTAGTTATTGCAAATAAGGGAAACCATGGGATCTATGTTTCTTTGGGCCTGGTTTACTTCACTTAATATATTGTTTTCCAATTCTTTCCATTTCCTAACAAATGGGGCAATGGCATTCTTTCTGAGGGAGGCATAAAATTCCATTCCATAGAATTCTATTGTCTTAATCCATTCATCTACTTGGGGCATCAAACAAGACCATACTAAAGCTACCAGAACAACTATGTTTATCGCAGCATTATTTAGCATAGCTAAGATATCAGTTACGTTTCTTAAACATCAAAATGCCAGTCCATTCTTTGTGTCCATACAAAATATTTTCACAATCCAAATAACAGCAATATCTTACTGTAAAAATTCCGTGGAATTTTTCCAATGGAATTGCCTGACTTTGATGTCAAAATGTATTTGAGTTGTTTGTGTACATCTATAATGATTTCTTCAGAGTTTGTGATTTTTTAATCAGAAATAATTTGATCTTATCTGTTGAAATGAGTGGTACAGAAGCTAAAGATATTTCTGGTTCTTGACTGAAAAAAGTATATTTTAAAATATTCTATATTCTGTGTTTGCATAATATCCATAATCTATTTAATTCTTTCCTAGATATACTTTGAATTCAACATTGTTTTATAATATGTTATTTATTAATAAATGTGTCCTTTCAGATTGCATTTCATATAGAAAATTTAAGATTATTTTTTTCTAGGTTCTTTTTTTTTTTTGGTCCAGTCATGGGCCTGAACTCTGGGCCTCTGAACTCTGAACGCTGACCCTCTGCTCTTCAGCTCAAGGCTAGCGCTTTACCACTTGAGCCACAGAGCTACTTCTGACTTTTTTCTTTTTGCGTATGTGGTGCTGAGATATCGAACCCAGGGCCTCAGGCATGCAAGGCAAGCGCTCTACCACTGAGCCACCTTCCCAGCCCCTTATTCTAGGTTCTTATAGTAGTTTGTTTCTTTGGGATAAAATGATAATGTTAACTAATTTCAAAAGTTTTGTGAAGTTCTATGTAAAGGCCTTTCTAAGGTGAAGATTTAATACACTGATGTCAAACTAACGTTTAATTCTAACACTTGCATATATTGTTACACTTGTAATTTTGTAATTAACCTTTTAATAACTGTTTTTCATTTCTGCAACTGAACAATGAAAAATATGGAATACTTCACAAATTTTCATATTATCCTTGTGCAAGTGTTATGTTAATCTCTGTATTGTTGTAATTTGGGTACACGTGCTGCTGAAGCATGTAGTATCCTCTAAATTTAAGTAGTTAATGATGCAATCTTTATACAGGCTTATATCCTTGGGTGCCTATTTGTAGCAAGGAAACCTTATTGTTCCTAACAATACTATTGATCTTATTTCCCTAAAATAATGTGTATAGTGGAAAAAAAAATTATATTGTTCGGTCGATTGCTCACATTTGCGTTTTTTTGTCAATGACAATTTTAAGGCTTTTTCATTTTAGATTTGATCATACTTTGAAGCACTTATAGCTAGGTCCTAAGGAGATGGCTTTTTCAAGTTCTTATTTATGTAACTGAGTTAGCTTTGTGGAGCTAATAGATTCAACGTAAGCCTTGCTTAAGAGCTACTTCTAAACTTCTTCAGCTTAAATTTTCCAAATGACGTCTTACTGGCACAAATTTCTACCTGACCCTTTATCCTTCTTCCATGTAGGAACAGACCAACCAGAAAATCCTACCCTGACAGCATAGATTGTCTTACTGGAACAAAACTAATCTTAGTTACAAGGGATCATAGAGAGATGAACAGTTCAGTAGAACTGTTCAGACTAGAAGGTATTTTATCAAAATTTAAGTGTCTATTATACCATTTCAAAAGTAACTAACGCCAAGGTGAAAAAAATTCGTCATATGCATGATTTCCTAATGTCTGGACTGTCTACCTTCCAACCAGGCAGGAACTTACACTACTGCCTTTCTATCACCAAATATTTCCATAGCTCCAGAAGAAGTCCATGTTTCTCCTCATTATTAAGCCTTAAATTGGTAATGTTTTAATCACAGTGTTTCCTCTTGCCTCCAGGCTGTAAATCTACAAATGCTAAAGATTTAGGTCTAACTCTACCTATCACTGAGGTACAGATAATGAAATGATACTTTAAAACAGAGTTGTCTTTGATACCCTAACCACAACAGAACAATGCAAAACATGTGCCCTTTTTATTATATTATATATAGTTATATATTTTATATTTATATGTGCTGATTTCATATTTCACACAGTGAAACTTAGTAGAATTAATTGATAATTTGACAAATAAATTGATAATTATTTATTCCAATAAAGAGAATTAGAATACAAATAATTAGGTTTATAATACAAACTAGAATATAAAAAGTATCAATGTAATGTCTTCACTATAAACTTGTGATACCTTCTAAGTGTCCTTGTTCTTCTGAATTCACATGGTAAAAAAAAAAATGTTGATTTCCTCTAAAGTATAAGGAATTTTACTCTGCTGCTCTGTTTATTGTTTCAACTCGCTTGTTCCAAACTGTTTTTTCTCCATATTTCTGAAGCATACATATTGATTATACCCAAATTTTTCTGATATTATGTATACAAGATATTATCTTCTGCAAGATGTATGGGTCCTAGGATCCCATGTCCCAGTTACCCGCATCATCATATAACAGGGTCAAGACTTCTCAACTAGGCCCAGGCAACATGCCAACAGAAATAATTGAAGAGCCATGTCAATTTCTCATTTCCAATAATATTTCAGGGCCCCAATTCCTTGAGAAGGAGGAATTAGCAGTAAGCAATAGTGAAATGCAAGTCAACTTAAAATGAAGGATGAGACCACAAAATCTATGAGAAAGTACTGCAATTCAAACTTTCGGTTTACAGATGACTAGCCCATAGGAGTGAACAAGATCACAAAGTTTCACAAGACTATTTTTAATACCCCTTCCCTAATGATTAATGAACGATTTCAGTTCAGCATAAGTGGGCCTGAAAAATAGCTCCTGGAAGGATAGATCCACAATTGGTCTATAAAGGTCAGGAAAACTTGACTTAGAGATCAAATGTAATTCAGAAAAAAATTAATTGAGAATATCCTTAGTGCTTGATAACACTGTGATATGTACAAGTTGCCATGTCGAAAACAAACTTTACAACTTGGGTGCGGGGGAGGGGAGGGAAGATTGGGTCTGGGCGCAGGGGGAGGATGCTAAAGGATGAGAAGTGGAAACAAAGGAGGAGGCTACAATGCTTGATAAGAAATGTACTCATTATCTTCCCCACGTAATTGTAACCCCTCTGTACAGTATTTTCACAATAAAAAAAATACACTGGTACTTCAGTAAAACTTGGTTCTGTGGTATAAAAATGTTGTCATTCTCAAAATATTTAATCTCCTGAAAGTGTATTCTTTTTCAAATAATCTTTGAAAAATCAAATTCGCAAACCAGGTACTAGTGGCTCACGCATGTAATCCTAAATACTCAGGAGGCTGAGATTTGAGGATCACGGTTCAAAGCCAGCCCAGGCAGGAAAGTCCGTTAAACTCTTATCTCCAATAAACCACTCGAATATCAGAAGTGGCACTGTGGCTCAAGTGATAGAGTGCTTGCCTTGAGCTGAAGAACACAGGGACAGTGCCCAAGCCCAGAGTTCAAGCCCCACGAACTACCAAAAAAAAAAATCACATTCGCCAAAATAACATTTGACAAATAAATGATACTTAGTGGCAATAGAGTTACAATAGAGGTACAATAGAGTTGATTTACTTACACAGCACTAATGCCAATCAGGTTCAACCATTCATTAAACTGTAGAAATAGTACCACCCACCATTTGTGTTATTCATTAGGTGCCATTCAAATTTGTTAAATGTATCAGCCTCCCATATTTCAAACCCAAACGTTAGATAATAAAGTAAATTTCATCATTTAATAAGGTACATTTTAAAAAGTCACAAATAGTTGCCTTATCATATGTTATTTTATGTTTTTCCTATCTGTCTAACATAGTAAATCTTGAATATGGGTACTCGTCAGAGATGTGACAAACATACAAAATATTATCCCATGTACATACAAAATATTATCCCATGTAAAATAAAATAATCACACACCCTTGTACAAAGCCATTTATAAAAATTGGTAGTTTGGAATACATTCTAAACCATTTTTAAACTTTCTTGTTGACTAATGATTAATCTTCTAAATGGATGAGAATTAAATCATGTCTAGGTGCTTCACGCCTCCAGTCTTGCAAATTATTATTGCAGATGCATGAATTATGGAAATATAAGCTGACATAAGTTCAAGTATATGCAGGATTGAAACTCCATGGAATGTATATAAACCTTTCAAACTATCAGCAGAGAGTTTAACAGAATGACTATCAGGAAGTTGAAGCTAGAGAGGAATAATAGTAAATACATAGAATGAATGAAAAATGGAACAAGGGGCAAGCACAGCTAGAATATCAATGTACACATGTGATAAGGAAGTGGTAAATCTGAAATACATCTTGGAGAAGGAGTTGGTTGACTATGATAGAAGGAGTGAAATCTGATCCAGGAGCATTGGACAATTAGATGGACATATTTAATTGTAACACACTTGCACAACCTTTTGAAATTCAGTTAAAAAACACACAAAAATTATAACCAAACAGCAATCTCTAGAGAGTATGAATATGACCTCTTAAAATTTTAAGCAGTTAATGAAGGGCAGTATTAGGAAAAGCAAACAAAACTATTAAAAGAGGGCAGTTTGGGGTAGGGGAGAAATTTGAACAGATTTAAATAGATTGTCTCAGGTTATAAATCACCTATATCTGCTGCAAATGTTATCTTCCTTCTGCGAGTTCTCTCTGAACTGGATACTCCACTCCTGAGCCACACTTGATAGCTTGTGAAGATAGAATGCAAGAGTAAAGATCAAGAACCCATTACTCCGCTGGAAAGAAAACAATTCTCTATGTTTTCTTTCATCTCTCTTCACTACTCTTTCTTCATACTTTTAAGTCAATTGATTTTGAATTATATATTTCCTTCTTTATTCTGGAAAAGTAATTGGTGAAAGTAATTCACTAAATATTATTTGCAATTTTTTTTTATCATGCTGTTTACTTGTTCAAGGGAGTCCATTAAACTTCACCCCTGCATTTGGTTGCCATAAGAACCCAACATTGATGTTAATCAGGACAAACTGTAATGTAAAACTTTGTCTCCAAAAAAACCAGTCCAAGAAACTGTGATCACAAATGTTTGGATATCCATTTTTCTTTTTTTCTTTTGCCTTGAAAGTCTTCTTGTGTCGGGCTGGGAAGGTGGCTCAGTGGTGGAGTGCTTGCCTTGCATGCTTGCTGCCCCGAGTTCGATTTCTCAGCACCATATAAGCAAAAAGAAAAAAACCGGAAGTGGCATTGTGGCTCAAGTGGTAGAGCACTAGCTTTGAGCTGAAGAGCTGAGGGACAACGCCCAAGCCCAGAGTTCAAGTCCCACGACCGGACCCAAAAAAAAAAAAAAAAAAGAAAGTCTTCTTGTGTCTAAAGTGCCCACAAACATAAGTACTCCAACACTTTTTGGTTAAATCACGTCTAACCTCAAAGATATCCTTTGCTAATAAGATGCTTAGAGGAAACCGCAGAATACTCCACTTTTATCTTCTCTCTTAAGACTCTCTTTAGATACCATATCAGAAACAGTGAAGTTATTCTTTGCAAAATTATTTCAATAGATTATTTTTCTCTTAGTCTTGCATTTGGTCAACAAGATATATGGAAGAGAATAAAGTTAAAGCACCCATATCTTGGATGACAGTGTCTGTTACAAAGGACAATGCTTCTATGTCTTATTTCTATGTCCTCCTCTTAGCTCTTGCCTGATTTCCGATTAATCACAGCTTCTTGGCTCCAAGTCTAGTGAAGGTGAAGGACTCTAAGACCTCCCCCACTGCTACATCTTCATGGTTTCTCCTTTAAAACTCTTTTATGTTGCCTCCATTGGATGTGGGATTTATTTTCATGTCTTCATTCAATCAGTTCTGCATTGTAGTGAGCCAAATCTGCTCTGTAAAATCACTTTAGGTAGCAAAAATATTACAATCTATATCAAAAAGTTTTGGCCTCTCTCCACTGTTGAAGCCAATTTGCTTAGCTAGGGCTTCTAAGAACACTCTTTTCTTACTTTTTCCATGTGGTCAATTCTTTTCTGATCCCAAAACTTTTTGGCTTATGTAATAAGAGAAGTATTCACTATCTCATTTTAATAAGGATTTATATTTGTGAGCCAATTAGAAATGTGAAATCACTGGTTTGAAGTATCCAAACAGAATTTTTTCTGTGTTTCAATGATTCACGTGTAAAGAAATTGTGGAAAGTATTACAAACAAAAAGTGTAAACCCAATAGCTTTTTTCATTGTGGAGGGCACTTTCTCCCTAAATATTTTGACCCAAATTATCTTTTTCAGAGGATTACTGTTTGGTAATTAAAGGTCAATTCACAAATTTTGATGTCTTTTTTTTTTTAAGAAATTTGAATTAAATTGCACTATAACCTTGTTTCACACAGTGAGAGAATATTTCCTGGGTAAGGACAGTTTTCAAGGAAAGCTACAGGATTTACAGCAAGGTTTCTGAGGTTTGTTTGTTTAGTGTGAAAATGAGCCATCTTCACTCACATTGCTCCCTTTCCACTAAGTCTCCATGGATTTCTTTGCATGAAAGCCTATTTTCCCAGGCAATTTTAAATTTTCTTAATAGGCTACGTTGTTTAAAAGTTTGAACAATTAAAATTCATGTGTCATATTTTTAAAACTCTTTTGAAATTCCTTTATCAAAACCGCAAATTCACCAATCCTAATTCCACCTTTACCATCAAAAACAGTTAACATGTTGTTTTCACGATATAGTGTCCATGCAACTATTATTTTCCAGTGGCTTCGTTATGCATATATATGACCATATAAGCTGATGTTGAACAAAATGAACTCCAAGATATGGAATCAGAGAATTTTATTTGCGGTTGTTGTTTTTTATGTATTATGTGATTTCTATTTTCTTTGGTTTTTCCCCTTTGGTTTATCCCTTGCTGTATTTGATTTTGGTACCCTGTGTATTGTGTATACATTTACCTTAATTAGGGAAGGGAAGAGGAACATCACAATGGTGACACAAATGACAAAGGCCAAACCAATGCATTAGCAATACTCACAAGACAATATGTTGGAAATATACATTATAACTTGTGAGGGGGTACGTAGGTGAAGGAAAACTGTGAGAAAAGTGAGGGAGGGGGTAACAAGTTTGAAAAGTTATGTATTCACTACCTTACAATCACTGTAACCCGACTGTACATCACTTTGACAATAAAATTATATTTAAAAAATAAGCTGCATAAAATAAAATTTCACTGTATTGGTATAGTAACATTATTCTTTATATAGTAAAATTTAAAAAATCAATACTATTTGGCATCTAATTCAATTACCCTTTCTTTATCAGAAGGTCGTCAACTTGAATGTTATCCAACTAGACAATATTTTCACAATATATTTGCATATTTTGGAAAAAAATAAATTTAGCACTTCACACACATAAAACCGAAAACAATTTACTTCTATGGAAACCCATAACTTTTAAAATTAAATAAGTTGTGAGGACAGAATATATGTGTTCTTCAAAATTCCTATGACTAATAACTACTCATTTTCAGATTCTGAACATTCCATAACTGAGAGATTCAAAACAGTACTTGTTTTCATGTTATATAATTCTGCCATGGATGCAGATTCCAATGGGGTGTTACACATTGAGAAGTCAACAGAAAAATGGCCACATTCTTGTAGAGGATAAAACTATGAAGCATCTGTAATAATTCTTCAAGAGTAAGCAATCCCAAGCTTTATGGCATAAAGTCATCCTAGCCCAACAGTTTCCAACTTGTAAGGTGCACCTTAAAATTCCCTTATTTCACATCATGAATAGCTTATCTGTACTGTGAAAAAATACTGCACCTCTGGTATTGTGATGCCTTCCTTGTTCTGCAAAGAACACCACAATAAACTCAGTTGCATCAATTTTCCCCCAGTGGTATTCTTGAGATCAGAACTCTTGCAAATATTATTTATATTTATACTTTTTAACTATCATAGATATTCAGGATACTAAGATCAGAAGATTATGGTTCAAAGCCCATCCAGGCAGGAAGGTCCCTTAGAATCTTATCTCCAATAAACTTCTCAGAAAAAGCCAGACACAAGTGGCACTGAGGTTGAAGTGGTAGGGCAGGAGCCTTGAGCTCAGAGACAGTGTCAAGGCCCAGA